>NC_053391.1:380332172-380657172 GCF_905171765.1 Bufo bufo
TTTCCATTAAAAGCCCGGGCACCGGAAGCGGACGTGAGGTATGCTTGTCTTGTGGAACTATTAATTTCATAAATTGCGATTATGTGTAAAGTATATAAAATATCAGGGCTTTAGGCCCCATGTAATAGGCTGGGGAAATGCATTGGTGTCAGTGGTGTGGCGTAGGGGAGAAGGAGAAGCGCCCGGCATGTCGAGTGCGTTCTACTGTGGAACGCAACCACAAGTGGAGGGAGGCGCGGCTGTACTCCGTGCACTCACCGCGCATGTCTGGAGCGATGCGTTCCAACAGTGGAACGCATCGCAAGAAGGGAGAAGAAAGGAAGGCGATGCGTTCCAAATGTGGAACGTATTGTGTGTAGAGTAGATTTCACTGGTCAAAAGGAGATATAACAACAAAGTAGGAAAGGATACTTGGGAAGACCGGCACACGAGGTGGGGGTCCGGTTACTAATGCATCTTTAAAGGAAAACAAGAAACCGTGTAAATATCATATTAAACAGTATTACAACAGTGTTACTTAGTCAGTTAAATGAAGACCATCAATTCATAGTCCCTGTTAAGACCCCTTGGTTCCAGGCTTTGCAGCCTGTGTATCCAGTGTATAACATAAGTTCCAGGTCATTGAGCATATAAGTATGCCTAGAAGTGGGGGAGATCGATAACTTAAGTTGAGACAGATTTTGTTTCATTTTGTGAAAGTGATGGGGAACTGGTAATAGATTCTGACAGCGGATAGTAGACTTGTGTTGACAGACCCTATCCCTAACACTTTGGGTTGTCCCGCCTACATATATCAGGCCACACCGGCATTTGAGAAGATAAATCACGTAATTGGATTGGCATGTGTGATTACCTCTAACTTGCAGTTGTTCCTCGATCTGTGGATGGTAGATCTTATCGCCCTTCAGTACATTTGAACATTAGGCACAGTGTAAGCAAGGGAATGTACCCTGTTTAGCCTTACTTAATAGACGTTGGTGCCGGGATCCATGGCTGGAACCTGCTTCTGCTTTAGGCTACTTTCACACTTGCGTTCGGGGTTCCGCTTGTGAGCTCCATTTGAAGGCTCTCACAAACGGCCCCGAACGCATCCGTACAGCCCCAATGCATTCTGAGTGATGCGGATCCGCTCAGAATGCCTCAGTCTGGCTCCGCTTGGCCTCTGTTCCGCTCAGCAGGCGGACACCCGAACGCAGCTTGCAGTGTTCGGGTGTCCGCCTGGCCGTGCGTAGCCAAACGGATCTGTCCAGACTTACAATGTAAGTCAATGGGGACGGATCCGTTTGAAGTTGACACAATATGGTGCAATATCAAACGGATCCGTCCCCCATTGACTTTCAATGCAAAGTCTGGACGGATCCGTCTGACTAACTTTCACACTTAGATTTTTTTCTGCAATATAATGCAGACGGATCCGTTCTGAACGGATACCATCGTTTGCATTATAGGAGCGGATCCGTCTGTGCAGACACCAGACGGATCCGCTCCGAACGCAAGTGTGAAAGTAGCCTTAACTAACCAGTCCTTGATTTTTTGGTCGTCGGGTATAGAGTAAAAACCATGATTTGATGATTTGAAACTCCTTGATGTTAGGGTAGGACCACGAAAGAATGCTCCAATGTTTGTTAAGAATATTAGTTATTTTGTGTGAGTAGGGGTGGTATGTATGTACAAAGGGGAGTCTCTTTTTGACGTCTTTGGGTCGTTGTGTCCTGGGTATGGGATCCTGTGTAATAGTGGTCAAAGGGTAACCCCTTTGTTGGAATTTCTCGGTCATTTCTTAGAGTCTCATCTGTCTAACATCCTCTGAGGTCACTATTCTTTTGATGCGTTCAAATTGGGATTTGGATAGCGCTCTTTTGGTGGAAGGTGCATGGCAGCTATTATAGTGGAGCAGATTGTTGCAGTCGGTCAGTTTGTGATAGAGCTGTGTAGTCAGTGAGCCACCCTCATTTTTGTGGACTTGAGTGTCCAGGAAGCTAATAGTATGCATGTCATAGTGAATGGTAAACTGTAATTCAGTGGAGATGGAGTTAAGAGGAGTGTGAAAGGACAGGAGGGAGTCTTCCGGACCATCCCATAGACAAAAAATGTTGTCTATGTATCTCTTCCACATGATGACATGTTGGTGGAAGAGGGGATGAGAATATACATGTTCTTTTTCAAAGAGGACCATGTAGCTGTTCTCATAGGGTGGCACTGCGTGAGAACCCATTGCAGTACCCAGTCTCTGTATATATAAAAGGAGTCCTCAAACATAATTTTTTTTTGTTCTAAGACAATAGCTAAGAGGTCAATGTAGAACTCAATCAGGTGAGGTGATGTATCTGCTTCCTCCAGTAACAATCTGGTGGCCCTAATTCCTTTGTTGTGATGTATAAAGGTGTAGAGACTATTTACCGTATTTTTCGCCCTATAAGACGCATCTAGGTTTTTGGGGAGGAAAATAAGAAAAAAAATATTTTTAACCAAAAGGTGTGCTGTGTGTTTGGTGGGTTTGGAACTAATGGTGGTCTGTGGATGGCACTATTACTGGAGATCTGTGGATGACGGACACTGTTATGGGGGGAGATCTGTAAACGACGGACACTTATGGGGGGATCTGTGGACGACGGACACTATTATGGGGGGGATCTGTGGACGACGGACACTATTATGGGGGGGATCTGTGGATGACGGACACTGTTATGGGGGGGATCTGTGGCTTGCACTGTTACAGGGGGGATCTGTGGGTGGCACTGTTACAGGGGGGATCTGTGGGTGGCACTGTTACAGGGGGGATCTGTGGGTGGCACTGTTACAGGGGGGATCTGTGGGTGGCACTGTTACAGGGGGGATCTGTGGGTGGCACTGTATATATGTGCCATCCACAGACCCCCCCAGCCCATAACAGTGCCATCCACAGATATCCCCCATAAAAATGTCATCCACAGTACCCTCCCCCTCCCCCCCGGTATACTAATATAAGATGTCTTATTCAATTAATAGTTATTAAACATGCCCCCCAACTCCTAATAGTACCTTACATCCTAACAGCTTCTGTACAATGCCGGCAGGCAGGCCGGGCAGCCGGCGCGTCCCTTGCCTGCGCCGCCTGCTTCATTCATAAAGTAGGCGGCGCAGGCACGTGACATCAGGGAGTTACGCTGCCACCCGCCCGGCCTGCCTGCCTGCCTGCATTCTACAGAGGGTGTTAGGATGTATGGTACTATTAGGAGTGAGGGGGAATGTTTAATAACTATTAATTGAATAAGACATCTTTATATTAGTATACCGGAGGGGCGGGGCTATACTACACTGACTGCACCGCCCCGCCGCTATTGCCGGCCCCCAGCTCCTCCTCCCAGTCCCTCCCCGAGTCCCCGCTCGCTCGTACATCGCAGCTTGCGATGTAAAACTGCAAGCATTCGCCCCATAAGACGCAGGGGCATTTCCCCCCCCATTTTGGGGGGAGAAAAAGTGCGTCTTATGGGGCGAAAAATACGGTACATCCCAGGTTACTAGTATGCATCTGTCAGAAAGGTGACCTATTTGACTGGGAAGGTCGATGTGTCAAGCAGGAAGGAAGTGGTAGTTTTAATAAGTGGGGTACAATGGATACGACATGCTGACTTATGTATTTACCCTAACCCAGATGATTCTGAAAAGTCTCATGAGCCCAATTAATATGTTTTTGATGTCTAGAAAGGTGACATATATAAGCCTGTTGAATTTATAGGACATATATGTGTACCTCTTGTTACTGTACCTCAAGACATAACTTGGTCAAACTTGATGTCATTTTAACATTTTGTATTTTCTAATATTTTGTATTTTCTATATTATTTCACAGTGTTTGATAAAGGTCATGTTACGCGGTAAAATAAAAATGTTATGCTATTGGAACTGGGGAGGAAAAATAAAAAATGCAAACTGTGAAAATAGGCCTGGTCTTTAAGGATTAAATGTATAAATGTCAAGCATACCTGAATCTTTTCCCACAAAAGTGGGGCCGAAATGTCTGCGCATCTTATAGGGCGGAAGTTTTTACTGTCTTTGAGGGGGCGGCATCATCACAGTAGTTAAAGGAAATGTGTCACCAAAATGTTTATCTGCCAGTTAAAATCAGATAGTAGCACATATGCTTTTTTCTAATCTGTTTTTGTTTTCTGAATGTAGATTTTTTTAAAATTTTTTATTCTATATCCTGAACATGATTATGCAGGTGGCCATCTTGTTTGAGCTGTTCTTAATAGCAGTTAGAAAGCATTAAGAAAATTGCTTTACGGCAGCCCCATAGGCCATAGACATAATGGCCAGGAGGGGACCTCATTGACTTCTATGGGAGAGTTTCCTAGGCGTGATATGTGTCCTGTGCAGAGGTCATTGTACAAGGAGGGAATAGATAAGATTTGACAATCACCTATTGTGAATGGTGGACCCTGTCTTATCTGTACAAAGAGGTGTTATCTCCTTATCATTACAGGTAGGTTTAGAATAATATATTAGTGGTTCCAAATATTAGACATAGTGGCCAGTGCAAAAACTGCAGGATTTATGGTTTTAGTTTAAATATAAAAAGTGACATGGAAAATTCAAAACGACATCATCAAAAATATATTAAACATGAAAAGTGATTTTCTAATGACGCATTCCCTTTAACAACCCCTGGCAGTGGCTGATGCCACTTCCTCATCTTGGCCCGCTCGCTGCCTCCACGCACCAGGGGGGGGCAACAGGCAGGGCAGGCAAGTAGTTTATGCCTGCTCGGCGGCTCTTGCCTCCTCCACAGTGCTAACTATATTAGTGCAGCTGACCTGTGATCTGAATGTTGTTTCGCTTCAAACTTCGTTTTAATGCTGTACAGAGATCTGTCTCTGTACAGCATTAAAATGTATGCTCTTCGGCCCGGCGAAGTGAGTTACCTCCACAGTAGCGCGAGACTTCGGTATTTGATTATTACACTTGAAAGCCATTTTAAAACAGGTATCCCAAGTCTGCTTCGGTACAGATTGGCACCTCGGTACAGAAGCCGACTTTGGAACCAAGTTTTAAAATGATTTTTAAGTTCAAAAATCAAATCCTGAAATTATTCGGTGATAATGAATTTGCCTCGCTGGAGCCCATACATTTTAATGCTGTACGTAGACGGATCTCCATACAGCATTAAAAAGAAGTTTGCAGTGAAGCAATTGGATCCAAAGCTTGCTTCGCTCATCCATAATCAAAATGTATAAGCCTACTGACCACATCAAGGTTGCCTCTATGACTGGATACCTACTGTAATTTGTGTAGCACCATGTGGCGACCTCTCATGTCACAGCACCGCACTAGCAGGTGGCATGACCCAAAAGTCCAACAGCACCCCTGCTGTCAAACTAACCCCCCTTGGCACTGTGCCCCACCAGCCTACAGACACAGCATCGCAGCAGTGATGACATTGCAGTAATGCCCTATGTGAACCATATTAAATGCTCACCTTTTCATGTGCTCTCACATATGTATAAAAGATCAAATACTCATGCTTATTCAGCAAGACTTGGTGGAAAAAGAACAGCTTCCACATCTTGTTTGTTATTCTTCAGCTGTTGGGGACCTGCATGGACAAAGTCACATGGAGGAGGAAGTGGATGAGGAGCTACCACTGGAGGAGCAATTCGTAATGCATGGTGACATGGAGTTTTTCCAGGCACAGCTAGGCGACAAGGCTGAGTACAATGACACTAGCCATGACCAACCATTACATTGTGGGGCGAACCTGAAAGAAATGGGTCCTTAGGCACGCTGGCAAGCATGGCAAACTACACTGCTCAAAAAAATAAAGGGAACACAAAAATAACACATCCTAGATCTGAATTAATTAAATATTCTTCTGAAATACTTTGTTCTTTACATAGTTGAATGTGCTGACAACAAAATCACAGAAAAATAAAAAATGGAAATCAAAATTTTCAACCCATGGAGGTCTGGATTTGGAGTCACACTCAAAATTAAAGTGGAAAAACACACTACAGGCTGATCCAACTTTGATGTAATGTCCTTAAAACAAGTCAAAATGAGGCTCAGTAGTGTGTGTGACCTCCCTACAACGCCTGTGCATGCTCCTGATGAGGTGGTGGACGGTCTCCTGAGGGATCTCCTCCCAGACCTGGACTAAAGCATCTGCCAATTCCTGGACAGTCTGTGGTGCAACGTGACGTTGGTGGATAGAGCGAGACATAATGTCCCAGATGTGCTCAATTGGATTCAGGTCTGGGGAACGGGCGGGCCAGTCCATAGAATCAATGCCTTCGTCTTGCAGGAACTGCTGACACACTCCAGCCACATGAGGTCTAGCATTGTCTTGCATTAGGAGGAACCCAGTGCCAACCGCACCAGCATATGGTCTCACAAGGGGTCGGAGGATCTCATCTCGGTACCTAATGGCAGTCAGGCTACCTCTGGCGAGCACATGGAGGGCTGTGCGGCCCTCCAAAGAAATGCCACCCCACACCATTACTGACCCAATGCCAAACCGGTCATGCTGGAGGATGTTGCAGGCAGCAGAACGTTCTCCACGGCGTCTCCAGACTCTGTCACGTCTGTCACATGTGCTCAGTGTGAACCTGCTTTCATCTGTGAAGAGCACAGGGCGCCAGTGGCGAATTTGCCAATCTTGGTGTTCTCTGGCAAATGCCAAACGTCCTGCACGGTGTTGGGCTGTAAGCACAACCCCCACCTGTGGACGTCGGGCCCTCATATCACCCTCATGGAGTCTGTTTCAGACCGTTTGAGCAGACACATGCACATTTGTAGCCTGCTGGAAGGTCATTTTGCAGGGCTCTGGCAGTGCTCCTCCTGTTCCTCCTTGCACAAAGGCGGAGGTAGTGGTCCTGCTGCTGGGTTGTTGCCCTCCTACGGCCTCCTCCACGTCTCCTGGTAGCGCCTCCATGCTCTGGACACTACGCTGACAGACACAGCAAACCTTCTTGCCACAGCTCGCATTGATGTGCCATCCTGGATAAGCTGCACTACCTTAGCCACCTGTGTGGGTTGTAGACTCCGTCTCATGCTACCACTAGAGTGAAAGCACCGCCAGCATTCAAAAGTGACCAAAACATCAGCCATGAAGCATAGGAACTGCGAAGTGGTCTGTGGTCACCACCTGCAGAACCACTCCTTTATTGGGGGTGTCTTGCAAATTGCCTATAATTTCCACCTGTTGTCTATTCCATTTGCACAACAGCATGTGAAATTGATTGTCACTCAGTGTTGCTTCCTAAGTGGACAGTTTGATTTCACAGAAGTGTGATTGACTTGGAGTTACATTGTGTTATTTAAGTGTTCCCTTTATTTTTTTGAGCAGTGTATATGCTTGGTTGCTTACGTGTTGACAAGGATATCATTAGAATCGAGCAACTGGATAGTCATGCTTAGACTCTCGCAATCAAAGTGAAATGAGGAAATTGGTATGATATGGTAAAACTTAGCTTTGTAAAAAGGAATGAGGCATAGATCATTGAGTATTTTCACACAGCTGCAGCTCATGCCAATGAATAGATTTGCTATTGCTGACAGTGCATATTTATTGCTGGGTCAATAATGCTACTGCCACTGTCTGCCCATCTATCATGTTTGATTCTGTATTGCTGCTGCTACTCCCTCTGTTGTTTTTACTACCCCTACACAGCTGCACATTCCCTGCCTTGTCTGTCTGGATCCATTCTCTGCCACTGCTGCTATCCCTTTTTCATCCACACATCTGTCTGTCAGGTTCCATACTGTACCGCTGCTGCTCCCAAAAAGAAGTTGGATGCATGTTCAGAAGAAGCCATTGCTTCTTCGGACACTACTGTGCATGTAAGACATTGCTTCTTTTGGTACTACCATGTGTGTATAAACAATGACAGGCTGTTTATTAACACTTTCAACCTAGTTTTTTTCATCATAGCTATGTGTCCGTTTCACTGTGATAATATTTACTATTGCTGTCTTAAAGAGCTTGAAGGGGGGCGGGGGGAGAATCAGAAAAGTCTTAAAAAAAAATAACTGAGAAAAATATTTGTGCTATGAGACCACAGTGTCATATGCCAATAATCAGGCCAATTGGAGCAGCTTCGATGTCGGTCACATTTTTAGACTGATTCATTAGAATTAGACTTTCAAGAAATTCTCTCATCTCAAAGTCCATAACTTCTTTGGGCTTGATATTTAAAGGAGTATACCATCAAAAAATATTTTGGCTTGCCATGAAATACTCTCATTGACAAAAAGAAATAAAAAATAATAAATATAAATATATATATATATATATAATATATATATATATATATATATATATAGTTGTGTTCAAAATAATAGCAGTATGTATGTTTAGGGTACTTTCACACTTGCGTTTTTCTTTTCCGGCATAGAGTTCCGTCACAGGGGCTCTATACCAGAAAAGAACTGATCAGGTATGTCCCCATGCATTCTGAATGGAGAGTAATCCGTTCAGTTTGCATCAGGATGTCTTCAGTTCAGTCGTTTTGACTGATCAGGCAAAAGAGAAAACCACATCATGCTACGGTTTTCTCTCCGGCAAAAAAAACCGAAGACTTGCCTGAATGCCGGATCCGGCATTTTTTCCCATAGGAATGTATTAGCGCCGGATCTGGCATTCAGAATACCGGATCCGTCCTTCCGGCCTGCGCATGCGCAGATTGGTAAAAATGTGAAAAAATTTACAAGACGGATCCGTCTGTCCGCATGACAAGCGGAGAGACGGATCCGTCCTTGCAATGCATTTGTGAGACGGATCCGCACCCGGATCCGTCTCACAAATGCTTTCAGTCAGCGGCAGATCGGCGGATCCGGCGGGCAGTTCCGACGACGGAACTGCCCGCCGGATCACACTGCAGCAAGTGTGAAAGTAGCCTTAAAAAAAAGTGAATAAAGCTCAAAATCCTTCTAATCGCTTTTATTTCCATACACACAAATGCATTGGGAACACTACACATTCTATTCCAAATCAAAAAATGAAAAAAAATTAAAGAAAAGTAAAAAAAAATAGCAGTGTTTGTATTCTTCTTTACAAACTCAAACATTCACTATATAAACTGAAAAATGTTTGAAGATTTTGCTTTCCTTTGAATCACTTAAGGGTCCATTCACACGTCCGCAAAAGGGTCCGCAAAATGGTCCGCAAAATTGCGGAACGGGTGCGGACCCATTCATTCTCTATGGGCCCGGACAAGAAGCGGAGAGCACACTATGTGCTCTCTGCTTCCGCATTTGCGGAGCGCGGCCCCAAACTTCCAGGTTTCGGCCCCAAACTTCCAGTCCGCAGCTCCGCAAAAGATAGAACATGTCCTATTCTTGTCCGCAGCTGCGGACAAGAATAGGCATTTCTATAGGGGGTGCCGGCCGGGTGTGTTGCAGATCCGCAACACACCACGGATGTGTGAATGGACCCTAACTAATATTTGGTTGTATAACCACTGTTTCTGAGAACTGCTGTACATCTGTGTTGCATGGAGTCAACCAACTTCTGGTACCTGTGAGCAGGTATTCCAGCCCAGGATGATTGGACTACATTCCACAGTTCATCTCTATTTCTTGGTTTTGCCTCAGAAACTGCATTTTTGACAAGTTTTCTATTGGATTAAGATCCGGGGATTGGGCTGACCACTCCATAACGTCAATCTTGTTGGTCTGGAACCAAGATGTTGCACGTTTACTGGTGTGTTTGGGGTTGTTGTCTTGTTGGAACACCCATTTCACGGGCATTTCCTCTTCAGCATAATGCAGCATGACCTCTTCAAGTATTCTGATGTATTCAAACTGATCCATGATCCCTGGTATGCGATAAATAGGCCCAACACCGTAGTATAAGAAACATCCCCATATCATGATGCTTGTGCCACCATGTTTCACTGTCTTCACAGTGTACTGTGGCTTGAATTCATTGTTTGGGGGTCGTCTGACAAACTGTCTCCGTCCACTAGACCCAAACAGAACTTTCATCAGTCCACAAAATGTTGCACCATTTCTCTTTAGGCCAGTCAATGTGCTCTTTGGCAGATTGTAACCTCTTCAGCACATGTCTTTTTTTCAACACTGGGACTTTGCGGGAGCTTCTTGCAGATAGCTTGGCTTCACATAGGCGTCTTCAAATTGTAACAATACTCACAGGTAACTTTAGACCTTCTTTGATCTTCCTGGAGCTGATTTTTGGCTGAGTCCTTGCCATTTTGACTATTCTTCTATCCATTCGAATGGTAGTTTTTCGCTTTATTCCATGTCTTTCAGGTTTTGGTTGCCATTTTAAAGCATTTGCAATCATTTTATCTGAGCAGCCTATCATTTTCTGCACTTCTTTATATGTTTTCCCCTCTCCAATCAACTTTTTAATCAAGGTACGCTGTTCTTCTGAACAATGTCTGGAACGACCCATTTTCCTCAGAATTTCAGAGAGAAATGCACTGTAACCAGCATGTACAACATTTGCTGCCTTCCTTCCTTAAATAAGGGCAATAATTTCCACCTGTTTTTCAAAGAATGAATGATCTCACTAATTGAACTCCACACTGCTATTATTTTTAACATGCCCCTTTCAATTAGTGATTGAATTACAGAGAATCAGCAGCATGCATGTCATGACTGTTGGGTCTGTTGGATTTCTATTACTCTACTACATCTGCTAGTAAATTATTTGCCATGTAGAAATATCATTTCTACCAAAAACTGTGATTGATCAGGTTAGCGATGTCTGACTGCTATTATTTTGAACACAACTGTATATCATATATATATATATATATATTATACAGGTGAAACTCGAAAAATTTGAATATCGTGCAAAAGTCCAAATTAAAAGGAATTGCATTAATGCAGCTTAAAATTTGAGTTTTGTGAAAAGGTTCAATGTTCTAGGCTCAAAGTGTCACACTCTAGTCAGCTAATTAATCCATATACAAACGGAAAATGCAAATGTGATCACACACTACATCCAGCACTCTGCCCTGCCTCCATGCTGGATGAGACATTGGTGTACATTTTGGCCAAAGCGTAATAAGCCACTCACCGCGTCAAGGTCGTCTCATTTGAGTGGTCCCTAACACTTGTTCCTACCTGTTTATGGGCCATGACAGCCACATAAAGTCCAGGGAATGCAGGTCAGCATGCAAGCCAAGCACACTCTGCTTTTAACCCCGTCCGGTGCCATTACAGCTTTCATCAGATCCAGGGATGCAAGTACCAACATGCATGCTGAGCCCACCATATACTTCTCCTGGAGCCAAATGGCTACTGGTAGGTTCTATATAAGCAGACTCAGTTTTATACTGACTTTAAAACCAGCCTCCAGGACAGATTAACTGGTCAGGTGTGCATGACTCAAAGGAGATCACCACGCCTCCAATATAAATTACAAAGAAAAAATGTGGGGGGTTGAGTCCGCACAACCGGTATGTAGGTGCATATCACTATGGCGAAATACATATACAAACGGAAAATGCAAATGTGATCGCACACTACATCCAGCACTCTGCCCTGCCTCCATGCTGGATGAGACATTGGTGTACATTTTGGCCAAAGCGTAATAAGCCACTCACCGCGTCAAGGTCGTCTCATTTGAGTGGTCCCCAACACTTGTTCCTACCTGTTTATGGGCCATGACAGCCACATAAAGTCCAGGGAATGCAGGTCAGCATGCAAGCCAAGCACACTCTGCTTTTAACCCCGTCCGGTGCCATTACAGCTTTCATCGGATCCAGGGATGAAGGCCAAAATGTACACCAATGTCTCATCCAGCATGGAGGCAGGGCAGAGTGCTGGATGTAGTGTGCGATTACATTTGCATTTTCCGTTTGTATATGTATTTCGCCATAGTGATATGCACCTACATACGGGTTGTGCGGGCTCAACCCCCCACATTTTTTCTTTGGAATTTATATTGGAGGCGTGGCGATCTCCTTTGAGTCATGCACACCTGACCAGTTAATCTGTCCTGGAGGCTGGTTTTAAAGTCAGTATAAAACTGAGTCTGCTTATATAGAACCTACCAGTAGCCATTTGGCTCCAGGAGAAGTATATGGTGGGCTCAGCATGCATGTTGGTACTTGCATCCCTGGATCCGATGAAAGCTGTAATGGCACCGGACGGGGTTAAAAGCAGAGTGTACTTGGCTTAGTAAAATAGGGATGGAGGGGTTAAAAAATAAATTAAATTAAACTCACCTTATCCACTTATTCGCGCAGCCCGGCTTCTCTTCTGTCTTCTTCTTTGATGCCCAGGAGGAAAAGGACCTGTGGTGATGTCACTGCGCTCATCACATGGTCCATCACACGATCCATCACCAAATGATGTGCCCCCCTCTCAAAGTCTGTCAACCAGGCAACGTCTTTGAGTGAATCATAGTGGCATGTCTAGCATTCAACGATCTTTCACCATAAGGTACACTACTCAAAAGTAGCCTATAAGAGCCTTTTTATAGGGCAGTACGGGAATCAGACCACACTTACAATCATTAACATATCTGCCTGAGACATAACTGCATGCCCAGATTTGTAACAATCTGACATTTCCATCTGGGTGTGTACATTTGACCCGCTGAAACCTATGAATAAATTTGAATAACATAATTTTGATTTGCAAATGATGTAGCCCATAAACATGATGTGAATAGAACCAAAAAGGAATAGAGAGGAGCAAAACACCTAAAGAATATTTATTTGGAGCTGTTTTGAAATACAGAACAATCACAATTTTCTCTAATAATGTGAATAAAATAACTTTGAAGGAATGTCATCAGGATATTCACAGTTAAATCAGGCACAATGCCTTGTAGGGCTGACTCAGCTAAATGTGATGATCTCTTTCACTTAGCCATCCGTTGCTTCAATCTGGAGAAAATGTACTTTTAATTCATATGCAAATCAGCCTTTAAAAGCTATGGACACCCTTGGCCCTAATCCCACTAGCAGATCAGGGGGAGTCTCTATAGGACTCCACAAATCATTTAGTTGTACAGTTTTATCCTCTGAGATAGACCTAAAGGGCAGGTTTGTTTTCATTAAGCTCTCTGTGGATCATTCTGTTATAACTATAGCTAATGTCTATTTTCCTAACCAGGGACAAACAACTTTTGGATCCAAGATCCTGAAAAAACTATCCAAATTTGCAGATGGTTCCTCGATCATACTTGGAGGCGATTTCAACCTGGTGATGGACCCACTGCTGGACTCCTCATCTGGTAAGTCCTCGATCTCCCCGAGTTCTCTGCGCAGGTTTAAATCCGAGCTCATGGCACTTCGCCTGGTGGATCTATGGCGCATTTTGCATCCAGGTGTCAGGGATTATAGCTTCCACTCTCCAATTCATAATAGCTATGGTAGACTCGATCACATCTTTATATCTCAACAACTGCTGGACTCTGGGCCTAAATGCTCTATTGACACTCGCCTGTGGTCTGATCATGCACCGGTGTGTGGCATTATTTCCTCCCAACCTTCTTACACCCGGCCCTTCTCATGGAGACTGAATGATAACCTACTATCAGATGTAGCCTGCCTAGCAGACATCAGAAAAACTATTACCAACTTTACTAATGATCATCTAACAGATTTGACCGCCCCCCCTATTAAATGGGAGGCCCTCAAATGCGTGCTTAGAGGGGTGTTTATTTCACATGGCTCAAGACTGAAGAAGGAACGCTCCCATAAATTGAAATCTCTTATATCTGACCTTGCCATAAAAGAAAATCTAAACAAAAATTCCCCTACTGACACCTTAAAATCAGACATTTCTCTAGTTCAACATCAAATATTGCAGATCCTAGACCAAAAATCATTATGTTTTAGGGATAAAATTAGACACGGGTTCTTTGAGTATGGTAATAAATGTGGAAGTTGGCTAGCTAGGGCCTTACATCCCCGAACTGCTCTGACTCACGTGCCATCAATTAATACAGGTACTGGAAGCTCTGTACACAACCCAGTAGATATCACAGCGGAATTTCAATCCTATTATGCATCCTTATATAATTTGCCAGCATCCGCTCTCTCACAAGAACCCCTTAGTGATGAAACTCGTGAATACATAACCCAATTTGGCCCTACACCTATATCTGACGAGGATACAGCCACGTTGGAAGATGATTTCACCCTCCCTGAGCTAGAGTCAGTGATCAAGAACCTGAAGAATGGGAAATCCCCAGGCCCTGATGGATTGACCTCACGGTTCTATAATATTCTCCGAGAAGATCTTACACCCCTATTGGTTGAAACCTTTAATTCCATCGCACCAGATTGTCCATTTACACGACAGGCACTCCAGGCACATATCACAGTCATCCCCAAACCAGGCAGGGACCCAGCGTCATGCTCTAATTACAGGCCTATCTCCTTGCTCAATGTGGACCTCAAAATGTATGCCAAGCTTTTGGCTCTGAGGCTCCATCCCCACATTCCAGGTTGTATACACAAAGAGCAAGTAGGATTTGTACCTAGACGAGAAGCCCGAGATAATACACTTAAAACGCTAGGGCTGATAGCGAGAGCACAACAAACCAAAACTCCACTATGCCTTCTCGCTGTAGACGCTGAGAAGGCGTTTGATAGGGTGAGCTGGCGGTTCTTAGAGGAGACCTTACGCCACGTTGGCCTAGGAGACAAAATGATCTATAGGATATTAGCTCTTTATTCCTCCCCTTCAGCCTGTGTTCGTGTTAATGGACTTCTTTCTGCCCCTTTTGAGATCCGGAATGGAACACGTCAAGGGTGCCCCTTGTCCCCCTTTTTATACACCCTTGTGATGGAATCCCTGGCTAATGCTCTTCGGGCAAACCCTTCCATCTCGGGTCTCAAGTTGGGCAGTAAAGAGCACAAACTGTCCCTGTTCGCAGATGACCTGCTTATCTACTTAACTTCTCCCAGGATTGGCCTGCCCTCGATTCTTTGTGAATTTGAACTTTTTGGACGCCTTAGCAACTTTAAAGTTAATGTGCAGAAATCAGAGATTTTGAACATAAACATACCCCAACGGGAAGCAGATTCCTTAAGGGACTCTTTCTCCTTTAAGTGGACCTCCCAACATATTAAATATTTAGGAGTACATATTCCAGCCAACTTGACACATGTTTTTAAACTTAACTATTTACCCTTGCTTAGAGCTATTGAATCCAGTTTCCATAAATGGACTTCACTCCAGATTTCTTGGTTTGGGAGGATTAATGTGGTGAAAATGGACATTTTACCGCGTCTTCTATACTTGTTTCAGACGATTCCATGTAAAATCCCTTTAAACTATTTTGCTAAGATCAGGAGAATGGTATCGGTTTTTGTATGGAAAGCACCCAGAGCTAGACTAAGCTATAGCTTAATATCTCGTTCTAAAGCTCTGGGGGGTACGGGACTACCAAATTTTAGCTCATACTATAAAGCGACAATCATGAATTGTGTGCTTGATCTATGTCACAACCGCTCTACTAAACTATGGGTAGAAATTGAACATGAAATGGCTCCACATTTAGTCACTGGAATTTTTTGGTTGTCCCCTACCTCCTTGAATTCATTATCTAATTCGCAATCCCAGATGCTTCTATATTCCTTGGCTAGGTCCTGGGCTAAATTTGCGGTTAAACTTGGCCTTATACATTCTCCTGGTCCTCTCACGACTCTCACGGGTCATACAGATCTCCCCACAGGCTTGAGTCAACTCCCAGCTTTAGGAGACCATAATAGACAACCAATCAAATTGATAGACATATATAAACAGAATGGTTTACTCCCTCTGGAGGATCTCTCCCACATTATTCCTGCAGGCCCTGGGCGTTGGCTCCTCTACTTTCAGTTGCGAAGCTTCATTAAATCCCTGATACCTGGATCGCAGTCATGTCCCCCTTTAACTGAATTCGAAAAGATGTGCACAGCGAGGTCAGCTCCTGATCATGCTATATCTCATTTATATGCCATGTTGAACTCTGGGGAGAAAGAGGACTCTTCCACAGACACCCAGGGATCTAAACACAAATTCATGTCTGATTGGGAATTGGAACTGGGAACCACCTTCTCTGTAGACCAATGGTCCAGATCTCTCCTCCTCACTCACAAATTAACGGTGTCTTGTAATTTACAGGAACTCAACTATAAAATCCTTAGCAGATGGTATAGGACCCCAGTGCGATTACACCAATTTTATCCTCAGGTATCTGATGCATGTTGGAGATGTCTTAAGGCAAGGGGATCCATGACTCATATTTGGTGGGACTGCCCGGGTGTAGCCCCACTGTGGCAGGAGATCTTTGACTTATATAATTTCTTGTACAAAGCTACTATTACACCCTCACCTGCGTTAGCTCTTCTATCCATGTTCTCAGGGCGGATCTCACAGATTAAGAAGGGAGCCCTCCGATTATTTATCCTAGCTATGAGACAGATAATTCCCCGTCAATGGAGGTCTACAGAGAGTCTTTTGAGAGTGACCTGGTCTAACGCCCTGGATTCACTAGTTCATATGGAAGAACTAGGTGCTAGGGATTCAGGATCTGCCACAGCCTTTAGGGGGACTTGGGACCCATGGAATCAATTTCGTACCTCCACATCCTTCCATGATTGGTTGACAGCAGGTATTGTCCCCGGTAATAGCTCCTAAATACTACACTAAGTAGAATCTCCTATCCTATCCTATACACCCCCCCCCCCCTCCTTCTGTATATGTCTTGTTTTGGTCTGTCACGTCTTGTGATGTCTTCCCTGTCTTATGTGGTTATTAGTCTGGAAGTCAGAGAATAAATGCCGTGTATGCTCTTAGATTCATCTATGGAAACCCCAACGGTACCAATACTTGAAATTTTGTTCCGTAAGACTAATTACTGAATGTAATACTACCTCAGACTTATTGGTATGTTCAGTTCTTGACTTTGTACTTTTCTGTTTTGTATACTCATTGGATGTATTTATACATTATTCAATTATACGATTTAATAAAATAATGATTGAACCGTAAAAGCTATGGACACCTTTGGGGGCACTGTTTTATTATTGCATTCTACTCATTTTGGGCTAAAAATCATTTTTTCAGTTGGTCTTTGGTTCATTGAGAGTGTAGCTGCAGAATGTGAGTGTCTATCTACCTGATCACAGATAAGGGACTCGCATGAGTTGTCAGATGACTGGATTCACTGTAAACACAGAACCTGCTGCTCTGCAAATACACAGATTACAGTTATACTCGGAGAAACCACTAAGGAAGGAGTTTTTCAAATTTCCAAACGCATCTGTCAATTTACATTTAAGCAGTGCTATTGCAAAATTACATTGTTCATACCGCCTACAGTAGGACGGAACCCCTTTGTGGCTGTTGCGGCAGGAGGATATAGCTGCTACGTTCCAATGGAAAACTGTTGGGCCGGCGCCTTGCTGCTCATTTCCTCTACAGAGAAACATGTGCCCGGCAGTGTAAACCAGTGGGAAGGTACACTACGGCTGGCATCGTGCAACCTATCTCCTCTGTAGATCCATATGTACCTGGCAGCCACAGCCAGATAGTGTGCACACTGAGACCAGAGGACGGTGCGTGAGCGTGGAAGAGAGCAGTGTGCACACTGTAGCGATTATGGACACTCCAAGAAACCTGGAGTCCTACACATCGGGGGAAGCGGTATGACACACAGCGCACTTTATATTCGATTTATTATATAAGGACACAAATATATGTCTACAATATTTACCATCTATGCCCTAACAAGGGACAGACTGAATATTGAACATTGAACTCCTACAAATGGTGCTATGCTTCAAAATTTATAAGTCTTGATGGACTTATGTCTTTTTCAACGGTATCAACTATGTAAATTAGTAAGAAGCATCCTACAACTAAGGATTGGACAATTATAGAAGTAAAAATATAAGAAATAAAAAATATGTAAAAATATAATACTTGATATATAGCATACTATAGCTACTTCATTGGATTAATTGACATACGACAATAACCGCGAGGGCCCCGCAAATTAATAATATAGATTAAATGCGCATTATGACTCATTTTATGGATTTCTTTTTACCCTATTTGTTGATATATGAAAATATTTATCTTCAGTAAATAGTTTATATATGACAAATATTATCCACTGTATATTGCTGATGAATGAGAGTGCCAACAGTATACTGGTAAAGTGGCTGAAAATGTTTAATAGAGACCAGTTAAAAGAATGATTTTTAACCCAAAATATGGGCTCATGCACATGGCCGTTGCCCCGCCGTGCCCGTTTTGCGGCCCGCAAACAGAGGCATGGAACCCCAAGGATTAGGGAGTTCTTCCATGGGGTTTCTCTCCGTACCTCCGCACTGCAAAAAAATAGAACATGTTCTATTTTTTTGCGGTGTGGACGGATCATGGAGCCATTCCAGTTGAATGGGCTCAGGATACATCTGAGGAATCCACACAATGATGTTGCCCGTGCATTGGGGAGCGCAAATTGCGGTCCCCAATGCATGGAATGGCCAGGTAACGGCCATGTGCATGAGCCCTAAGTAAAATGCAATAATAAAAAAAAATTGCCCACGAAGGTATCCATAGCCGTTTACCATGGGCAGGCTCTGTGCACCCTTGCTCCTCCTGCTTCCTCTTCTAGGTCCTGTCTCTCCTTCTTTATTGTGTATGCAGGAGCCTGGCTTTGCCATGTCTTTGGGCCCTGTCAACCAAGACTGAAAGGGGGGGCTAGCAGAGAAAGCAGGAGGATCAATACTGCTCAGAGTTTCTTGGACATGCCCTCGGTGCACTTAACTGTTAATTGCATATGGTTAAAAGTACTTTTTTCTCCAGAACGAAGCAACGGATCTCTAAGTAAAAGGTATCTTTACATTCGGCTGGGCTAGCCCTGTAAGTAGATATGCCTGGTTTAATTTTGAATTTCATGGTGAGAAAATCCCTTTAAGAAATCAGCAGTCTATCGACAAAAGCTCTTTACAGAATATAACAATATTGCTACTGAATAATTATGTTTGTGTGAAGATTGGGCATTTCAGGTTAGTATGTAAAAGTTGACCCAGCTTATTGTTTGTCCAATACTAGTGAAGTGGAGACAGGAGCTGGTTAAGAGATTGCTGTATGAAGGGGACACTTGAATGCCTTGAAGGTAGGCTGTGCCATTTGTGTTCATGCACACCAGTGGATTCCCTGTATCGGTCTGGAAAGGAAATAAAGAAAGATAAGACTTTACAAACAAAAAAAAATATTGACTGGCACCATAAGATACATTAAAAAGAAAACACCCCAGACCCAAATGCAAGATAAGACAATCAAGAAAAACGATGTATAGGGCAACAAATGATTGCAAAAAAATAACATTAGGATAAAAGCTCCAATATTTTATCAGCAGCATTCACAGTACATTATAAAACACTTTAAATGCATAAAAAGTGAATATTGTGAAACCAGGTGTAGTGTCATGATATGTACCAAACAACCAACCAAGTGCCCACAACAAATAGTATTGTATACAAGTGCTACAATATAAATAGAAATGATATACACATGCCCAATGTAACATCAGTGGACTGTCTGAGATAAATGGTCAGTGTAAGTAAATATGGAGAAGGCCACGCACACAAAATGTATACTTATTGTTTACATATTATTATGTATTCATTTATATTTATAGGGTAGCATTCTATTTGTTCTGGTTTGATGCCAGTTTTTTCACGTCTGTGTTGGAGGTTCAGGTACCTCTGACTCCGATTTTATTTATTTAAAAAAAGCACACCATGATGGAAACTCGACGGACCCCTTATAGACAATGGGGTCCACTGGGAGCTTTTGGTGTAATTTCCTGGAACGAGCAGAAGAACAGAATTCAGTAGTGGAGATGTAGAGCCCTACATGTAAATATCAAGATTATAATAATATACTGATATACGAGGTGTTTGCCAACTTGAAACCATCAGATCAATTCTCATTTCTTTTTCAAACCTACTGTGAAAAAAAAATTAAAGCTGCAACATGATTGGTTGCGGACATGTTTCTTAGAACTTTTTTTATGTCTATAAGTTGATAAATCAATTTCAAACATACACTTGATACTAACACCTTCAGGACTAAGCCAATTTTCACCTTCGGGACCAAGCTTAATTTAGCAAATCTGACTTTATGTGGTAATAACTTTTGGTTATTCTGAGATTGTTTTTTCGTGACACACTGTACTTCATGTTAGTGGTAAATTGAGGTTCATATGTTTTACCTTTATAAAAACAAACTTACAGAAAATTTGGAAAACTGAGCAATTTTGTAAATTTAAAATTTACCAGCCTTTAAGACAGATAGCGATAACTCACAAAATAGTTATTAATTATGAGGAGGTTCCTCATTATCACTTAAGGAGGAGGATGGCAGAACAATTTCTGATCCTTCCTCACTCAGAGTCTCTAAATCTTATGCAATCATTGTGTACGCCTCTTCGGCAGTGTATGTTCTGTGTGCCATCTTTACTGAAGGTGTGTATATATGTAACTGTTAAAGTAAAGAATTAACTGTAACAATATGTGTATAATATAGAGCTTTTTATTAACTTTTTTACATTAAAAAAACGCTTTTTTTTCTACACTTAACATTAATGTACACTAAGATTTTTTTTTTTTATGTAACTTGGTGTTTTCTTCTGCCGTCCGTAGCATTCAACAGAAAAAAAACACTGGGGGTGATTTATCAAAACTGGTGGAAAGGAAAACTGGCTTAGTTGCCCATAGCAAGCTTTTACCTTTTATTTTCCAAAGGAGTTCTGGAAAATAACAGATTGAATCTGATTGGCTGCTAAGGGCAACTAAGCCAGTTTTCCTTTACACCAGTTTTGCTTGTTTCCAGGGGTTATGACCACCCTGCAATCCAGCAGCGGTGGCCGTGCTTGCACATTATAGGCCTATGCACACTCCTATGGTCCCAGCAACCAGAGAGGCCAGAGCCATTATTTTACTATAATGTGTAAGGACGACCACCACAGATGGATTGCAGGGGGGCCGTAAGCCCTGGATAAGAGCAGTGTAGAATGTGCTGGAAAAATGCATCAAGCTAGCAAAGGAGGCACTATGGACAATCACAATACAGTAGTAAGTGCCTTGTATTACCTTTCTCTACATGATAAATGCCATTTGCTGAAGTAAGACAACCCCTGTAAGGAGGAGGAATCCCACTAATGAAAGTGTGGTTAACTTTCCTGCCTGCTGCTTTCCCATGCTAGGTCATTCACTCCCAGAGCAGAGCAGCGCAGCGCAGCACCGATCCGACCATCATTAGAAGACGCTGTGCGGGGCATTGAGATGCTACATCAAACCGAGTACATGGTATGGATGTAGCAGTGCCGACTTTATTATCGTTATTGGGGGTGCATCTTTTGAGCATTACAATCTCAAGTGCAATAAATTTATCTGCAGTCCTACGTAAAACTGCAGATAGCAGAATGAGAGATCTCTAGTTCTGCCACATTACTGACTCATCACTGCTACATGTGGAGGGGACGTTAGAAATTCAAAATGTATAGGTTAGTGTTGATCACCATTACCTAAAAGCTTTACTTGAATCTTTGTGATATGATGCAGATATATCAGGGTGTATTACACCTGCTTCCTCTGGATTATGACCGCCTATATGTGTCATGATCTGTGTGGGGGAAAAACTCCACACTAAACACAGGAGGGAAAGGGAACAGTAACTGGGCCTGGAAACTAGGGAAGAAACAGGTCACCTCCTAAACAACCCTAATCCGGGCCCTAACTACCTATCAATACGAATATACCTTGAAGGTAGGAATATTCATATGCTGGATACCTAGGCCCTTATATTCCTATAAGGCCCTGGAATGAGGTTAGGACCAGAGACAACCTATTCCTCCCCAGATGGACGAATGGAAGTCTCTGTCTCAGGCCCAGATACAAACAGAGAATATAACAAACACAAAACAATAAGAAAAGACAAGACTTATCTGAAAGTAGAAAACTGGCAACTCCAGAAGCATCACAGAGTACAACCGACCAGCTAGTTAGAAGGCAGGAAGAAAATCTATAAACCGCACTACAAAGAGTGAGAAGTGGCTACTTATGGGAAAGGTAATTTACCAACAAGCAAAACCTGAAGCAAGGGGTGTGGCATTCACCAAAACACAGACACAATAAGATGCACATTGAACTTGTCAATTTAACCCATGAGTTGCCACTCTCTCCGTTCTCCTGGTACCTGCCACGGGAGCGCTGCATGTAATGTCTATCCAAATAAACCTTTAATGCCAGGATTTGAGGAATGTGTATGTGTATTCAGCTCCATTCTGTGCGGCTCTTGTCCATTCCCTCCTGACACAACTTTTTTGCAAATCACAGCAGGGATGTGTCAGTATATGGCACATTACAGTCCTGATCAAAAGTTTAAGACCACTTGAAAAATGGCAAAAAATCATATTTTACATTGTTGGATCTTAACAAGGTTCCAAGTAGAGCTTCAACATGCAACAAGAAGAAATCAGAGTGAGATAAAAAAAAAAAATTGAGCATTCAATTAATTGAAAATAATGATTAAACTGAAACAGGCTGTTTTTCAGCTGATCCAAATTTTAGGACCACATGTCTTTAAAAGGCCAAATCTGTGCAAAGATGTGGATTCATTGTCATTTTCTGTCAGGTAGTCACACGTTGTGATGGCAAAGGCAAAAAAACTCTCCCTTTTTGAACGTGGTCGGGTTGTTGAACTGCATAAGCAGGGTCTTTCCCAGCGCGCCATCGCTGCTGAGGTGGGACGCAGTAAGACAGTCATTTGGAATTTCTTAAATGATCCTGAGGGTTATGGAACAAAAAAGTCAAGTGGAAGACCCAAAAAAATGTAATCATCACTGAGCCGGAGGATCCAATTGGCTGTCCGTCAAGACTCTGGACGATCCTCGACCCAAATTAAGGCCCTTACTGGTGCGTACTGCAGCCCCATAACCATCAGACGGCATCTGAGACTGAAGGGCTTCAAAAACAAAAAACGTCTTCAAAGACCTCGTCTCCTTGAACGCCACAGAACTGCTCATTTGGACTTTGCAAGAGAGTACCAAACATGGGACATTCAAAGGTGGAAGAAAGTTTTATTCTCTGATGAGAATTTTTTTTACCTTGATGGTCCTGATGGTTTCCAACGTTACTGGCATGACAAGCAGATCCCACCTGAGATGTTTTCTATGTGCCACAGTGGAGGGGGCACCATAATGGTCTGGGGTGCCTTTTCCTTCAGTGGAACAATGGAGCTTCAGGAAGTGCAGGGGCGTCAAATGGCCGCTGGCTATGTCCAGATGTTGCAGAGAGCATTTCTCATGACTGAGGGCCCTCGTCTGTGTGGTAACGACTGGGTTTTTCAACAGGACAACGCTACAGTACACAATGCCTGCAGGACAAGGGACTTCTTCCAGGAGAATAACATCACTTTTTTGGCCCATCCTGCGTGTTCCCCTGATCTAAATCCAATGGAGAACCTTTGGGGATGGATGGCAAGGGAAGTTTACAAAAATGGACAACAGTTCCAGACAGTAGATGGCCTTCGTGCGGCCGTGTTCACCACTTGGAGAAATGTTCCCACTCACCTCATGGAAACACTTGCATCAAGCATGCCGAAACAAATTTTTGAAGTGATAAACAATAACGGCGGAACTACTCATTACTGAGTACATGTTTGGAAGTTGGATTTCTGTTTTGGGGGGGGTGTAGGAGTTTTTTGGAGGTGTGGTCCTAAACTTTTGATCAGCTGAAAAAAGCCTTTTTTCAGTTTATTCGTCGTTTTCATTAAATTGAATGCTCAAAAAATGTTTTGTCTCACTTCCATTTCTTCTTGTTGCATGTTGAAGCTCTACTTGGAACCTTGTTAAGATCCAGCCATGCTAAATATGATTTTTTGCCATTTTTCAAGTGGTCTTAAACTTTTGATCAGGACTGCCAATCACTGTCCTCTATACTGCAATAAACCTACACGTCACTATGCACATCTTTGACACTGTGATGTCCACAGTGATGTGCATGCTTGCCCATTATATCCTTGTCAGTCTTTGTTTACATGGCTGCAACAATGATGCCAGAAAGTCCAGCACATCACATACAGTGCCTTGCAAAAGTATTCACCCCCCTTGACTTTTTTCGTATTTTGTTACATTACAGTCTTAAGTTCAATGTTTTGTTAATCTGAATTTTATGTGATGTATCAGAACACAATAGTCTAAGTTGGTGAAGTGAAATGAGAAAAATATATAAATAAAACTATTGTTTAGAAATAAAAAACTGAAAATTAGCATGTGCGTATGTATTCACCCCCTTTGTTAGGAAGCCCATAAAAAGCTCTGGTGCAACCAATTGCCTTCAGAAGTCACATAAATAGTGAAATGATGTCCACTTGTGTGCAATCTAAGTGTCACATGATCGGTCATTACATATACACACCTGTTTTCAAAGTCCCCAGAGGCTGCAACACCTAAGCAAGAGGCATCACTAATCAAACACTGCAATGAAGACCAAGGAACTCTCCAAACAAGTAAGGGACAATGTTGTTGAGAAGTACAAGTCAGGGTTAGGTTATAAAAAAATATCCAAATCTTTGATGATCCCCAAGAGCACCATCAAATCTATCATAACCAAATGGAAAGAACATAGCACTACAGCAAACCTGCCAAGAGACGGCCGTCCACTAAAACTCACGGACCGGGCAAGGAGGGCATTAATCAGAAAGGCAGCACAGAGACCTAAGGTAACCCTGGAGGAGCTGCAGAGTTCCACAGCAGAGACTGGAGTATCTGTACAAAGGACGACAATAAGGAGTTGCAGTTCCTTAATATATAATTATAACAGAAACCACTATCCTCACAAGTTGGCACAATTGGAATAATATGGGAGAGCAGCTCCATTACCTGTGGTTGTACAGTGAGGCAGTATAGGGGAACTTAGGTCCCTATATGTAATTTAGTAAAAGTAATTTCCCCATTAGAAGTGCCCTGTCTGACCCAGGAAGAAGTACAGTGGCATCTGTACAAATTGTCACGACCGCTATCCCAGCAGCAGTCGTGTCGCACCGAACAGAGGGGAAGGGGAACCCTTATCTACGGATGGGAAATAGAATGGCCACCCCTGACTAACCCTAAGCTGGCACCTGTCTGCCCTGATACCCTAGACGGGGTGTGAACCCGTGCGGCGAGCAGGATGCCTAAACCCTCAGTCGCCCTAACAAGACTGGACTGGGGAAAGGCCAATGGGAGCGCTAGTCACCATCACTCACGTCTAGGAAAACAACAGGGGAAGACAGCAACAAACAAACTATAGCAAAGATAGACTTATCCAGTCACGAGCAGAGAAGGCGATCCCAAACACGACAGTCCACGCCGGACAAGAGCTCCACAGCAACACCATCAAACGATCTCCTTCCAAGGTCAGAGTAGCACTGGAAGTAAGGACTATATCTGGCAATGACTGCAAGTGAAAGTGAAACTAATATAGTAGCTGGGAGTGGCAGACAGGACTCACCTGAGGAGGATGCCTACAAACTCCCAGTCAGGACAAAAAGGTTCACAAGGCAAAACCCAGATGACATACCCTGAACCACGGAGCAAACTCACAAGCTATCGCGAGTAGCAAGTCGCTGCGACCTTCTCCTCCCAGACCTGTCTGGATCAGTCACAGTCGTGACAGTACCCCCCTTTCTACGAGGGGCCCCTGGACCCTCAAGACCAGGCCTCTCCGGATGGGAGCTATGAAAAGCCCGAATGAGTCTGTCCGCTTTTATCTCTGATGCTGGAACCCACATTCTCTCTTCGGAACCATAACCTTTCCAGTGCACCAGGTACTGAAGAGAGCGGCGAACATATCGTGAATCAACAATCTTTTCTACCTGAAACTCAAGACTGCCATCAACAACCACCGGTGGAGGCGGTAGTGGCAATGGTTCAGGAGGTTCTACATATCTCTTAAGCAGAGATCTGTGGAAGACATTATGGATCCTTAGAGTCTGAGGTAGCTCCAGACGAAAAGCCACCGGGTTAATGATCTTAATTACCCTATAAGGACCAATAAATCTCGGACCTAATTTCCACGAGGGAACCTTCAACTTGATATTTCTGGTAGACAACCACACCAAGTCATTCACCCCAAGGTCCGGACCTTCAGAGCGCTTCCTATCAGCCGCACGTTTGTATCTACCACCAATTCTCTTCAAACTTTCTTGCACACTCTGCCACACTGAAGAAAGTGAAGACGCAAATCGTTCCTCCTCGGGAATCCCAGACGGCCCCCCCTCACTAAACGTACAAAACTGAGGATGGAAACCATACGCACCATAAAATGGTGACTTATCGGTGGATTCTTGACGACGATTATTAATGGCAAACTTGGCTAACGGTAAATAAGATGACCATTCCTCCTGATTTTCGGAAACAAAGCATCTCAAATATGTCTCTAGGTTTTGATTGGTACGTTCAGTCTGACCGTTGGACTGTGGATGGAAAGATGAAGAAAACGACAGATGAACCCCTAAACGAGAACAAAAAGCTTTCCAAAATTTAGAAACTAATTGGGTACCACGATCCGAAACAATATCGGAAGGGACCCCGTGAAGCTTCACGATGTGGTCAATAAAAACCTGAGCCAGTGTGTTAGCATTAGGCAATGCGGCAAGAGCAATAAAGTGCACCATTTTGCTGAATCTGTCAACAACTACAAGAATAACAGTCTTCCCCGCTGATACTGGTAGATCCGTAATGAAATCCATTGACAGGTGCGTCCAAGGCCTGTTGGGGATGGCCAGAGGTAAAAGATGCCCTGCCGGACGAGTATGATCTACCTTAGAACGAGCACAGGTAGCACATGCAGACACAAAATTCAACACCTCCTGGCGCCATTTAGGCCACCAGAACCGACGAGACACTAACTCAGAGGTTGCCCTACTACCTGGGTGTCCTGCCAGTGTGGAGTTATGGTGTTCTTTTAGTATCTCCAGTCGTAAATTTTCTGGCACAGTTTACCCGAGGGGCAGGAGGCCGGGGCGTCCCCCTGAGCTTTCAACACCCTCCCCTCCAAACCTGAGTGTAATGCAGAGACCACCACCCCCTTTTGCAAAATGGGCTCTGGTACCTCAACATCACCCCCTCCAGGAAAACTTCGAGACAATGCATCCGCCTTAGTATTTTTTGCCCCCGGGCAATAGGTTATTACAAAATTAAACCTAGTAAAAAATAACGACCACCGAGCCTGTCTAGGGGTGAGACGTTTAGCAGACTCCAGATATAATAAGTTTTTGTGATCAGTAATCACCGTGACGGGATGAACCGCCCCCTCCAAAAAATGACGCCACTCCTCAAAAGCCAACTTAATAACCAAAAGTTCCCTGTTGCCAATATCATAGTTCCTTTCTGCAGTAAACAATTTCTTTGAAAAGAAAGCACACGGACGCCATTCACCAGGGGACGGGCCCTGAGATAGTACCGCTCCCACCCCCACCTCTGATGCGTCAACCTCTACAATAAAAGGAAGCGAGACATCTAGCTGTACGAGAATAGGGGCCGAGGTGAATCTCTCCTTCAGAGATGCAAAGGCAGTTTTGGCTGCATGTGACCATTTGGAAAAATCGGATCCCTTTCGGGTCATGTCCGTCAGTGGTTTGACCACCAAGGAATAGTTCTTTATAAACTTTCTATAAAAATTGGCAAACCCCAGGAAGCGTTGCAATGCCTTCAGGTTCTCAGGCAGATCCCAGTCTATAATTGCCCAGACTTTCTCTGGATCCATGCGGAAACCTGAATCTGACAACACATACCCCAGAAATGGCAGTTCTTTTACGGCGAACACACATTTTTCTAACTTAGCAAACAATTTGTTGGCCCTTAATATCTGCAGCACTTGTCTCACATGGATCTTATGTGTATCCAGATCCGGGGAATAGACTAGGATGTCATCAAGATATATCACAACAAATCTCCCGATAAGTTGACTAAAAATATCGTTGACAAAATGTTGGAATACCGCAGGCGCATTAGTAAGACCAAATGGCATGACCAGATTTTCATAATGCCCTTCCGGAGTATTAAAAGCCGTCTTCCACTCATCCCCCTCTTTGATGCGAACCAGGTTATAGGCTCCTCTGAGATCCATTTTGGAGAACCATTTAGCACCAGCAACCTGATTAAAGAGGTCGGGAATGAGAGGAAGAGGATAGGGATCTTGGATAGTTATCCGGTTTAATTCCCGGAAATCCAGGCAAGGACGTAGGCCCCCATCTTTCTTTTTAACGAAAAAGAACCCTGCAGCCACAGGTGAAGAAGAGGGTCTGATGTGTCCCTTAGCCAAACTCTCCGAAATATAATCTTTCATAGCCTTCCTCTCCGGGCCGACAAGATTGCATAACCGGGTTTTAGGTAGTTTTGCCCCAGGTAATAGATTAATCGGGCAATCATATGGACGATGAGGTGGTAACCCCTGACAACCCTTCTCAGAGAACACATCCATAAAATCTGACAGAAAGGCAGGTAAAGATGTTACAGAGAGTGTAGAGCACCTACTACTCAAGCAGTTGTCCTTACAATGTTCACTCCACTCCACAATCTCCCCGGCCTGCCAATCCACAACTGGATTGTGAGTCACCAGCCAGGGAAGCCCCAATACCATAGGAGCCGGAAGACCGTCCAGGACATAACAAGAGATATGCTCTTTATGGAGGTCCCCTACCTGCAGATGGATATTATGGATGATCTGAGTTAACTCTCTCTGAGTAAGAGGGGAGGAGTCGATGGCAAACACAGGAATAGTTCTGCATACCGGTTCCGGAGTTAAACCCAGAGCCTGAGCCAGTGGCGTACCTCCAATAGAGGCAGACCACGCAGCTGCTATGGGGCCCCTGGGGGAAGGGGGCCCGCAGTGGAGGATAGGCCCCGCCCACTAATTACACTTGTATGGCTACCTGAGAAAGTAAGAGGTGGAGAAGGACCTTTGGTGATGTCATCAACCATGTGACCAGTGCAGGAAGCCAATGAATAGCAGAGCAGCAGAAGTCTAAAGGACCTTTGGTGATGTCATCATCATGTGACCAGTGCAGAGGACTGGTGAAAGACCTGTGGCATATCACTGTGAGGGGGCGGAGCTTCTGTGTGGCGCCTGAAGGAGAGGTTAGTGGTGTTCTGGGATAACATAACATCCTAGAAAAGCTGGGAGTTGTAGTTTTGTCGTATTATATGTTTCTCAATGTAATTTAAACGTATGCCCTAGTACAGGCTGGTAATGCTGGGAGTTGTAGTTCTCTCCTCTTATACCCCCTCTTTGGAATGTATACTGATGACCCATAATAAGTCTGGCCATACTGGGGGTTATAGTTATTTCTTTTTAAAGCTCTTACCTGGTACAACTAGATGATGTCCTATAATCTGGACATGCTGAGAGTTGTAGTTCTCTTTTCTTAGACTGGATTCTCATCACAGTTTAGTTTTCCGTTTTGCATGCAGGACTTTTTTCTGTCTAAAATAACGGATCTCCGACAGAAATGGCATAAACGGATGCCAAATGTGCAGAACTGATGCTTGAAATACAGGATCATTTTTTTCCCTTTATTTTTCTGTTTATCTGACGGATCAGAAGAACTGAAAACTAAACGGTGATATGAACCCGGCCTTATACTCTGTGTAATATCTACTTGTATCTGATCATAACAGCCTGGACATGCTGGAAATTGTAGTTCTCTCCACTTTCACCTCTCCCTGTGTTGCTCCCTAATTTCCAATAATAATCTGGTGATGATGAGACTTGTAGTTCCCTTGTCACTATTATAATGTTCTGCAGCAGCTGAGGTGTATATTACTTGTTCACTTCTGTGCTGGTGACGGTCGCTGTTCTGCCGTCATAGGAGCACTACAACGAAAATCACTGCAGTTCCGGATCTGGCACTTCATGGACGACAACACCTGACGGATCCTGCTGACTATGATGAGATCTGTCAGGTTTCCATCTTCCAGGCTATAAAATTGTGTCCAGCATTTATGACCTGATCCACGAATGAGGCCCCAACACAGATGTGAACGAAGCTTTATATGTTCTGCAGCAGCTGAGGTATGCATTAGGAGGTTCTGACAGTTCATAAGGCAAGGGGGGCTATGGTGGCACTGGTATACTATTATGCCAGCACCACCATAGCACCCCCAATGAGCTGTGCCTGTGTGCTGCTTATAGTGGACAGTGCCCTCAGACAATAAATGGGGACAATCAAAAGCGGGTTTTTTCCCGGTATTGAGACCCTATGACGGATCTCAATACCGGAAAATAGAAACGCAAGTGTGAAAGTAGCTCCTAATGTCTACACGGCTGCAACTGCTGGGGGTATGGCAGGGGAGAAGCCAGGGCAGGTGGTGGGATGGGCCAGTGGACGGAGTTAGTGGGGCCCCATTAAGATTCTTGCTATGGGGCCCAATGATTTCTATGTACGCCCCTGGCCTGAGCAAACCGTGAATCCACCAAGTTGACCCCCGCCCCACTGTCCAAAAAGACAGAACAGATCTCAGTCTTATTGCCCGCCTCAACGGTAGCGGACAACAAAAACTGAGACATGCGTATGGAGGAAACGAATACGCCCAGACTGTTCTCCTCCGCACAATCTGGGGACTCTAGTTTTCAGGCGGCTCCTTAGTTTGTGGTCTCTTGGGTTCTGAGGGACAAACCTTTACAAAATGACCCCTCCCCCCACAACGAAAACAAACCTCCGACCTACGGCGGAACTTAGGAGGATTCACCTGTCTAGTGGCGCCCCCTATTTGCATTGGTTCGACTGGACCATAACAGACCGATCCCTGCCCTATAGATGCCTCCGTAAAATTTAATAGTCTCTCCCTGAGTCGTCTGTCGATTCTTATGGACAGAGACATAGCAGCCTCAAGAGACCCAGGGACCTCGTATACCGTCAGCGCATCTTTTAATTTTTCAGACAACCCCTGGCAGAACTGACTCCTAAGGGCCGAGTCGTTCCATAACGTATCAGTAGCCCACCTACAGAATTCGGAACAATATAGTTCAGCAGACCGGTTCTCTTGCCGAAGTCTACGTAGCTTAGACTCAGCCAGTGAGACCCTGTCCGGGTCATCATATACGAGACCCAGGGCTTCAAAAAACTCCTCCACTGATCGTAAGGCCGGAGAGTCTGATGGTAGGGAGAAAGCCCAAGCCTGCGGATCTCCTTGCAGGAGAGAAATTACAATGCCCACCCGTTGTTCCTCACCGCCGGAGGATCTAGGGCGTAACCTGAAATGTCACTTTTTTTTTTTTTTAAAGGCCAGATATACTGTCACGACCGCTATCCCAGCAGCAGTCGTGTCGCACCAGACGGAGGGGAAGGGGGACCCTTATCTACGGATAGGAAATAGAATGGCCACCCCTGACTAACCCTAAGCTGGCACCTGTCTGCCCTGATACCCCAGACGGGGTGTGAACCCGTGCGGCGAGCAGGATGCCTAAACCCTCAGTCGCCCTAACAAGACTGGACTGGGGAAAGGCCGATGGGAGCGCTAGTCACCATCACTCACGTCTAGAAAACCAACAGGGGAAGACAGCAACAAACAAACTATAGCAAAGATAGACTTATCCAGTCACGAGCAGAGAAGGCGATCCCAAACACGACAGTCCACGCCGGACAAGAGCTCCACAGCAACACCATCAAACGATCTCCTTCCAAGGTCAGAGTAGCACTGGAAGTAAGGACTATATCTGGCAATGACTGCAAGCGAAAGTGAAACTAATATAGTAGCTGGGAGTGGCAGACAGGACTCACCTGAGGAGGATGCCTACAAACTCCCAGTCAGGACAAAAAGGTTCACAAGGCAAAACCCAGATGACATACCCTGAACCACGGAGCAAACTCACAAGCTATCGCGAGTAGCAAGTCGCTGCGACCTTCTCCTCCCAGACCTGTCTGGATCAGTCACAGTCGTGACACAAATCACCTGGAACCAGATGGCATACACCCCCGTATCCTAAGAGAATTAAGTAATGTAATAGCCAGACCCTTATTTCTGATATTTAAGGACTCTGTACTGACAGGGAGTGTTCCACAAGATTGGCGCATAGCAAATGTGGTGCCAATATTCAATAAGGGTCCAAAAACAGAGCCCGGAAACTATACGCTGATAAGTTTAAAGGGGTTGTCCGGGTTCAGAGCTGACCCGGGACATATCCCCATTTTACCCAGGCAGCCCCCCTGACTTGAGTATCGGAGCAGTTCATGCTCCGATGATCTCCTTTGCCCTGCGCGATTCAGCCAAAAGGATAATAGGTTGCATCAAAAGGGGCATAGATGAGAACATAGGCAAATAGGCATCCGGAGCGAGGTTCTTCTCTTCCTTCCACAGACCCCTTGATAAAGGTCGTTATCCGAACGAAACGTTGGGACTGTTTGCAAGGCTATCAACCCATATCTAGTAGCTAAAACCTGTAATATTATTACGCTCCAGAAATACATCCAGGCCCCTCTTGAACTCTTTTAGTGAACTCACCATCACCACCTCCTCAGGCAGAGAGTTCCATAGTCTCACTGCTCTTACCATAAAGAATCCTCTTCTATGTTTGTGTAGAAACCTTCTTTCCTCCAGACGCAGAGGATATCCCCTCGTCACAGTCACAGTCCTGGGGATAAATAGATGATGGGAGAGATCTCTGTACTGACCCCTGATATATTTATACATAGTTATTAGATCTCCCCTTAGTGGTCTTTTTTCTAAACTGAATAACCCTAATTGTGATAATCTTTCTTATAATCTTACTTTAGTTGCCCCCCTCTGAACCCTCTTTAGCTCTGCTATGTCTGCCTTGTTCACAGGAGCCCAGAACTGTACACAGTACTCCATGTGTGATCTGACTAGTGATTTGTAAAGTGGCAGGACTATGTTCTCATCACAAATCTATAAGGAGATATATGGAACACCAAAAACTTAAGTGATGCTTTAATACACTGCTCAAAAAAATAAAGGGAACACTTAAACAACACAATGTACCTCAAAGTCAATCAGACTTCTGTGAAATCAAACTGTCCACTTAGGAAGGAACACTGAGTGACAATCAATTTCACATGCTGTTGTGCAAATGGGATAGACAACAGGTGGAAATTATAGGCAATTAGCAAGACACCCCCAATAAAGGAGTGGTTCTGCAGGTGGTGATCTGACCACTTCTCAGTTCCTATGCTTCCTGGCTGATGTTTTGGTCACTTTTGAATGCTGCCGGTGCTTTCACTCTAGTGGTAGCATGAGACAGAGTCTACAACCCACACAAGTGGCTCAGGTAGTGCAGCTTATCCAGGATGGCACATCAATGCGAGCTGTGGCAAGAAGGTTTGCTGTGTCTGTCAGCGTAGTGTCCAGAGCATGGAGGCGCTACCAGGAGACAGGCCAGTACATCAGGAGACGTGGAGGAGGCCGTAGGAGGGCAACAACCCAGCAGCAGGATCACTACCTCCGCCTTTGTGCATGGAGGAACAGGAGGAGCACTGCCAGAGCCCTGCAAAATGATCTCCAGCAGGCCACAAATGTGCATGTGTCTGCTCAAACGGTCAGAAACAGACTCCATGAGGGTGATATGAGGGCACGACGTCCACAGGTGGGGGTTGTGCTTACAGCCCAACACCGTGCAGGACGTTTGGCATTTGCCAGAGAACAACAAGATTGGCAAATTCGCCACTGGCGCCCTGTGCTCTTCACAGATGAAAGCAGGTTCACACTGAGCACATGTGACAGACGTGACAGAGTCTGGAGACGCCGTGGAGAACGTTCTGCTGCCTGCAACATCCTCCAGCATGACTGGTTTGGCATTAGGTCAGTAATGGTGTGGGGTGGCATTTCTTTGGAGGGCCGCACAGCCCTCCATGTGCTCGCCAGAGGTAGCCTGACTGCCATTAGGTACCGAGATGAGATCCTCAGACCCCTTGTGAGACCATATGCTGGTGCGGTTGGCCCTGGGTTCCTCCTAATGCAAGCCAATGCTAGACCTCATGTGGCTGGAGTGTGTCAGCAGTTCCTGCAAGACGAAGGCATTGATGCTATGGACTGGCCTGCCCGTTCCCTAGACCTGAATTGAGCACATCTGGGACATCACGTCTCGCTCTATCCACCAACGTCACGTTGCACCACAGACTGTCTAGGAGTTGGCAGATGCTTTAGTCATGGTCTGGGAGGAGATCCCTCAGGAGACCGTCCGCCACCTCATCAGGAGCATGCACAGGCATTGTAGGATGGTCATACAGGCACGTGGAGGCCACACACACTACTGAGCCTCATTTTGACTTGTCTTAAGGACATTACATCAAAGTTGGATCAGCCTGTAGTGTGTTTTTCCACTTTAATTTTGAGGGTGACTCCAAATCCAGACCTCCATGGGTTAAAAAATTAGATTTCCATTTTATTTTTGTGTGATTTTGTTGTCAGCACATTCAACTATGTAAAGAACAAAGTATTTCAGAAGAATATTTAATTAATTCAGATCTAGGATGTGTTATTTTTGTGTTCCCTTTATTTTTTTGAGCAGTGTACATACAAAATATACCTGTGAAGTGAAAACCATTTCAGGTGACTACCTCTTGAAGCTCATCAAGAGAATGCCAAGAGTGTGCAAAGCAGTAATCAAAGCAAAAGGTGGCTACTTTGAAGAACCTAGAATATGACATATTTTCAGTTGTTTCACACTTGTTTGTTATGTATATAATTCCACATGTGTTAATTCATAGTTTTGATGCCTTCAGTGTGAATCTACAATTTTCATAGTCATGAAAATAAAGAAAACTCTTTGAATGAGAAGGTGTGTCCAAACTTTTGGTCTGTACTGTATATATATCTTGGCTTCAAAAAGTATAGGCACCACTGGTTAAAATTACTACAATTACTACTACTGTGAACATTTAAGCAAGTTGAAGATGAAATGATCTCTAAATGTTAGATAAAACATACTTTTCAACATTTTAAGCAATATCTGTGTATTATTTTAGTTTTGTACAATTTTAGAGTGAAAAAAGGAAAGGAGTAACTTACAAACGTATGGGAACCCAAGGAGATTTGAGCGCTTAGATAACTTTGACCAAGGTCTCAGACCTTAAATAGCCTGTTTGGGTTAAGGCTTGTTCCGTCATAGGAAAGGCCAGGTGATGCAAATTTCAAAGCTTTATAACAGGCATCCTCAAACTGCGGCCCTCCAGCTGTTGAAAAACTACAACTCCCAGCATGCCCGAACAGCCTACAGGTATCAGCCTACTGCAGGGCATTGTGGGAGTTGTAGTTTTACAACAGCTGGAGGGCCGCAGTTTGAGGATGCCTGCTTTATAAATACACAGACTCCTCTAACCTTGTCCCACAAAACAGCAGCCATGGGTTCTTCTAACCAGCTGCCTAAGACTCTGAAAATGAAAATGGTTGAGCCCCATAAAGCAGGAGAAGGCTATAGGAAGATAGCAAGCGTTTTTTTTTTTTTTTTTTTGTTTTTTATTGGAAAAAAATGTTTTTTGTTTTTTTTTTCATTTTATTAGAAAACATGGTTGTTGTTTTTTTTTATTTTCACAGCCAAGTGTTTCCCACGCCACAACACCACCCCCTTATAAAGCCCAATTCATGTATGAGATCTCATACCCCAAACAATATACCTTTCCACAATTAGAAAAGTGTAAAGTGTTTTAAAAATATCCAAGCAAAAGAAGTGTCCAATCCAACATCAAATATAAAGAGAATATATCTATAGGTATCCAGAAAAATATATATAAGATCACCTGAAAAGAAACATAAAATTAAGAACATATAAGCAATATCAAGTAATGAAAACTTGTGGACCCAAAGAGGGCAGTAACGAGATCTCACATGCAAGGTGTTGTGGGAACGGAGTCCCACACGTATCTCCGCTACTGCAGCTTCCTCGGGGGGATATTATTAAAAAATCATGATATACTTCTAACATAGGTATGCTCCATCTTTTTATATGTGTACTTTAACATTAATTTAATTCTTGGTACTTTTTCAGTATTCAAGAAAAAATGCATAACACATTGTGGGGTGCTTTTTGCTCTGTTACCCCTTGTGAAAATGTAAAACTTGGGCCTAAAGTAACATTTTACACAGCTGTTTCAAAATTCTATAAAACACCTGTGAGGTCAAAGCACTCAGTACACCCCCTGATAAATTCCTTGCGGGATGTAGTTTCCAAAATTGGGTCACTTTTAGGAGGTTTCCACATTAGGGGTACATCAGGGTCTCTCCATAGACATAGATTTCTAAAACCATTCCAGTAAAATCTGTCCTCCAAAAACTATATGGCGCTCCTTTTCTTTTGAGCCCTGCCCTGTGCCATTGCAGCAGTTTATGACCACACAAGGGGTGTTTTTGTAAACTGCAGAACCAGGGTGATAAATATTGAGGTTTATTTTGTGGTAAAGATTCACTGCCTGAAAAGGATAGTAAAACAAAATAATAACACCTTTATTATTAAATTTTATAAAATGTAAGGATGGGAAAGGGAGCTTGCCCTAAATGTTCAGGCACAACCTCAAAGAATCCCTGAGATTGGGGTGAGGTGGGTAGATGACACCACAACCCCTATTCTCACACCCACCCTGGAGATCACCAGCCTACAGATGACCCGGGTTTCTTAGCAAATGTGGCACCCATATGATGGTCTATCACTGTAGGCTGGGGAGACAAAAAGCATAACAATCCCTCCAGATCAAAGAAAGCTGCCCCACACTGTGTGTGAGCCTGTCAGATGGTATTGTTACTAATGTATCTTATGGGAGTCTCTGGCAATGAGTATTTAGATACAAATGTAAAATGTTCAATAGATCAAAGCTAGTGAATAACACAGATGCTGATCTTAATCATTCATCAAAAATAAGTTACTTTTTCACCAGATAGCTATTAAGTTTCCTGAAATGCTTGCCCTATAAGGCTACTTTCACACTAGCGTTTTGGCTTTCCGTTTGTGAGATATATTCAGGGCTCTCAAAAGTGGTCCAAAATGGATTAGTTTTGCCCTAATGCATTCTGAATGGAAAAGGATCCGTTCAGGATGCTCCAGTTTGCCTACGTTCAGTCACCATTCCGCTTTGGAGGCGGACACCAAAACACTGCCTGCAGCGTTTTGCATTCCTCTTGACGTAGTGGAGCCAAACGGATCCGTCCTGGCACACAATGTAAGTCAGTAGGGACGTATCCGTTTTCTCTGACACAATCTGGCACAATAGAAAACAGATCTGTCTCCCATTGACTTTCAGTGGTGTTCAAGACTGATTCGTCATGGCTATAGAAGACATAATACAACCGGATCCATTCATGACAGATGCATTCGGTTGTATTATTGTAATGAAAGCGTTTTTTCAGATCCATGACTGATCTGCAAAAACGCTAGTGTGAAAGTAGCCTAAGCTGTGATCGTTAATGGACTGCTAACTAACTCCTTATCTGTGTATACTCTCCCTGCTCTACACGTTTCGACAACATGAACTGTCTCATCAGGAGCATTGGGAGTTCAGGAGAGAAAGAGTAGGGCAGTGAAAGAGAAGACCCAGTAAAAATGTCCAACCGGACACAGAAGAAAAGTAAAAGACTGGTGAGGTCACAACTGATGGTGTGTGACCGCCGTCAGGGGGAAAGATAGTGAGAAGGGTCAGGTAAGATACATAGAAGCGGCCTCACATGGTGTTGTAAGATTGCGCGTCCGGCTCTGGTTTGGCCGTGGCAAGCACACTGCTCTAGTCAGTTTAAATGAGGGGCGCCCTCGACAAACTCGGTAACACCTCAATCTGGTAGCCAGCAAGAAAAGTGGGCGGGGATCACTGTATCCAATCCAGCAGCGCTGCCGGTGATAGATGAGGGTCGAGAGATGATAATGTAGAGGGGGTGGGGATCATTGTAATGGTAAGCTTACAGAGTCAAACATGGGGAGCAAAGAGGGAAAAGAGGACCATAATCCCCAAATGTAGGGGAGCAGCACCCTACATTGTACATGCTGGCATGAGCAAATACCTAATGAAGAGATGAGAGAGACCACCTCACACGAGTAATAGATGTTACATGCAACCATATCGCAGAATGTTGTCTCAGATGGGACAAGAGGGGTGATGGATTGGTCCTGTGACAGCCTTACTATAATGGCCAAAAAATTGCATAATCATGACCACAAACAAAATAATAAAGTGGGCATGAGTGTATTAAGTGATTGATGGTAATACGGCGTACACAAGTTTAGACCCCCGCCCCGCCCGGGGAATGTATAAGGAGTCCTGCATAACCACTGCAGGTACCAGATCTGTGTGTTACTGATCAAATGAGGCAAACAAAGGATATTTGGTCATTCAGACCTGATGGCTTGACTGTATAAAGTCTAAATATCCACTGTGCTTCCTTCCAGAGAAGTAAGTTATCGTCGCACCAGCTCAATGCCCTGAAATTTAAGAGTGTGTGGATTAGCCTGATGGGCACTTTTTACATGTTTAGAGACATGTGAAAAAGTAGCCTAAGCTACTTTGGGGGTATCATTATAATTACGAATTTTCCCTAGGTGCTCTCCTATCCGCTGTCTAAACTCCCGTATGGTTTTACCAACGTATTTTAGACCACATATGCATGAAATTAGGTATACAATTCCAGAGGTCTTACAGTTGATAAAAGATTGGATGTACCTTAACATTGGGTTGGAGTCAAGTACCCCATAACATGCTTTATCCTCCAGAATTGTACAGCACATTCTTTTGTATGCAGATGTGTTAAGTAGCACAATGTCCCCCCCCTCCCCCTTTGTCAGAGGGTTTGATCACAATAGAATCATCCGATTCCAGAGCAATCAATCCCCTCAACTCATCTGCCGTGTGGTTACCCTTTTGGCTCCCACCCATATTTATTTTGGCAATCTGATCAGTGACTACTCTAAAGAAAGTATCTATAGTGTTGTGGAAAACCATTCAGGAAACGCATTCTTCAGGAAGAATAAGGTTTATTTCGGCTAGCCGGGAGCATTAACAGCTTCAATCGCACAAAGGAAAATGCTCAAAGGGTCAGAGGCCCACACTCATCTTATACACATAACCACCCTAAACTTTACATACAGTTGCAAGAAAAAGTATGTGAACCCTTTGGAATGATATAGATTTCTGCACAAATTGGTCATAAAATGTGATCTGATCTTCATCTAAGTGACAACAATAGACAATCACAGTCTGCTTAAACTAATAACACACAAAGAATTAAATGTTACCATGTTTTTATTGAACACACCATGTAAACATTCACAGTGCAGGTGGAAAATGTATGTGAACCCCTAGACTAATGACATCTCCAAGAGCTAATTGGAGTGAGGTGTCAGCCAACTGGAGTCCAATGGTGCCCTATAAAAAAACACACCCCAGTTCTGGGTTTGCTTTTCACAAGAAACATTGCCTGATGTGAATGATGCCTCGCACAAAAGAGCTCTCAGAAGACCTACGATTAAGAATAAAGCTGAAAAGGGTTATAAAAGTATCTCAAAAAGCCTTGCTGTTCATCAGTCTTAAGGTAAGACAAATTGTCTATAAATGGAGAAAGTTCAGTACTGCTGCTACTCTCCCTAGGAGTGGCCGTCCTGTAAAGATGACTGCAAGAGCACAGCGCAGACTGCTCAATGAGGTGAAGAAGAATCCTAGAGTGTCAGCTAAAGACTTACAAAAGCCCCTGGCATATGCTAACATCCCTGTTAGCGAATCTACGATACAAAAAACACTAAACAAGAATGGATTTCATGGGAGGATACCACAGAGGAAGCCACTGCTGTCCAAAAAAAACATTGCTGCACGTTTACAGTTTTCACAAGAGCACCTGGATGTTCCACAGCAGTACTGGCAAAATATTCTGTGAACAGGTGAAACCAAAGTTGAGTTGTTTGGAAGAAACACACAACACTATGTGTGGAGAAGAAGAGGCAAAGCACACCAACATCAAAACCTCATCCCAATTGTGAAGTATGGTGGTGGGGGCATCATGGTTTTGGGCTACTTTGCTGCGCCAGGGCCTGGACGGATTGCTATCATCGAAGGAAAAATGAATTCCCAAGTTTATCAAGACATTTTGCAGGAGAACTTAAGGCCATCTGTCCACCAGCTGAAGCTCAACAGAAGATGGGTGTTGCAAGAGGACAACGACCCAAAGCATAGAAGTAAATGAACAACAGAATGGCTTAAACAGAAGAAAATACGCCTTCTGGAGTGGCCCAGTCAGAGTCCTGACCTCAACCCGATTGAGATGCTGGGGCATGACCTCAAGAAAACGATTCACACCAGACATCCCAAGAATATTGCTGAACTTAAACAGTTCTGTAAAGAGGAATGGTCAAGAATTACTCCTGACCATTGTGCACGTCTGATCTGCAACTACAGGAAACGTTTGGTTGAAGTTATTGCTGCCAAAGGAGGTTCAACCAGTTATTAAATCCAAGGGTTTACATACTTTTTCCACCTGCACTGTGAATGTTTACATGGTGTGTTCAATAAAAACGTGGTAACATTTAATTCTTTGTGTGTTATTAGTTTAAGCAGACTGTGATTGTCTATTGTTGTGACTTAGATGAAGATCAGATCACATTTTATGACCAATTTGTGCAGAAATCCATATAATTCCAAAGGGTTCACATACTTTTTCTTGCAACTGTACATGTCTTATCCTCATTGGATAGGTTAAACTCTCTCTACAACCCCATTGGACATCTCCATATATGGATAATGCGTGCTCGCTTCATGTTCTTCTTGGCCAACATCTGTTATTCATTACCAATGCTTGCTTCATCTAATCTATAGCCCCTCACCCAAGTGAGCTATCCCCCACCTCAGGAATGCGTACACACACATAAAATTTGGGAATGTATTATCTGGTATAATCAGGCGGCATTATACTATATATTTCTCATTTTCTCCTTCAATAGGAGTGTTGTCACTTAAGGGAGGGAGTTTGGTAGATGGTAGGTGTAGATTGGTAAATGGACCCAAACCTAGGTCCCTCTTCAAGGAGGTCAGCTAATAATCTAACATCTCCTAATTCCTCTATGTCAATTCCCAATGTTGTAGCCTGTAAATGAACATGGGTTGCAAAGAATTTTCTCCACTTTAATTTCCTACAAAGTAGATGTAAATCTATGACCTACCCGAACTGGTCAAATCTATGGGTCGGGCCGAAAAATAAACCCTTGCTGAGCAAGGTGCATTCAGCTAAAGACAGTAGGTCATCTGACGGAGTATCCCTGATCTCAGAGGTTAGTTTCTGTTCCCCCCATTCCGTAGCAGATAGTCAGACATGGGGGGACCACTGCCTAAAAAAGCGGTACCCCTCACGGTACCTCTTGATCTACCCCATTGGGATGGTCGTCATCCCCTCCCTGGGAAATATCTGAGGGAATTTTTTTGTGGTTAACCCTTGCTGTGTAACAGGAAAAAAATATTAAAATGGAAAATCTGCAGAAAAAAATGACATTTTTAAATTTCACCTCCATTTTGCTTTAATTCCACTGGAACACCTAAATGGTTAACAAAGTTTCTAAAATCGGTTTTGAGTAATGTGTGGGATGTGGTTGATAAAATTGCATAATATGTGGGTGGTTTCTATTATGTCAAAGTCACTTCAGAACTGAATTTGTCCTTTAAAAAGTAGAAAAAATGGGATATACAGCTTACAGATGGAGAAGTAGGATGCTTGGTTTCATAGCTCCCTTTTTCCCTAGTTCCGTATAGCAGCTACAGTCAACTTTCCTCAATTCTGGGTAATGGTGCACTGAAAGAGACTACCACCACAGGACTGATGTGGACTGTGAATCTGCCACATTGACCAGTTTTTCTCGTCCTCTTCCTCTCAGCCTTCAGATGCCATAGCTTCTAGTATAGCATCTGAGATTACCACACCTTCACCATTCTCTCACACAACTTCAGAGGTGGCGTTGCCTAGTTCTCAGGGTGAACCTGCGAAACCTGCCTTCTGGGAGTCTCCACAGGCTAGCCCAGCTCAGGGGACACTCTGGAGGGACAGCAGCATATATCCTGCTCATCAGCAGTAAGCACACACTCTTCCCTGGCATGGCCCCTGGCACAACACGGCATGACTCATTCGCCATCTTTGGTCTTCTCCTTCCACAGTTCGTCTCCTGAGCACTCCTCAGGAAAGAAGAAGGGTCATTCACAATTCGCACGGGAGGAAGATTGGGACTGAAGAGTCCATATTAAAGCCATTCCTCCCGGACATGAAATGGAAAGCCTATTTCAGCATTTAGAAGCCTCCAACAAAAAAGATCTTGAGGCTTTGCAGAAGGACATCCACCATATTGGGAGCAGGGTGGCTGAGCTGGAGGATTTGCAGGATAGCTCCACAATACAGTAGACTCTCACATTCAGATTCTTTAGACCCACTCAATTTAAATATCCAAGCTTCAGACTTATTTAGATGACAAGAACAAAAGCTCTTCAGTAAACTTTTGCAATACCCTCTGGAAAAAGTGATAGAAATCGACAGGATTCATAGAGCTTTGGGCCCAAAGATGCCTGGCCTGCATGCCCAAGAGACTTTACCTGCAGGATACACTTCTTTAAAGAAAAGGAACCTACCCTGACTAAAGTGAGTGAGTCTCACCTAACTATTCTGCCCGGCTTGGCTAGATAGCCTCTACAATTGCCCAAAGCTCTCAAGCCTCTCCGAACTTAGTTTCGGGACCGAGGCATTCCACATTGGTGGGGATTCTTTTTTCAACTAACTGCCAGAAAAGATAACAAGTCTGCTGCCTTTAGGTCTTTAAGAGATCTGGCCAAAATTCTAAGTATTTTTGGCTTTCCGATAGTGAGAAAGAACCAGAAAGTAAATACTGTAACTCAAAGATAAGTACTAATTCACGTAGAAAAATCATAGAGAAATATCAAGGCTAACGTGATAATTAAAAATCCCTTTATTATATCAAATGGGTAGGGGTACAGGAGTGCCCATAATAAAAAACGTAATGCCATATAGCTAAATACAGAAACGAAAACAAACTTCCACAAAAAAACTACAATAAGATACCAATAAGATACCAAAAGGAATGGATGAGAGAGAACTATCCCTATTTCACCCTGGATATTTTTAAGCCCAGGGTTGCCCCCTGATGGAGGTTCCCTGTCCCCATTCCTAAATCGATTATATCCCTATTACAACCCTAAATACATAAAGATATACAGGGAGTGCAGAATTATTAGGCAAGTTGTATTTTTGAGGATTAATTTTATTATTGAACAACAACCATGTTCTCAATGAACCCAAAAAACTCATTAATATCAAAGCTGAATATTTTTGGAAGTAGTTTTTAGTTTGTTTTTAGTTTTAGCTATTTTAGGGGGATATCTGTGTGTGCAGGTGACTATTACTGTGCATAATTATTAGGCAACTTAACAAAAAACAAATATATACCCATTTAAATTATTTATCTTTACCAGTGAAACCAATATAACATCTCAACATTCACAAATATACATTTCTGACATTCAAAAACAAAACAAAAACAAATCAGTGACCAATATAGCCACCTTTCTTTGCAAGGACACTCAAAAGCCTGCCATCCATGGATTCTGTCAGTGTTTTGATCTGTTCACCATCAACATTGCGTGCAGCAGCAACCACAGCCTCCCAGACACTGTTCAGAGAGGTGTACTGTTTTCCCTCCTTGTAAATCTCACATTTGATGATGGACCACAGGTTCTCAATGGGGTTCAGATCAGGTGAACAAGGAGGCCATGTCATTAGATTTTCTTCTTTTATACCCTTTCTTGCCAGCCACGCTGTGGAGTACTTGGACGCGTGTGATGGAGCATTGTCCTGCATGAAAATCATGTTTTTCTTGAAGGATGCAGACTTCTTCCTGTACCACTGCTTGAAGAAGGTGTCTTCCAGAAACTGGCAGTAGGACTGGGAGTTGAGCTTGACCCCATCCTCAACCCGAAAAGGCCCCACAAGCTCATCTTTGATGATACCAGCCCAAACCAGTACTCCACCTCCACCTTGCTGGCGTCTGAGTCGGACTGGAGCTCTCTGCCCTTTACCAATCCAGCCACGGGCCCATCCATCTGGCCCATCAAGACTCACTCTCATTTCATCAGTCCATAAAACCTTAGAAAAATCAGTCTTGAGATATTTCTTGGCCCAGTCTTGACGTTTCAGCTTGTGTGTCTTGTTCAGTGGTGGTCGTCTTTCAGCCTTTCTTACCTTGGCCATGTCTCTGAGTATTGCACACCTTGTGCTTTTGGGCACTCCAGTGATGTTGCAGCTCTGAAATATGGCCAAACTGGTGGCAAGTGGCATCTTGGCAGCTGCACGCTTGACTTTTCTCAGTTCATGGGCAGTTATTTTGCGCCTTGATTTTTCCACGCGCTTCTTGCGACCCTGTTGACTATTTTGAATGAAACGCTTGATTGTTCGATGATCACGCTTCAGAAGCTTTGCAATTTTAAGAGTGCTGCATCCCTCTGCAAGATATCTCACTATTTTTGACTTTTCTGAGCCTGTCAAGTCCTTCTTTTGACCCATTTTGCCAAAGGAAAGGAAGTTGCCTAATAATTATGCACACCTAATATAGGGTGTTGATGTCATTAGACCACACCCCTTCTCATTACAGAGATGCACATCACCTAATATGCTTAATTGGTAGTAGGCTTTCGAGCCTATACAGCTTGGAGTAAGACAACATGCATAAAGAGGATGATGTGGTCAAAATACTCATTTGCCTAATAATTCTGCACGCAGTGTACACTCACCTAAAGAATTATTAGGAACACCATACTAATACGGTGTTGGACCCCCTTTTGCCTTCAGAACTGCCTTAATTCTACGTGGCATTGATTCAACAAGGTGCTGATAGCATTCTTTAGAAATGTTGGCCCATATTGATAGGATAGCATCTTGAAGTTGATGGAGATTTGAGGGATGCACATCCAGGGCACGAAGCTCCCGTTCCACCACACCCCAAAGATGCTCTATTGGGTTGAGATCTGGTGACTGTGGGGGCCATTTTAGTACAGTGAACTCATTGTCATGTTCAAGAAACCAATTTGAAATGATTCGAGCTTTGTGACATGGTGCATTATCCTGCTGGAAGTAGCCATCAGAGGATAGATACATGTTCTCATTCTGTTTACGCCAAATTCGGACTCTACCATTTGAATGTCTCAACAGAAATCGAGACTCATCAGACCAGGCAACATTTTTCCAGTCTTCAACAGTCCAATTTTGGTGAGCTTGTGCAAATTGTAGCCTCTTTTTCCTATTTGTAGTGGAGATGAGTGGTACCCGGTGGGGTCTTCTGCTGTTGTAGCCCATCCGCCTCAAGGTTGTGCGTGTTGTGGTTTCACAAATGCTTTGCTGCATACCTCGGTTGTAACGAGTGGTTATTTCAGTTAACGTTGCTCTTCTATCAGCTTGAATCAGTCGGCCCATTCTCCTCTGACCTCAAGCATCCACAAGGCATTTTTGCCCACAGGACTGCCGCATACTGGATGTTTTTCCCTTTTCACACCATTCTTTGTAAACCCTCGAAATGGTTGTGCGTGAAAATCCCAGTAACTGAGCAGATTGTGAAATACTCAGACCGGCCCGTCTGGCACCAACAACCATGCCACACTCAAAATTGCTTAAATCACTTTTTTTTCCCATTCTGACATTCAGTTTGGAGTTCAGAAGATTGTCTTGACCAGGACCACACCCCTAAATGCATTGAAGCAACTGCCATGTGATTGGTTGACTAGATAATTGCATTAATGAGAAATAGAAAAGGTGTTCCTAATAATTCTTTAGGTGAGTGTAGATAAACAAAAAATTATTAAGTGGCTCCAACGCATTTCACCTACACCGGGAGCTTCATTAGGGGGTGATGTGAAGTAATGATGGGTAAAAACAAATAAATATTAGCAACAAAAAAAAAAAAATATATATATAGGGATGAAATGAAAATTGCAGATGATGGCACTTAAAGGGCTTCTGTCACCCCACTAAACAGTTTTTTTTTTTGGTTACTTTTAATCCCTATACTGCGATTTATGCATACATACTGTAATTAATCATTTTGGTTCAGCAGATTATGTTAAAAACGTACTTTTAAAATATGCAAATTACCTTGCTACCAGCAAGTAGGGCGGCTACTTGCTGGTAGCAGCTGCATCCTCCTATCCTAAAGACGCCCCCTCCGCATGTTGATTGACAGGGCCAGCGGACGGGATCTCTCTCTGCTGAAGCGCTTCATTAGTACCAGAGGACCGGGAAGCGGTGAAGGATCTGTACTCACCGCTTCCTGGTCCTCCGCTCGGCTGTGTGCTGTAAAGGGCTGCGCACCATGTGACCTCACTGTGCGCAGCCTTCACAGCTGACAGCCGAGAATCAGGAAGAACAGAGAGAGCGCTGGTGGTGAGGAGCGGCGGCGTCCAGGAGCAGGAGAGGTAAGTTATTTTTTTTTATTTTATTTGCGCTGATGGCTGACATAGGGGGGGCATGATGGCTGACATGGGGGCTTTATGGCTGACATGGGGGGCTGATGGCTGAGGCATTGGGGGTCTGATCTGAGGTCTGATTAACAGGCGCCACCTTTACACCGGCAGCATATAAATGCTAGTTAGCGATAATCTTCCCAAACATCAGACAGTGTAAAGTGGGCTTTAGAGAATCTTACAAAAAACACTCTTCCTCTGATATCTTGCAGGTTGAGATTTCTACTCTTAGGCAACAAATCTTATCTATTTTAGACCATAAATCACTGTGTATTAGAAATAGGATACGCAAGTGTTATTATGAATACGGTGATAGGTGTGGTAAGTGAATGGCTTGTGCTATACACCCATGCTTACCTAAAACCCATATCACATCCATCAGTTCCCCTGATAGATGCCTAGTTGTTCCTATTTCTGTTTCTATCCCTGAATTTACCTAGATAGTTCTTCCTTACAGAGTCAGTATAATCAACCCTATTAAACCAGGCATACTGCCTGGTAGGGTTCATCATGCTGATTAAACAATACCTTTCTTTTGTCTGTATGTTAAACATTGTGCCTGTGAATAAACCAGTGAAATGTATTAGCTTTCCAAGCATAGAAAACCTCTATTCTCAATATGGTAATGCTATAGTAAGTAGTGTATATGATATGTGCATGCTATGACACAGCTTTGCTCTCAGCATGCTGATGTCTAGCCCTGTCAATCAAGGGGAGGAGGAGTGTGCAGAGCACAGGGGTGTTACAAATGCAGTGCTCCAAGGTTTAGTCCTACCCCCTGGTGCTCTAACATTCGAATTTCCATATAAATAATCTCTGCAGCTCTTTAACATACACACAAGAGAAATCATGCTGACAGAGGCTCTTTAAACTACGCAAACTGGCAACTAGATTCATCTGGAGTACTTGTGGATCAAGACTGAAATATAGCCTTTTATCACATCATAAACTGACAGGCATTATTGGCCTCCCTGACGTCTCACTTTAATGTAGAGCCTCCATATGCAAATATATCCTTGGCCTGGTTCATCACCACACCAATAAGTTATGGGTCAATATTAGTGGTGAGCGAATGGAAGTCCACAAAGTGGACTTCGATCCGAATTTCAGGATAAATTTTATTCGCCAGAAAGCCGGATTTCCTCATGCTTCGATTTAACCTAAAATAGTGTAAAAAAAAACAACAAAAAAACACTTACTGATCAATTTTCTCACGATGGGCCGGCCACCTCCATCTTTCTTGAAGATATCTCACTCTGTCTTTCTTTACTTTCCAACCGTATCTCTCTAGTCCAAGATTACATTTTAGACAAGGAGTTGGACCCTTATCAGTAATCTTAGTGGATACTAGTACTGGCTCTAGGGTTTGGATCTAATGTCATCAACTTTGCAGTTTCATTTCCTCCTTCTTCACTAACTCCTTTTGAGAAATTGTGCCTTTCTTCTACTACTCTTGCCCATGTGATTTCTTTGGTCTATAGTATTTTGCTGGGAGAAACCTCTAAACCAGGATATCTCCAGTTCTGGGAGACGGAACTACAAACATGCTTTACAGGTGATCAATGGAACAAGACTTTTACTCTGACCCACAAACTATTTCCTGCAGACTGCAATAAACTAATTTTAAGATTTTCTCACAGTGGTATATAATCCCTGTTCGCCTGGAGAAAAAACGTTCCCGCAGATTTCTCGCTTGTGTTGGAAATGTGGAGCTGCTCCGGGTACCATGTTGCACATCTGGTGGAGCTGTCCTGTTATAATCAGCCTAAATCTTTTTATACAATATCCTGTGTGGCGACGTTTATTCTTTCTCCAGAAGTGGCTTTATTGTTAGTGTTCCTAGGTCCGATTTACATGACCAGGAAGGGCCTCTTAGTTTTTTTTTCTTCTTCTAGCTACTCATGAGAGTATACTGGGAAAATGGAAATCTCCCGTTCCCCCCTCTTGGGCACATTGGGGGAGGGTCTCAACAAGATTATGAGAATAGAGGAAGTAAGGACTGAGGATGCAAGTTCTCAAACTACTTTTCTTCAGGTCTGGTTGCCCTAGACTTAATTGCAATTTCTTTAAAAATTTTCTGTAAATTAAAAAAAAATAAAGATAAAAGGTGAAACATATCAACCCAAATTTACCAATAACAAGACGTACAGTGTGTCACAGAGTTATCACATAAAGTGACACGTCAGATTTGCAAAATTAGACTCGTTCCTGAAGGTGAAAATTGGCTGCATCCTGATGGAGAGAACATGCAAAAGAAGACTGGTCAGACACTGCAGAAAACATGTACAAGAGAAGGGGGCATTTTCTGCTCCAGATCTATTTCTAACAACTGTCTGCACCAATTTTAACAAACTGCTCCTCACCATGAGATGTTTTACTTTTTGGTCTATAATCATATATGTGCTGATCGTGTTCATGGCATACAGAAATGTCATAATCATCCACAAAATATAAACAACCATAGTAGACTTGCGTACCTGGTTAAATAAAATGTTTAATAGGGATGGTTGAAGGTAAAGAGATCCATCATCTGTCTTACTGAGGCACGTTGTTGCAGATGTTACAGTCCCAGTCACACCTAATAAGCCACCTGTTGAGCGAAAGCTTTCATTTTTAGTTAATGTAGACAGGGTGGTTGGTTAATTAAACTATTATTTGGTACATATACTGCACATTCATTGCAATCATGTTACAGTATATCTGATACCTTTTTCCTGGAGAAGATTATAATAAATGTGCTGCCTGCCCCACACCACCCACTCCCTGCTCCACCCACTTCTTGAAAAAATGTTGAGTGAGGCTAAAATCTCCAAAAATTGACAAAATTGTGCGCAAGCAGGGCATGTGTACGACTGTTTTGACAAGAGATGATAAATCTCCCCCAGAAGGCTCTTGCACAAAGAGGTGAATAAGTGACTGATGACGTCATACACACAAAGACTGCTAAAATTCAACATAATTGATCACCTTTTCGGGAGACAACGTTCATTGGCCATTGTGTATGATAGTTTCAATCGACTTTTATATATGTATATGGCCTTACTGGACTGGTCTGTTAAATGCATTTTTATGATAGTTTACTTACCAGCTGAAGCATTCAAGGAAATGGTGGTACACACAGTGCCCGTTATTGGGTCTTGTGACGTCTGTGAGAGGCAGATGGGAATAATGGATGAAGTGAACCACACCGGTGTTGAAAGGTGAATCAAGGCAAAGTTGCTTAATACAGGTGAAGTTGTGAAGTTGGGGTGCAGGATAATTGTGTCTATACTTAAAGAGCTACGTCCACCTCCCACCATTACATTGAGTAAGGAGAGATCCCTGAGGAAAGACACATCAAGTGTACTGTTACACCATAGATATTTACAGATATAACATCAATCTGACCACCCTTGATCTGAAATTGTGGGAATCTTCACTCCCTACAGTTCATATATAGACCTTTAAGTTAATATGCATGCTTTTTTTTTGTTACAAATTCACAAAAATGGCAAACCTCAGACTACTGTTGTATTTCATCTGGTATACTCTTCTGCCTCCAGGGCAAACGTGTACATGCAGGAGAAAATTTGTAAATTTAGCTTTTATAAATCAGTTCATTTTGGATGAAAGTTCAGATACATCCCCCACTCTTGAATAGGCGATTAAGATCATTGCCCTTATGCCCAAGACGTCTAGGTTTAAAAATTTTGTGCACCCCATTTATTAAACGGAGTATGACCATGCAAAACTGCTGACAGCACTAAGTAGGGTGTCACAGTGCAGTTCATTGTGACAGTTTTCCGTGTAGGCTGGCTGCATGCTCCCTTGCGTACTGGCTGCAGGCCGTTACCTGTGCAGGCTGGTTGCTTGGGGCTGCGTGCTGGCTGCAGTGTCATGTGTATGTTGCTCTCCCCATGTCTGTCTCGGGATGTTTGCTTGCCCCGTGATGCTTCCCTGTTTGTCTGTGGTGTCACGTGTTCGTTGTGCTCTGGCGTACTGGCTGTGGGTGTCTCCATGTATGCTGGTTGCCAGGGGCAATGGCCTGTGCTGCAGCCTGAGTGTCCTGTGTTTCTGTCCGGTTCTGTTGGGGTTAGCTCCCCTGATCTGTGCCTGGGCGGGGTTTTCAAGGTGCCTCGTTATCCGGCTATTTACTTCTGCGAGCTGTGGGGCTTGGTTATCAGTTTTGTCTGTGCCTGGCTAGGTGTATCACCTCGCTGCTGTTCCTGGGGGTACCAGCTACCCTTCTGCGTGGTGTCCCCTGGTTTTGCATTGTTGGTCTTTGTTCATCTGTACCTGTTCTGTCTTGGTGTTTGATTTCATGTCATGTTCTGTTCTGTACCTGCCCTGCATTTTGTTATATATGTATCCTGTTCTGTTCCTTGTTCGCCTAGCAGTGCATAACTGCATCCGATCGCCTAGCAGTGCGTAACTGCATCCGTCAGCCTGGCAGTGCTTAACTGCTTATGTTTGTGTCTGTCCTATGTCCTGCCTTAGTGAGAGGGTTCCTGGCTTCCCCGGAGGGGGAATCTCCTGTCTGTGGTTCTCTTGCTTGTGTCGTTGCTCCGGGTTTTGTCTGTGTCCGTCTGTCTACGCTTACTGCCGGTACCTACTCAGGTACTTCCTGGTCTGTCTGGACCAGCTGCCACTGACTTGGGGATTGCTCTGGAGTAGCCCCTGTCAACTACAATTCGGCTCAAGTCTATCCTCACCATCTGAGGCTCTAGTGAATACCTGATAGTTGCTTAGTCACGCCCCTCCAGAGTACTGCCAGTCAGTGGCACATTGGGTCCACACCCGCTGTTCTGTGTAGTGCGCCTGTGCGTACGTCTGTATGTCTTGTTGCTGCGCCTGCTATTTGTTGCTGCTGGTCTGTGTTGCCGTGTCCGGTTTCTCTGACGTCCCGGAGGTCTGCCTTGGGCCCCCGGCACGTGACATAGGGGCTGAGTCAGAGTAGAACTAATATGGCTTTTGTGGATTTTTTTATCAGGAGTAGTGTGAATATGAAACTTTAATCTGTTAGTGCAATAAAGGTGATGCTTCGCTCTCTGCATTGAGTTGCTTCACAGCCCCTTCCCTGAGTGACAGCTGTAGTGGTCTCCTAATTGGATGCTATAGCTTTTACTCAGAGCAGAGGGGAGGGGCTGTGAAGCAGATCAATGTGAACATTTCACAGTGTTGCACTGCTCCCAATGTACTTTGAGAAGCAGAAAGAAACTTCATATTAACACTGCTCCTGATAATAAAAGCTCTATTTAAGTATTTTAAACAATTTTGCGCCTCAGGCCGTAATTTTGCAGTAAAGGATAGTGCGTGGTGGAAAATGTTTGGTGGAAAATAATGGCGCATACTAAGCCAACCAATAGGTTTACAATTACATAAAGTGTATAACAAGCAACCAAATTAATCTTAACACTGCTTGCATTATTGATATTGGTAGTGTCCATAGCAGTGCTATAAATACTGAAAGAAGCAGAAGGGGCAAACCAATTTCTAAATCTAGCATAATTACTTTAGTGCCCTATCGCAGAGGCGTGGTGTTTTTCTCTGGTCGGTATGCAATTTCATGGATGTCACACATTTTACAGTCTTTATTTTGATAACTAGTTTTAATGTTTAATTACAATAGAACAAGTTTTGGTTCAGCTGTTCAACTGTAGATGTGTAAGCATAACATTTATTTCTTAAGAATCTACATAGTCACCTGTTTTTAACACAGTTAGCTGAGCTCAGTACCCAGAAACTACTCAGTAAGCTGCCAGTGCATAAAGTTGTTTGGTTTTCTTGTAGGACAACATGCCAGGGCCATGACTGACTTGAAGTTGGAAATGTTGGGCATGGTGCCACCCCTGTAAAACAACAAGCACATAATACAACCATATCACCTGATGAGACCTACAGTAGATAAGTATAGCTTGCTATACTATGTTGTTTGCGCAGCTTCAGCCTTTCTGCAATGTTGGCCACCGCATGAGATGAGAATTCTAATCAAGAAGCAGAGGCCAGGGGCAGACTTAGAACTTAAAGTGGCCCCATTTTGTAGGCAGGTTTAAAGTGGTGGAGCAGCACACACAGGCAGGGACAACAGAAGTTTAATGAAAATCATTTATACAGAGGCTAGGACAGGAAAAGTGATAATTGTCTGATTGGTAGGGGGACCCTGCTGATCGCAAGAGCAGGCAACCCCTGTGTATTTATGGCGCAACTCTCACCATCACATGGTAAATTACACAACACCAGTGTTAACAAATATTCCCCAATGAGGATGTTGGGCACTTTCTGTGTGCCTCAAGTGAGTGACCGGGCACTTCCATTACATGAAAGCCAACTTGAGTATCACTTAGGGAAAAAAAAAACAAACATATATACAGGGGCATAACTATAGGGGGTGCAGAGGTAGCAGTCACTACCAGGCCCAGGAGACTGAAGGGGCCCAAAGACCTTTGTTAAAGATGTGTGAATTTTGTTCTATATTTTGTATCTCTAGGACTGTAATGAGTCAACTTTTTCTTTTCCAAGTGCCTTCCTCCCACCCCTCTCTTTGTTTCAAGACTGTAGAAGAGAGGGGGGGGGGGCAAAGAGCTGTGCTGTGAGAAGTGTCTGATTTCTCATCTTTCTACAGGTGTCCCATAGAGTGTGGTGGAATGCGTAAGCCAATCATATGGCTTGATGATGTGTATATATTATTCACTGCCTATAGAGCACCTCTTTGAAGTGTCACATATGACGTATGCAGTATTATTGTTAGAATAGAAGCCATTACAAAATGGCGATGGTAACCAGATGTTTACATTAGTTCACATTCCAAAGTAGTGCCCAGTGCGCAGATGCAGGTGTATTATCTTCTCTCTCTTATCTCTTCTTCCTTTTTGACCAATGAAACAATGTTTTATGCCTCAGTGAGGACTGCCCTCTTCTGAAGATGTATATACGCTTACCCCATGTAATAAAAGTTAGAGATTGCATTGACCATCTATGTGTCAGCGTCTAGTCTCTCAGCCACGCGTGGATATTAACCCCTGGGGGGGTACATTGATTTGGAACACCAGAGTGTATCTTAAATGCCCTAATTTAGGGCGTCTTTATCACCTTTGAGCCACATAAGAAGACATTGGTATTATAGAAAGTGCTTGCTGGTCAAGTTACACTTCAGGCTGGAGGGAAGGGGTTAGGTCAAGAATTTGGCATGAGGAGGGGGGTGCCGTTTCAATGTTTGCCTCAGGCAGCAGGAAGGCCATGTGCTTCCCTGCCCCTCACCACAAAGCACTGCGGGAAGTTGGCCCAGGCTAAACTCTTGCACCTGGGTCGATGAGCCTTTAGCTGCATATATAGATCTGACTTCTACATAAGTTATCGCAGTCAATAAAATTCTGTTTTTGAAACAAAACCTTTGTAATAATAATCCTGTTAGAAATTATTGTATTGCATAGTAAAATTTGTCGTTTGCAAGGCTGAATGAAACAATACGTGTAAGGCCTCCTGCACACGATGCAATGCACGGACACCCACCGTGGGGCAGCGCACTTTAATGGGTCCACGATCCGGCCGTTCTGCAAAAAGATAGAACATGTTCCATCTTTTTGCGGAACGGAAGTACGGGACGAAACCCCACGGAAGCACTCCGTAGTGCTTCCGTAGGGTTCTGTTCCGCACCATTCTGCATCTCCGGATTTGTGAACTTATTGAAGTGAATAGGTCCGCATCCGTGATGCCGAATGCATACTGAACGGTGCCCGTGTATTGAGGATCCGCAAATGCGGCAACGGGACACCTACGGTCGTGTGCAGGAGGCCTAAATCTGTATATGACACATCTACCTACCAATCAGAATGAGGTTTTTAATTCTCTTCCGGAGAAGTGCATCATGTACGTAATGACACTTTACCCAAGGTCGACATGGAAATGTTAAGTCACCAAGATGTTGTATCAGGTGAGACGTGAACACTTCCTGTGAGCGCACTGTATGCATTCTATGATATAGTGGAGGTGTGGTTCACGCGATGTATGGAGAAAAAAAAGACCATGCACACAATAGTTGCAGCCTCGTGGCTCATTGTATCTCTGTAGTAGATATGTCTACTTGTTAGAAGACATTGCACTCTATCTAACCTGTATCCCATCTAACCCCAGAAAAGAAGCACTTGTCACAGAGGGATCTTCCAGTATTTAAGATTTTTAAGCAAGTGCACGCAACCTGCCTTCTGAAAAAAAAGATTCAAACTCACCTGCTCCATGCCGCTCCGGTCCTCCTTGCTAACTCCATCTTCCAGTCCCTGCACTATATTTATAGCTGGTACATTGGCATGGTCACATACACCGCCATAGCCAATGATGGGCTTCAAAGGTGACGTGCTGAAGCGGAGGCTTCAGAGGTGACGGAGCCTTCTGCCTAGCAGTAACAGCTGTCACACGGCCATTTCTACCACTAATGAAAGTCTATGGGGCTATTCACATGGCCATTCTTTTAACAGTCAGTGAATTGGCCATTTTCACGGCCAGACGAGCCCCATTGAAATCAACAGCCGTTAAAAATGTGTACACTTTAACAATATGGCCATTAAAGGGTTAAGAAAAACTCACTTCATCCACTTGATCGTGCTGCAGCAGTCTCTCCTCTTTTCATTAAGCAGAACATGCCGAAGGAGATGTGTGATGACGTAGCCACGGGGAGCGTGCATTGACATCATCGAGTACATCGCTGGTCCTTCGGCAGGTCTTGTTCAAGGAAGAGAAAAGAGACTGCAGCAGCGCGATCAAGTGGACGAGGTAAGGGTTTTCTTTGCCAAATCAACCTAAAAACAGCTGTGGGCCACTATGGGGGCATTATTTACACAATAGGGGAAATTATTTAAGCTGGGGGCCTACATGGGGGGCATTATTAAAGCTGGGGGCAGTAGAAAAAAAAAAAAGATACACTATGGGGGACATTATTTTAGCTGGGGGCCTACCATCCTGTGGCTGTTCTCAGAAGGGTGGGTCTAAGAATAACTGCCAATCAAATTCATCCTTTTTTAATTTCCGTTTTTAACAGACATGAAAAAAAGATGCAAAACGAACATTAAAAATGGACACACACTAAGAAAATGGATGCGCACACTGATGCAAAATGGCCACGAAAAATGATAGTGTGTCCGTTTTTTAACAGACATTTTTTCAATGTCGTGTGCATGTAGCCTTACTTTACTTACTTGGTCAGTACCATTATAGCGATACCAAATACTTTGTTTTTTTATGTTTTGCTACTTTTACACAATTTAAGCTCATTTTTAAAAAAAGAAGAAAATGTTTTTTGCACCGCTGCATCCTAAGACCTATAACTTTTCAACCTTTCTTTCTACGATTTCTGTGAGGGCTTGATTTTTCGGGACGACTGGTAGTTTTCATTGGTATCGTTTTGGGGTACATCATGCTTTTTGATCACTTTTCATTCTGTTTTTTTTTGGTGGTGAAACAAAGAACAGCCATTTTGCATTTTATTTTTATTTTTTTACAGCATTCACCATATGGGATAAATTTCATCATAATTGGGTAATGCAGGTCACTAAGGACACGGCAATACCAAATAAGTGGAGGGGATTTTATTTTTTACATTTTTTGGAAAAAGGTGTATTTTTTAACTTGGATTTTTTTTTATTTAATAAACCTTTTTTTTAACCTTTTTTTTAACCTTTCAACAGTCCCAAAAGGGGACTTTAATAAGCGATCTTTTAATCGCTTTTCAAATTCTCTTTTACTGCTTCTGCAGTACAAGATAATTATACTGTCAGTGCTATACTGACAATCACCAGCAGGCTGCGCCAGAGAGGCACAGCCTGCTAGGATACACTGCATGCATCGCTGGGAACTTCAGTAGCCTTCAGGCTGCCTTGCAGAGACATTGACCTCCTGTGATGTTATTTGTGCGTGCAGCGCTTACAGTGGGCCGCCATAAAAAGGCGACGACCTAGCTTAACGCCCCTTAATGACCACCGAAAAAAGGCGTATGGGTAGTCACTAAGGGATTGAAAATCTAAATTACCAGAAAACCCCTTTAAAGGGGTTGTTCCATTACAAACACTTATTGGTTATACAGGGATCAGCAACCTCTGGCACTGGGTTGTTGATCCAGGTAGTTATTCTGATTGCCTGATTGAAGTCGGTAAGGAATTTTTTTCTGGATCAACTTGCAGGATAGCAGACTGAACTGGATGGACAGATGTTTTTTTTCCAGCCTTATAGTAACATAGTAACATAGTACATAAGGCCGAAAAAAAGACATTTGTCCATCCAGTTCGGCCTGTCATTCTGCAAGTTGATCTAGAGGAAGGCAAAAAAAAAACTGTGAGGTAGAAGCCAATTTTCCTCACTTTAGGGGAATAAAAAATTCCTTCCAGACTCCAATCAGGCAATCAGAATAACTCCCTGGATCAACGTCCCCTCTCTAGTAGCTATAGCCTGTAATATTATTACACTCCAGAAATACATCCAGGCCCCTCTTGAATTCCTTTATTGTACTCACCATCACCACCTCCTCAGGCAGAGAGTTCCATAGTCTCACTGCTCTTACCGTAAAGAATCCTTTTCTATGTTTGTGTACAAACCTTCTTTCCTCCAGACGCATATGATGTTACTATGCTACTATGTTACTATGCTACTTTAACACTAGAGTTTTTTGCCGATCCGTCATGGATCTCCAAAAACGCTTCAGTTACAATAATACAACCGCATGCATCCGTCATGAACGGATCCGGTTGTATTATGTCTTCTATTGCCATGACGGCAAGGGCGTACATAGAAATCCTTGGGCCCCATAGCAAGAATCTGAATTGGGCCCCCTAACTCTGCCGACTACCTACCCTGGCCCATCCCACCACCTGCCCTGGCTCCTCCCCTGCCAGACCCTCGTTGTATTCCTGCTGACCCAGAGAATGAAGGGCACAGGTCAGTTTTGCCGCAAAGGGAACACCGTAGGAACAAAACCCGTAAAACGGTGGAGTTTCTTTTTCTTTCAATTCCACCCCATTTGGAATGTTTTGCCTGCTTCCCACTACATTGTATACCATATTAATGTACAGCAAGGCTACTTTCACACTGCCGTTTCTGGGTCCGCCTGTGAGATCCGTTTCAAGGCTCTCACAAGCGGCCCCAAACGGATCCGTTTAGCCCCAATGCATTCTGAATGGATGCGGATCCGTTCAGAATGCATCAGTTTGGCTCCGTTCCGCCTCCGTTCCGCCTACCATCGGATTTGAGTTAGATCGTGAAAACTCAGATCTGACAGTATATTCTAACACAGAAGCGTTCCCATAGTGATGGGGACGCTTCAAGTTAGAATATACTAAGAACTGTGGACATAACTGCCCCCTGGCAGCACCCGTTCTCTTACAGGGGGCTGTGATCCGCACAATTAACCCCTCAGGTGCCGCAGAGATCAGGTGCTGCCAGGCAGCAGAGGGCCAGACCCCCCTCCCTCCTCAGTATTAAAATCATTAGTGGCCAGTGCGGCCCCCCCCTATTAAAATAATTGGTGGCTAGTGCGGCCCCCCACCCCTGCCCACCCCCTATTAAAATCATTAGTGTCCAGTGCGGCCTCCCCTCTCCCCCCCCTAATTAAAATCATTGGTTAACAACCCCCCTCCCCGCCCATCATTGGTAGCAGCGGAGCGGCAGTTCCGATCGGAGTCCCAGTTTAATCGCTGGGGCTCCGATCGGTTACCATGGCAGTCAGGACGCTACTGCAGTTCTGGCTGCCATGGTTACTTAGCACTTTTAGCAGCATTATACTTACATGTGCTGTCTGTGGCCGGCCGGCGCTCCTCCTACTGTGGTAAGTGACAGGTCTGTGCAGCGCATTGCCCACCAATGATTTTAATACTAGGGAGGGAGGGGGAGTGCTAAGTAACCATGGCAGCCAGGACTGCAGTAGCGTCCTGGCTGCCATGGTAACCGATCGGAGCCCCAGCGATTAAACTGGGACTCCGATCGGAACTGCCGCTCTGCTGCTACCAATCTGCACCTGATCTCTGCGGCACCTGAGGGGTTAATTGTGCGGATCACAGCCCCCTGTAAGAGATCGGGTGCTGCCAGGCAGCAGGGGGCAGTTATGTACACAGTTCTTAGTATATTCTAACTTTAAGCGTCCCCATCACCATGGGAACGCCTCTGTGTTAGAATATACTGTCGGATCTGAGTTTTCACGATCGTGAAAACTCAGATCTAAAAAAGCTAATACTATTATTTTCCGTTATAACCATGTTATAAGGGAAAATAATAAAGTGAAGTTCGGGTCCCCATTGACAGACTTTTTTTTACTAAAGTTATGCAGACGGATCCGTACTGAACATATACCATCGTTTGCATTTAAAGGGGCGGATCCGTCTGTGCAGATACCAGATGGATCCGCACCTAGCGCAGGTGTGAAAGTAGCCTTATACCGCAAAAAAATAAGCCCTCATATGGATATGTGAAGGGAAAAATAAAAAAGTTACGGCTAAAGGAACATAGGGATGAAAAATTGCAGTATTGCATTGGGAATGCAAAAATGAAAAAACCTCAGGTATCTTAATGGTTAAAAGGTTTATCCAACCCCTATTATGCCCCCCAAAATGCAACAGTTCTACACCCTTATGGCCCCAGAATACGCCACATGTCCCCTCCTTTCACAGCAATGAGTTCCCCTCACTCACTGCATCTGAGATTGTTAAAAACCAGAAGTGTGGAATTCCTCTTCAGGCGCGCTTTCCCCCAGCGGAGATCGGGAAAAGCACCATGTTCTATAAATAAGCCACAGCCTGTACTAGGCTTCCAGGCTCATTGTTAGTATATCCCAGTTCAGGCCACTAGGTGGCAGCACTGAACGGTGATATAATGATTTCTATACAGACTAATGGAGCAATTTACATCTGATGATTTTAAGTTGTGGTCCACTTGCGGAACCTAACAAAAAGTAAAAATAAATGTAAAAAAAGTTTTGAAAATATAAAAAAAAAATTAAAAATTTAAATCACCCCATTCCCCAAAATAAGAAGAAACCAAAAAAATTGCATTATGGGCATCGCCGCATGTGAAAACGCCCATACTATTAAAATATTTAAAAAAGTTCTCCCATATGATGAATGGCGTAACAGAAAAATATTTTTAAAAAAAGGCCGATTCATGTTTTTTTCATCACCTTATCGCCCAAGAAAATTATATAAAAAAGTGATCAAGTCATACACACCCCAAAATGGTATTGTCAAAAATGACAGATCGTCCCACAAAAAATGAGCCCCCATAAACCTCTGTTATACATACTGTAACTATAAAAAAGTTATGAGGGTCAGAATATCGCGATGAAAAGAAAAAATAATTTTTTATGAAGTGAGTCCTGTGTATTTAAGATGTTTCTGTGGGGATTTGAACTCACAACCATCTTCATTAAAGGTAAGAACCTTAACTACTGGGCTATAGAGCTTAATGCTAAGCCATTGCTGAAAATTATATTGGTTATCACATCCACATAATTGCTATCTTGTGTAGGATGTCTATTGTGGTACTTGTGGTCCGCTGCGGGCATCCTCCACTGTATGCACTTTTGCTGGGGATCGCCATTAGCAACGGGCCACAAGTGCAGGATTTGCTCCCCTATATATATATGCACAACTGCATATGGGTATGAGCACTTCCTGCCTGTTTAATACCACGCCATTTTTTTCAGTTTTTATATAGAGATACCAGGAGGTGTATAAACTCCAATTTAAATGAGCCTGTTTTCCATCCACAGGCTACATTTAGGTGCACCTGTGAGGCCTGGGCCTTATCAGCCAGTCTTGAGTGGGACTCGCAGACTCCTCCCTCCTCCCATTGCTAGCATGGTAGATGCTGGAGGTAACTGGTGAGTTGTCTGTGAGTCGGCCTCATGCTCCTGTAATTCGCCCACTGGCCCCTGGTATTGCCCATACGGCTCAGGTAGGTGAGTGTTAGGACCCGAGCTATTTGAGAAACCTTGGCGCGGTGCTCGGGCTCAGACATGTCCTCCACAGTAGGATATGTTGGCTAATCTCTCAATTTTATCATCAGTTTAAGGGTTTAGTAAGACCGCAGAGTGCACCTGTCTATGCTATTATTATATTGTTATATTGGTTATCACATCCACATAATTGCTACCTTGTGTAGGATGTTTATTGTGGTACCTGTGGTCCACTGCAGGCATCCTCCATTGTATGCATTTTGCTGGGGATTGCCATTAGCAACGGGCCACAAGTGCAGGATTTGCTCCCCTGTGTATATATGCACAACTGCAAATGGGCATTGCTCCCCTGTGTATATATGCACAACTGCATATGGGCATATGGGTATGAGCACTTCCTGCCTGTTTAATACCATGCCATTTTTTTCAGTTTGTATATTGCTGAAAAACCTCATAGAAGTTTCTCTTGTATGACACAAGAGAAACTTCTATGAGGTTTTTCAGAAATGACTTAGCACTGACTTAGCACTGACTTAGCACTGACTTAGCACTGTCTTAGCACTGTCTTAGCACTGTCTTAGCACTGTCTTAGCACTGTCTTAGCACTGTCTTAGCACTGTCTTAGCACTGTCTTAGCACTGAGCTCTATAGCCCAGTGGATAAGCTTCTTGTCTTTAATGTAGATGGTTGTGAGTTCAAATCCTCACAGAAACATTTCAAAAGTAGAGTCTAAATTAGACTTGTATACACATGGTGTCCCCCAAGCATAGTGACCATGCTTGGGAATATCCCTTTCACGTTCATAACACTGACTCCATATATGGACACGTTAATATATGGAGTCAGAGCAGGGACTCCTAATGCCGCTGATGAATGAGCAAAACGCTGGTTCATCAAGCAATAGGATCGTTTGTGCAGTCACCTAAATCATTGTTTGCTGGCAGCAGACATAGCCGTTTAAACAGCCCTGTGCTGCCGTTTAAACAGCCTTCTGCTGCCGACAAACAATAATTCTGTATGGGCACAAGAGATGGAATTAGTGATTACTCCTCCCCATACTGTGGAGAAGATCACTGCATGTACAGTGCCTTGAAAAAGTATTTTATGTGATAGACCAGCAGAAAGTAGCATGTATGTGTGAAGTGAAAAGAAAATGATACATGGCTTTTAATACCTTTAGGACACAGCCTTATTTCACCTTAAGGACCAGGCCATTTTTTGCAAATCTGACCAGTGTCACTTTAAGTTGTGATAACTTTAAAACGCTTTGACTTATCCAGGCCATTCTGAGATAGTTTTTTCGTCATATATTGTACTTCATGACACTGGTAAAATGAAGTAAAAATAGATAAATTTTATTTATAAAAAAAATACCAAATTTACCAAAAATTTGTAAAAAATTGCAAATTTCCAAGTTTCAATTTCTCTACTTCTATAATACATAGTAATACCTCCAAAAATAGTTATTACTTTATATTCCCCATATGTCTACTTCATGTTTGGATCATTTTGGGAATGATATTTAATTTTTTGGGGATGTTACAAGGCTTAGTTTAGAAGCAAATCTTGAAATTTTTCTGAAATTTTCAGGTCTGAAGTCACTTTGCGAGGCTTACATAATAGAAACCACCCAAAAATGACCCCATTCTAGAAACTACACCCCTCAGGGTATTCAAAACTGATTTTACAAACGTTGTTAACCCTTTAGGTGTTCCACAAGAGTTATTGGCAAATGGAGATGAAATTTCAGAATTAAAATTTTTGGGCAAATTTTCCATTTTAATAAATTTTTCCCAGTAGCAAAGCAAGGGTTAACAGCCAAACAAAACTCAATATTTATTGCCCAGATTCAGTAGTTTATAGACACACCTCATATATGGTCGTAAACTGCTGTACAGGCACATGGTAGGGCGCAGAAGGAAAGGAATGCCATACGTTTTTTGGAAGGCAGATTTTGCTGGACTTTTTTTTTACACCATGTCCCATTTGAAGCCCCCCTGATGCACTCCTAGAGTAGAAACTCCATAAAAGTGACCACATCTAAGAAACTACACCCCTCAAGGTATTCAAAACTGATTTTACAAATGTTGTTAACCCTTTAGGTGTTCCACAAAAGTTATTGGCAAATGGAGATGAAATTTCAGAATTTAAATTTTTGGGCAAATTTTCCATTTTAATCCATTTATTCCAGTAACAAAGCAAGGGTTAACAGCGAAACAAAACTCAATATTTATGGCCCTGATTCTGTAGTTTACAGAAACACCCCATATGTGGTCGTAAACTGCTGTACGGGCACACGGCAGGCAGGGCTGGTGCAAGGATTTTTGCCACCCTAGGCAAAAGCTAATTTTGCCGCCCCTTGACTCCGCGCATTGACCACAACCCTTTTCCCGCCCCTTTTTCAGCCACCTATTGCATGCAACATTTAACTATGGTCATGTACCCTGTGCCAGTCTGACTATGGTCGCGTACCCTGTGCCAGTCTGACTATGGTCATGTACAGGTTCTTCTAAAAAAATTAGCATATTGTGATAAATTTCATTATTTTCTGTTATGTACTGATAAACATTAGACTTTCATATATTTTAGATTCATTACACACAACTGAAGTAGTTCAAGCCTTTTCTTGTTTTAATATTGATGATTTTGGCATACAGCTCATGAAAACCCAAAATTCCTATCTCAAAATATTAGCATATCATGAAAAGGTTCTCTAAACGAGCTATTAACCTAATCATCTGAATCAACTAATTAACTCTAAACACCTGCAAAAGATTCCTGAGGCTTTTAAAAATTCCCAGCCTGGTTCATTACTCAAAACCGCAATCATGGGTAAGACTGCCGACCTGACTGCTGTCCAGAAGGCCATCATTGACACCCTCAAGCAAGAGGGTAAGACACAGAAAGAAATTTCTGAACGAATAGGCTGTTCCCAGAGTGCTGTATCAAGGCACCTCAGTGGGAAGTCTGTGGGAAGGAAAAAGTGTGGCAGAAAATGCTGCACAACGAGAAGAGGTGACCGGACCCTGAGGAAGATTGTGGAGAAGGACCGATTCCAGACCTTGGGGGACCTGCGGAAGCAGTGGACTGAGTCTGGAGTAGAAACATCCAGAGCCACCGTGTACAGGCGTGTGCAGGAAATGGGCTACAGGTGCCGCATTCCCCAGGTCAAGCCACTTTTGAACCAGAAACAGCAGCAGAAGCGCCTGACCTGGGCTACAGAGAAGCAGCACTGGACTGTTGCTCAGTGGTCCAAAGTACTTTTTTCGGATGAAAGCAAATTTTGCATGTCATTCGGAAATCAAGGTGCCAGAGTCTGGAGGAAGACTGGGGAGAGGGAAATGCCAAAATGCCTGAAGTCCAGTGTCAAGTACCCACAGTCAGTGATGGTCTGGGGTGCCATGTCAGCTGCTGGTGTTGGTCCACTGTGTTTTATCAAGGGCAGGGTCAATGCAGCTAGCTATCAGGAGATTTTGGAGCACTTCATGCTTCCATCTGCTGAAAAGCTTTATGGAGATGAAGATTTCATTTTTCAGCACGACCTGGCACCTGCTCACAGTGCCAAAACCACTGGTAAATGGTTTACTGACCATGGTATTACTGTGCTCAATTGGCCTGCCAACTCTCCTGACCTGAACCCCATAGAGAATCTGTGGGATATTGGGAAGAGAAAGTTGAGAGACGCAAGACCCAACACTCTGGATGAGCTTAAGGCCGCTATCGAAGCATCCTGGGCCTCCATAACACCTCAGCAGTGCCACAGGCTGATTGCCTCCATGCCACGCCGCATTGAAGCAGTCATTTCTGCAAAAGGATTCCCGACCAAGTATTGAGTGCATAACTGAACTTAATTATTTGAAGGTTGACTTTTTTTGTATTAAAAAAACTTTTCTTTTATTGGTCGGATAAAATATGCAAATTTTTTGAGATAGGAATTTGGGGTTTTCATGAGCTGTATGCCAAAATCATCAATATTAAAACAAGAAAAGACTTGAACTACTTCAGTTGTGTGTAATGAATCTAAAATATATGAAAGTCTAATGTTTATCAGTACATAACAGAAAATAATGAACTTTATCACAATATGCTAATTTTTTGAGAAGAACCTGTATATATAATATCCAGTCATTGTCTGCCACCTAGTACCATCCCAGTGATGCCAATCACTCTGCGCTGTTCAGCAGGTTGGCACACCAAACACGAGCAGTGCCACCTATTCACTGCCAGGCGCCATTCAGCCACTGTCTGAAATCCTGTGCCACCAGGGCAACATAAAACAGTATGCTGCCTTGTGCCCTCTGCCAGTCTGGCACTGTCCTGCACCCTGTACCATTCATAGCCCTTTAGACAGTCTGTGCCACCTATTAGGCTCCATGTGCCACTGCTGGGCACCCTGTGCCAGTCAGAATCTATGGCCCCTAGTCAAGCAGCAGGTGTGCCCTGACCCCTGTACACAAGTGTGTGCCACCCTGCTGCCAGTCACTGTCCTGCTGCCTCTGACACCCTAGTGCAGGTTGTCAGAGTGCGGTTGCCAGGGGTGCTCACCAGGTTCTGCTCCTCGCTGTGCTCCAGGTCCACATTGCCTTGGCTCTTGCCAAGATCATGTGTCTTTGGCGCGTGATCCCGTGAGACCCACCTCTGGAGGTCACTGGTCTCGCGGGATTGCGTGCCCGAAGTCAGGGCCGATGCAAGGATTTTTGTCAACAGAAGCAAATGTACATTTTGCCTCCCCCCCCATCATTTCACATTTCTGCCCCTCATGATTCATGTCCATTTCTAGCCCCCCCCCATCATTTCACATTTCTGCCCCTCATGATTCATGTCCATTTCTTGTGCCCCCATGTGCTAATATCATAGTGCCATCCTCTCCCCCTGCCCCCTAATGTGCCAGTATCAAGTGCCTCTCTCCTCCCCCCTCCATGTGCCAGTATCATGGCGCCAAAAGCGCCCCCCCCGTGGCAGTAAAGTAACAGTACGGTATTTAAAAAAAAAAACACTTTCAGAAAAGTTTCTCCTGGGATACTATCTCACAACCTTTCACACCAGAGGCAAGGCATTTACCCTGTATAGACAGTTACTTAAAAAAAATAATATAAGACTTCTACTGTAGATAACTTTGATACTTAGTGTACATCCATACACATGACAGCTGACCCAGTACACTGTGTATGGATGTAGCAGAGCTGGGTGTGTTGGGGCAGCTGACATGTGTATGGATGAACACTAGGTATCAAAGTTACCTACAGTAGAAGTCTTATATATTTTTTTTTAAGCAACTGGTAATACAGCTTTCATAGCTGTGAGGGTAAATGCCTTGTCTCTGATGTGAAAGGTCGTGAGTTCGAATCCCAGGAGAAACTTTTCTGAAAGAAAGCCTAAATGAGATTTAAATACACCAGGGTCTCGTAGCTGTGTGTCAGCTGCGTGCCGCTCTCTCTGCCCGAAGCGCATCCGGCCGGCAAGTACAGGAACAGAAGGAGATGATGACAAGTAGGGGGCGCTCTACGCGGTTGCCTACTCTGCTTATGGGTGGCGCCGGCCCTGACGGCAGGGCACAGAAGGAAAGGCCTTTGGAAGGCAGATTTTTTTGGACTGTTTTTTTTTTACACCATGTCCCATTTGAAGCCCCCCTGATGCACCCCTAGAGTAGAAACTCAAAAAAAGTGACCCCATTTTAGAAACTACGGGATAGGGGGGCAGTATTGTTGGTAGTAGTTTAGGGTACATATGATTTTTGGTTGCTCTATATTACACTTTTTGTGAGGCAAGGTAACAAGATATAGCTGTTTTGGCACCGTTTTTATTTTGTGTTATTTACAACATTCATCTGACAGGTTAGATCATGTGGAATTTTTATAGACCAGGTTGTCATGGATGCGGCGATACCTAATACTTTTTTTTATTTATGTAAGTTTTACACAATGATTTCTTTTTTGAAACAAAAAAAATCATGTTTTTGTGTTTCCATAGTCTGAGAGCCATCATTTTTTCAGTTTTTGGGCGATTATCTTGGTTAGGGTATGATTTTTGCGGGATGAGATGACGGTTTTATTGCCACTATTTTGGGGTGCGTGTGACTTTTTGATCGCTTGCTATTACACTTTTTGTGATGTAAGGTGACAAAAAATGGCTTTTTTTTACACCCTTTTTATTTAAATTTTTTTAGGGGTTAGGTCATGTGATATTTTTATAGAGCAAGTTATTACGGACGCTGCGATACCTAATATGTATACTTTTTTTTATTTATGTAAGTTTTACACAATAATATCATTTTTGAAACAAAAAAAAATCATGTTTTAGTGTCTCCATAGTCTGAGAGCCATCATTTTTTCAATTTTTGGGCGATTATCTTGGTTAGGGTATGATTTTTGAGGGATGAGATGACGGTTTTATTGGCACTATTTTGGGGTGCATATGACTTTTTGATCGCTTGCTATTACACTTTTTGTGATGTAAGGTGCCAAAAAATGGTTTATTTAGCACAGTTTATTTTTTACGGTGTTCATCTGAGGGGTCAGGTCATGTGATATTTTTATAGAGCCGGTCGATACGGACGCGGCGATACCTAATATGTATAAAAAATATATATTTATGTAAGTTTTACACAATAACAGCCTTTTTAAAACAAAAAAAAATATGTTTTAGTGTCTCCATATTCTGAGCCATAGTTTTTTTAATTTTTTGGGCGATTGTCTCAGGTAGGGGCTAATTTTTTGCGGGATGAGGTGACGGTTAGATTAGTACTATTTTGGTGGGCAAACGCCTTTTTGATCGCTTGCTGTTTGTGATGTAAGTTGACAAAAAAATGGTTTATTTAGCACAGTTTTTCTTTTTTATTTTTTTTACGGTGTTCATCTGAGGGGTTAGGTCATGTGATATGTTTATAGAGACGGTCGATACGAAAGCGGCGATACCTAATATGTATACTTTTTTCTATTTTTTACCAATTTTTTTAACTTTATTTGGGGAAAAAAACGTTTTTGTTTATTTTTTACTTGAAACTTTTAATTTTTGGGGGGGAAAACTTTATTTTTTCAACTTTTTTTTTTCACTTTATTTTTTGTCCCACTTTGGGACTTGAACTTTTGGGGGTCTGATCCCTTTACAATACTTCTGTATTGGAATGCATTGGCTGTATGAGTAATACAGTGAGTATTACTCATACAGCTTCTGGCCTGTGAGATCCAGGGGGCTGTATCTCACAGGCACGTCACAGAAAGGCAGCGCAATGCCTTCCTTAGGCATCGCGCTGCCTTCCATGCCATCGGGTCCCCCCTACAGCCGCATGGGGACCCGATGGCACCGCCGCCAGCCGCCGCAACCGCAGGTAAAAGCCGTAAACCGCAGGTCTGAATTGCGGCGATACCCTTAAATATAATCCAGTATGACCAATTGCCTTCAGAAGTTAATTAGCAAATCGAGTCCAGCTGTGTGTAATATATTCTCAGTATAACTGTTTAACCTCAGCTGTTCTGTGAAGAGGTTTATTAGAGAACATTAGTGATCAAACAGCATTGTGAAAACCAAGGAACACACCAGACAGGTCAGGGATAAAGTTGTGGAGAAGTATAAAGCAGGGTTGGCTTATAAAAAAAATATCTTAACCTCTGAACATCTCACGGAGCACTGTTCAATCCATCATTTGAAAATGGAAGGGTTATGGCATGACTGAAAACCAAATACATTGCTGTCCACCTAAACTGACAGCCCAGGCAAGGAGAGCACTAATTAGAGAAGCAGCCAAGAGGCCCATGGTCACTCTGGAGGAGCTGCAGAGATCCACAGCTCAGGTGGGAGAATGTGTCCAAAGGACAAGTATTAGTTGTGTATAACACAAATCTGGCCTCAACGGAAGAATGGCAACAAGAAAGCCATTTTTGAAAGCAAGCCATAATAAGCCCCATTTGCAGTTTGCCACAAGCAAAGTAGGGAACACAGAAAAAACACGTGGAAGAAAGTCCTTTAGTCAGATGTGACCAAAGTTGAACTTTTTGGTCTAAATGCCAAACACTATGGGGCACATTTATTATTCAGACGAGCCTTTTAGATGCCGTTCTTAATAAAGCCCTGCACTGGCGATGGATCCTCCACAGTTTTTTTTAAAGTTGGCACATATGCAGTTCTTTGCATGAGGCTGATGCCAACACATGGATGGGAGACCGCATGAGCGCTCAGGTGACAAGTAAATGCGCTCGTGCAAATTACAGTGCAGCATCAGAATGACATCGGAGGAGTTAGGAGGGGACTTGAGGACGAGGGGAGGAGTTGGGCTCACACATAATGGGCACAGCTAGGTTCCACTGACTGGTAGGGCCGCCCCTTGGACTCTTTTCAGTTCATTTGCATACATATAAAATAGTTTTTCCGCAAAACTACAGCAGTCATAATTTACACAGTGGTATATTTCTGACATGCTGTAGGAGACCTCCAATAACATGTAATTAGCTCTATAGGGACAATCCTGGTGACAGAATCCCTTTAAGAATATATTATCCATTCATGTTTACTTAGTGTAATGTACAGTCGTGGCTAAAAGTTTTGAGAATGACACAAATATTAGTTTTCACAAAGTTTGCTGCTAAACTGCTTTTAGATCTTTGTTTCAGTTGTTTCTGTGATGTAGTGAAATATAATTACACGCACTTCATACATTTCAAAGGCTTTTATCGACAATTACATGACATTTATGCAAAGAGTCAGTATTTGCAGTGTTGGCCCTTCTTTTTCAGGACCTCTGCAATTCCACTGGGCATGCTCTCAATCAACTTCTGGGCCAATTCCTGACTGATAGCAACCCATTCTTTCATAATCACTTCTTGGAGTTTGTCAGAATTAGTGCGTTTTTGTTTGTCCACCCGCCTCTTGAGGATTGACCACAAGTTCTCAATGGGATTAAGATCTGGGGAGTTTCCAGGCCATGGACCCAAAATGTCAACGTTTTGGTCCCCGAGCCACTTAGTTATCACTTTTGCCTTATGGCACGGTGCTCCATCATGCTGGAAAATGCATTGTTCTTCACCAAACTGTTGTTGGAAGAAGTTGCTGTTGGAGGGTGTTTTGGTACCATTCTTTATTCATGGCTGTGTTTTTGGGCAAAATTGTGAGTGAGCCCACTCCCTTGGATGAGAATCAACCCCACACATGAATGGTCTCAGGATGCTTTACTGTTGGCATGACACAGGACTGATGGTAGCGCTCACCTTTTCTTCTCTGGACAAGCCTTTTTCCAGATGCCCCAAACAATCAGAAAGAGGCTTCATCAGAGAATATGACTTTGCCCCAGTCCTCAGCAGTCCATTCACCATACTTTCTGCAGAAGATCAATCTGTCCCTGATGTTTTTTTTGGAGAGAAATGGCTTCTTTGCTGGCCTTCTTGACACAAGGCCATCTTCCAAAAGTCTTCGCCTCACTGTGCGTGCAGATGCGCTCACACCTGCCTGCTGCCATTCATGAGCAAGCTATGCACTGGTGGCACTCCAATCCCGCAGCTGAATCCTCTTTAGGAGCAGATCCTGGCGCTTGCTGGACTTTCTTGGACGCCCTGAAGCCTTTTTAACAAGAATTGAACCTCTTTTCTTGAAGTTCTTGATGATCCTATAAATTGTTGATTGAGGTGCAATCTTAGTAGCCACAATATCCTTGCCTGTGAAGCCATTTTTATGCAACGCAATTATGGCTGCACGCGTTTCTTTGCAGGGCACCATGGTTAACAATGGAAGAACAATGATTTCAAGCATCACCCTCCTTTTAACATGTCAAGTCTGCCATTTTAACCCAATCAGCCTGACATAATGATCTCCAGCCTTGTGCTCGTCAACATTCTCACCTGAGTTAACAAGACGCTTACTGAAATGATCTCAGCAGGTCCTTTAATGACAGCAATGAAATGCAGTGGAAAGGTTTTTTTGGGATTAAGTTAATTTTCATGGCAAAGAAGGACTATGCAATTCATCTGATGACTCTTCATAACATTCTGGAGTATATGCAAATTGCTATTATAAAAACTTAAGCAGCAACTTTTCCAATTTCCAATATTTATCTAATTCTCAAAACTTTTGGCCACGACTGTAGAAAAGTATATCTGCCTACTGAAAACTGTCAAGAAGCTGCTGTTGACAGATTTGTTATTCTTACGATGTGTCTCTAAGGCCTCATGCACACGACCGTTGTGTGCATCCGTGGCCGTTGTGCCGTTTTCCGTTTTTTTTCGCGGACCCATTGACTTTCAATGGGTCCGTGGAAAAATCAGAAAATGCACCGTTTTGCATCCGTGATCCGTGTTTCCTGTCCGTCCAAAAAATATGACCTGTCCTATTTTTTTGACGGACAATGGTTCACGGACCCATTCAAGTCAATGGGTCCGTGAAAGAACACAGATGCACACAAGATTGGCATCCGCGTCCGTGATCCGTAGGTTACTTTCATACAGACGGATTCGAAAAGCCGTCTGCATAAAAGCTTTTTCAGAGATGAGTTTTCACTTCGTGAAAACTCAAATCCGACAGTATATTCTAACACAGAGGCGTTCCCATAGTGATGGGGACGCTTCTAGTTAGAATATACTACGAACTGTGTACATGACTGCCCCCTGCTGCCTGGCAGCATCCGATCTCTTACAGGGGGCTGTGATCCGCACAATTAACCCCTCAGGTGCTGCACCTGAGGGGTTAATTGTGCATATCATAGCCCCCTATAAGAGATCAGGGGCTGCCAGGCAGGAGGGGGCAGACCCCCCTCCCTCCCCAGTTTGAATATCATTGGTAGCCAGTGTGCGGCCCCCCCCCCCCTATTGTAATATCATTGATGGCCAGTGTGCGGCCTCCCCCGCCCCCCCCCCCCTCCCTCTGGTGTAATATCATTGGTGGCCAGTGTGCGCCCCCCCCCCCCCGCTATTGTAATATCATTGGTGGCCAGTGTGCGGCCTCCCCCGCCCCCCCCCCCCTCCCTCTATTGTAATATCATTGGTGGCCAGTGTGCGGCCCCCCCCCGGCCCCCCCTCTATTGTATTAATATCATTGGTGGCCAGTGTGCGGCCTCCCCCCCCCCCCCCAATCATTGGTGGCAGCGGAAATTCCGATCGGAGTCCCAGTTTAATCGCTCTGGGGCTCCGATCGGTAACCATGGCAACCAGGACGCTACTGCAGGCCTGGTTGCCATGGTTACTTAGCAATATTACAATATTAGAAGCATCATACTTACCTGCTGGCTGCTGCGATGTCTGTGTCCGGCCGGGAGCTCCTCCTACTGGTAAGTGACAGGTCTGTGCGGCGCATTGCTTAATGATCTGTCACTTACCAGTAGGAGGAACTCCCGGCGGGACACAGACATCGCAGCAGCCAGCAGGTAAGTATGATGCTTCTAATATTGTAATATTGCTAAGTAACCATGGCAACCAGGCCTGCAGTAGCGTCCTGGTTGCCATGGTTACCGATCGGAGCCCCAGAGCGATTAAACTGGGACTCCGATCGGAATCTCCGCTGCCACCAATGATCGGGGGGGGGGGGGGAGGCCACACACTGGCCACCAAAGATATTATTACAATAGAGGGGGGGGCGGGGGGGGGCCGCACACTGGCCACCAATAAAATTACAATAGAGGGAGGGGGGGGGCGGGGGAGGCCGCACACTGGCCACCAATGAAATTACAATAGAGGGGGGGAGGGGGGCCGACGGAGGCCGCACACTGGCCACCAATGATATTACAATAGAGGGGGAGCGGGGGGGGGGCGCACACTGGCCACCAATGATATTCAAACTGGGGAGGGAGGGGGGTCTGCCCCCTGCTGCCTGGCAGCCCCCGATCTCTTACAGGGGGCTATGATACGCACAATTAACCCCTTCAGGTGCGGCACCTGAAGGGTTAATTGTGCTGATCACAGCCCCCTGTAAAAGATCGGGTGCTGCCAGGCAGCAGGGGGCAGTCATGTACACAGTTCGTAGTATATTCTAACTAGAAGCGTCCCCATCACTATGGGAATGCCTGTGTGTTAGAATATACTATCGGATCTGAGTTTCACGATGTAACTCAAATCCGATGGTATATTCTAACATAGAGGCGTTCTCATGGTGATGGGGACGCTTCAAGTTAAAATATACCATCGGATTGGAGAAAACTCAGATCCTATGGTATATTAACTCCTGACTTTACATTGAAAGTCAATGGGGGACGGATCCGTTTGAAATTGCACCATATTGTGTCAACGTCAAACGGCTCCGTCCCCATTGACTTGCATTGTAATTCAGGACGGATCTGTTTGGCTCCGCACGGCCAGGCGGACACCAAAATGACTTTTTTTTCATGTCCGTGGATCCTCCAAAAATCCAGGAAGACCCACGGACGAAAAAACACGGATAACGGACCAACGGAACCCCGTTTTGCGGACCGTGAAAAAATACGGTCGTGTGCATGAGGCCTAATACTGTGAATGGACCATGGGTCTGATTCGCTCAGTACTCAGCAGTCCATTCACCATACTTTCTGCAGAAGATCAATCTGTCCCTGATGTTTTTTTTGGAGAGAAATGGCTTCTTTGCTGGCCTTCTTGACACAAGGCCATCTTCCAAAAGTCTTCGCCTCACTGTGCGTGCAGATGCGCTCACACCTGCCTGCTGCCATTCATGAGCAAGCTATGCACTGGTGGCACTCCAATCCCGCAGCTGAATCCTCTTTAGGAGCAGATCCTGGCGCTTGCTGGACTTTCTTGGACGCCCTGAAGCCTTTTTAACAAGAATTGAACCTCTTTTCTTGAAGTTCTTGATGATCCTATAAATTGTTGATTGAGGTGCAATCTTAGTAGCCACAATATCCTTGCCTGTGAAGCCATTTTTATGCAACGCAATTATGGCTGCACGCGTTTCTTTGCAGGGCACCATGGTTAACAATGGAAGAACAATGATTTCAAGCATCACCCTCCTTTTAACATGTCAAGTCTGCCATTTTAACCCAATCAGCCTGACATAATGATCTCCAGCCTTGTGCTCGTCAACATTCTCACCTGAGTTAACAAGACGCTTACTGAAATGATCTCAGCAGGTCCTTTAATGACAGCAATGAAATGCAGTGGAAAGGTTTTTTTGGGATTAAGTTAATTTTCATGGCAAAGAAGGACTATGCAATTCATCTGATGACTCTTCATAACATTCTGGAGTATATGCAAATTGCTATTATAAAAACTTAAGCAGCAACTTTTCCAATTTCCAATATTTATCTAATTCTCAAAACTTTTGGCCACGACTGTAGAAAAGTATATCTGCCTACTGAAAACTGTCAAGAAGCTGCTGTTGACAGATTTGTTATTCTTACGATGTGTCTCTAAGGCCTCATGCACACGACCGTTGTGTGCATCCGTGGCCGTTGTGCCGTTTTCCGTTTTTTTTTCGCGGACCCATTGACTTTCAATGGGTCCGTGGAAAAATCAGAAAATGCACCGTTTTGCATCCGTGATCCGTGTTTCCTGTCCGTCCAAAAAATATGACCTGTCCTATTTTTTTGACGGACAATGGTTCACGGACCCATTCAAGTCAATGGGTCCGTGAAAGAACACAGATGCACACAAGATTGGCATCCGCGTCCGTGATCCGTAGGTTACTTTCATACAGACGGATTCGAAAAGCCGTCTGCATAAAAGCTTTTTCAGAGATGAGTTTTCACTTCGTGAAAACTCAAATCCGACAGTATATTCTAACACAGAGGCGTTCCCATAGTGATGGGGACGCTTCTAGTTAGAATATACTACGAACTGTGTACATGACTGCCCCCTGCTGCCTGGCAGCATCCGATCTCTTACAGGGGGCTGTGATCCGCACAATTAACCCCTCAGGTGCTGCACCTGAGGGGTTAATTGTGCATATCATAGCCCCCTATAAGAGATCAGGGGCTGCCAGGCAGGAGGGGGCAGACCCCCCTCCCTCCCCAGTTTGAATATCATTGGTAGCCAGTGTGCGGCCCCCCCCCCCCCTATTGTAATATCATTGATGGCCAGTGTGCGGCCTCCCCCGCCCCCCCCCCCCCTCCCTCTGGTGTAATATCATTGGTGGCCAGTGTGCGCCCCCCCCCCCCGCTATTGTAATATCATTGGTGGCCAGTGTGCGGCCTCCCCCGCCCCCCCCCCCTCCCTCTATTGTAATATCATTGGTGGCCAGTGTGCGGCCCCCCCCCGGCCCCCCCTCTATTGTATTAATATCATTGGTGGCCAGTGTGCGGCCTCCCCCCCCCCCCCAATCATTGGTGGCAGCGGAAATTCCGATCGGAGTCCCAGTTTAATCGCTCTGGGGCTCCGATCGGTAACCATGGCAACCAGGACGCTACTGCAGGCCTGGTTGCCATGGTTACTTAGCAATATTACAATATTAGAAGCATCATACTTACCTGCTGGCTGCTGCGATGTCTGTGTCCGGCCGGGAGCTCCTCCTACTGGTAAGTGACAGGTCTGTGCGGCGCATTGCTTAATGATCTGTCACTTACCAGTAGGAGGAACTCCCGGCGGGACACAGACATCGCAGCAGCCAGCAGGTAAGTATGATGCTTCTAATATTGTAATATTGCTAAGTAACCATGGCAACCAGGCCTGCAGTAGCGTCCTGGTTGCCATGGTTACCGATCGGAGCCCCAGAGCGATTAAACTGGGACTCCGATCGGAATCTCCGCTGCCACCAATGATCGGGGGGGGGGGGGGGGGCCACACACTGGCCACCAAAGATATTATTACAATAGAGGGGGGGGCGGGGGGGGGCCGCACACTGGCCACCAATAAAATTACAATAGAGGGAGGGGGGGGCGGGGGAGGCCGCACACTGGCCACCAATGAAATTACAATAGAGGGGGGGAGGGGGGCCGACGGAGGCCGCACACTGGCCACCAATGATATTACAATAGAGGGGGAGCGGGGGGGGGGGCGCACACTGGCCACCAATGATATTCAAACTGGGGAGGGAGGGGGGTCTGCCCCCTGCTGCCTGGCAGCCCCCGATCTCTTACAGGGGGCTATGATACGCACAATTAACCCCTTCAGGTGCGGCACCTGAAGGGTTAATTGTGCTGATCACAGCCCCCTGTAAAAGATCGGGTGCTGCCAGGCAGCAGGGGGCAGTCATGTACACAGTTCGTAGTATATTCTAACTAGAAGCGTCCCCATCACTATGGGAATGCCTGTGTGTTAGAATATACTATCGGATCTGAGTTTCACGATGTAACTCAAATCCGATGGTATATTCTAACATAGAGGCGTTCTCATGGTGATGGGGACGCTTCAAGTTAAAATATACCATCGGATTGGAGAAAACTCAGATCCTATGGTATATTAACTCCTGACTTTACATTGAAAGTCAATGGGGGACGGATCCGTTTGAAATTGCACCATATTGTGTCAACGTCAAACGGCTCCGTCCCCATTGACTTGCATTGTAATTCAGGACGGATCTGTTTGGCTCCGCACGGCCAGGCGGACACCAAAATGACTTTTTTTTCATGTCCGTGGATCCTCCAAAAATCCAGGAAGACCCACGGACGAAAAAACACGGATAACGGACCAACGGAACCCCGTTTTGCGGACCGTGAAAAAATACGGTCGTGTGCATGAGGCCTAATACTGTGAATGGACCATGGGTCTGATTGGCTCAGTACTACTTTTAATATCCCAAGCTGCTCTGGGTATTCACATAACCAGGGAAAATAAAGCCATTGTACGATAGGGGCCGTTAGCCTACTTAGGGCTTATTCAGACGGCCGTATGCGGTCTGCAAAAATACTGAATGCTATCCGTTTTTTTTTGCGGATCCGCAAAAAAACTGATCTGTAAAAAAATGGATAGCATTCAGTATTTTTGCAGACCCATAGACTTCAATGGGGCCATGTCCTGATTTTCACGGACAAGTATAGGACATGTTTCATTCGTTTTGCGGAACCGTGGAATAGAAAAGGGTCCCATAGAAGTAAATGGGTCAGCATCTATTCCGCAAAAAAACAGATCCGCATTTTTGCGGATAGCATACGGCCGTCTGAATGAGCCCTTATAAACGTTCCTTTTTTTCGCTGATCCGTTTTTCAGTACAACCTTCCGTTTTTTTACTAAAGTGCTTCCGAATCCGTTCCGCGTTTCCGTTATTCCGTTTTTTTTTTCCATCTATTTTCCTGTCAACGGATCCGCAAAATCGGATGACATTCGGATGGTTTTGTTCATGTCATCCGCATTTATGCGGATCCATTGACTTGAATGGACAACGGACCCGAAAAACTGACAGAAAGTAGGACAAGCTTAATTTTTTTTCAGGATCCGCATACTCGAAAATAGGAAATCGGAACGGATTCCGTGATTCGGACAGCACTATGATTTTTGCAGAGGCAATTGAAATTAATGGATCCGAAAAAACGTTCCGATTTAAATCGGAACGGAAACGGAGTGTTATAACGGACGTGTGAATGGACCCATACTGACAGTTTCCAGGAGTAAGAAAATAAACTGAAAATAAGTGAGAGCAGCAAATATATATTAGAGATGCTAAAATATAATTTACGGTGACTATATAGCTATTTATCACACATTGGGAATGTGTTTTGGCGTTTCTTACCCCAAAGCAGCATTTGTATGTCATTACCTCGTACTGCCAGGCTGTCCACATTCATCGATATATTGACATTATTGTTGCTCACACTGTAATTCCTCAGATTCTGCACAACGCTGTCAGCTTTGATCCCGCTCATAGTAGCATTGTCATTACAAAACAGCAGCTGGAAATATGCAGTGGTCGGGTCACGGCTGAAATAACAAAGAAAGGTTGATGGGCTACCCACAGGTACGGACTACTGACTACCAACATGCAGGCCTGTATTCATGCAGACTGGGACGTGGTTTACCTGAGCAAGAAGACAGATGCATTTCTGTAGCTCACATTTAGTAGACTATTATTCAGTGTTGTATTTATCTGGAAGGAATTGAAATAAAATACATGAAAAGATGAAGACATATGGATAGAAATATAGATACATGATGTGCCAGGTTCTGGACATGCCAGATAGCATTTATTGTACATGTTGTCCCTGTTATGTATTATGTTCATAAGAGCTGGTTAAAAGATTAGCACTGTAATTACTCTGAGCTCACATGGGTGTAATGCACCTGCCCATATCATATAGTCAGGTACATTTCCACGGACAGGTGTCTTTGTTTTGCCCTGAAAGCATTATGACATTGCACTTCTGTATTGATTTCTGACAATCTGCACAAAAGATGCCTTTTTCCTTCTGTACTCAGCAATTTTCCAGGTTCCCGTATGTCTGAAGCCAAAGTAAATACAGTCTATCTTTGTCCCACAGTTTGGTATCTTTATGGCTTTGGAGTCAGATACACCCCTCGAAGAATCCTAGCTGACCTCCCCACTTCCCCACTTTCTAAATGTGGCATGTGCACTGTAAAAATAGCTAAAAGTCGCACATTTTGCACAAAACTGTTGTGTCAAAATGTCAAACTTTTTTTTTTTTACCCCAGAAAACCAGTGTACAGGGCTTCATAAATGACTATGAAATCACTTTTGGTTGCTTGTAAAGTGCAGTAAAATAGCAGGATTCCTTAAAAGTAAGCTAATTGTTAAGAAACATTGAGATTGGATTACGCCCTGTTCACACAAGTTTTTACATCTTAGAGCTTGTTCACACGACCGCATGTGTTTTGCGGTCCGTTTTTCATGCATCCGTTGTTCCGTTCCATTGTGTTTCCGTTCCGTGATTCCGCAAAAACAGTCCGTATGGCTTCAGTATGCTTTCTGTTGCTATTCCGTTTTTTGCGGACATAAAACGGAACCAGGAATGAGTTAACTTTAGACTTAGCCCATTTTTCACACCCCCTATATATATTGGTCATGTGATACTCAACACTTTTTAGAATTGGCTTCTCACTCTTGCTATTGGTTTTATCGTGGCTGACGACTCTGAGGAAGAGGTTCTCCTGTGCTGGCTGCATTCTTGGTGACAATGACAGCAGCCAACTATGCTGGATGAGGAACCGAGGAGGAGGCATTGGATTCATCTAATTGTCTCGCAGCGGCGCAGGAAGGGCCACTTCCACACGCTGTACATGGATCTGCGACAGCATCATGATAAATTTCATCGGTTTTGTCGTATGTCTGTGAGCAGCTTTGACATTTTGTTAGCGGCCCTGCGTCCTGGCCTCACACGCCAGGACACAAATATGAGGCGCAGCATTTCACCAGAGGAATGGCTCATTGCGACGTTGAGGTAAGTTGAATGTTGTCTTTGTTGTTCATGTTTTGTGTTGTAAAATAATAAAAAAATATATATAAAAAAAATATATATATATATATATATCTATATATATATATATATATATATATCTATATATATACACACCGTGTTTTTCACCCTATAAGACGCACCCCCCCCCCAAAAAAAATGGGGGGGAAATGCCCCTGCGTCTTATGGGGCGAATGCTGACATTTTTACATCGCAGGCTGCGATGTATGAGCGAGCGGGGAGGGACTGGGAGGAAGAGCTGGGGGCCGGTAATTGCGGCGGGGCCGTGCAGTCACTGTACTCCGGCCCCGCCGCTCCAGTGCTGCACTATACAAATATAAAATGTCTCATTCAATTAAAAGTGATTAAACATGCCCCCCCACTTTTAATATTACTGTACACCCTAACAGCTTCTGTAGAATGCAGGCAGGCAGGGCGGCAGCGTAACTCCCTGATGCCATGTGCCTGCGCCGCCTAATTTATGAATGAAGCAGGCGGCGCAGGCACGTGACGTCAGTGAGTGACGCGCCTGCCGCCCGCCCTGCCTGCCTGCGTTGTACAGAAGCTGTTAGGGTGTACGGTAATATTAGGAGTGAGGGGGCATGTTTAATCACTTTTAATTGAATGAGACATTTTATATTTGTATACTGCAGCACTGGAGCGGTGGGGGGGGGGGAATCTGTGGATGACAGTTTTATGAGGGACATCTGTGGATGGCACTGTTAAGGGGTGGGGGGTCTGTGGATGGCACTGTTATGGGCTGGGGGGTCTGTGGATGGCACTGTTAAAGGGGTGGGGGGGTCTGTGGATGGCACATATATAACAGTGCCATCCACAGATCCCCCATAACAGTGCCATCCCCAGATCCCCCATAACAGTGCCATCCCCAGATCCCCCATAACAGTGCCATCCACAGATCCCCCATAACAGTGCCATCCACAGATCCCCATAACAGTGTCAGCCACAGATCCCCCCCTGTAACAGTATCCTTCACAGATCCCTCCCCTATAAGTGTCCGTCACAAATCCCCCCATAACAGTGCGTCATCCACAGATCCCCCCATAACAGTGCGTCGTTCACAGATCCCCCCATAACAGTGCATCATCCACAGATCCCCCATAACAGTGCATCATCCACAGATCCCCCATAACAGTGCCATCCCCAGATCCCCCCATAACAGTTTCCTTCACAGATCCCCCTATAACAGTGTCCTTCACAGATCCCCCATAACAGTGCCATCCCCAGATCCCCCATAACAGTGCCATCCACAGATCCCCCATAACAGTGCCATCCACAGATCCCCATAACAGTGTCAGCCACAGATCCCCCCCTGTAACAGTATCCTTCACAGATCCCTCCCCTATAAGTGTCCGTCACAAATCCCCCCATAACAGTGCGTCATCCACAGATCCCCCCATAACAGTGCGTCGTTCACAGATCCCCCCCATAACAGTGCATCATCCACAGATCCCCCATAACAGTGCATCATCCACAGATCCCCCATAACAGTGCCATCCCCAGATCCCCCCATAACAGTTTCCTTCACAGATCCCCCTATAACAGTGTCCTTCACAGATCCCCAGTAATAGTGCCATCCACAGACCACCATTAGTTCCAAACCCACCAAAAGCACACCTTTTGGTTAAAAATATTTTTTTTCTTATTTTCCTCCCCAAAAACCTAGGTGCGTCTTATAGGGCGAAAAATACGGTATACATGTATATGTAAAAAGACAAAAGAGAACACTGCCCTTTCATAAGGTGTCAAATCAGTCCACTTACTGGGACTGTTTCCTAGCTTGAAAATGGTCCCAGTAAGTGAACTGAAACGTTGCATGGGTGACAAAAAGGACTACACATTTTGACACCTTATGAAAGGGCCGTAGTCTCTTTTGTCTTTTTAGCGATGGTTGATGTTTGGGTACATCTGACATGTGGGAACTCAATGTTTTTATTTTTCAACTGAATGTGCTGCCCTGATTTTATTATATATATATATATATATATATATATATATATATATATATATATATATATATATATCTATTAGTGTGTATAGATAAAATTAATGACATGACTTTTTAAAAGTAATTTTATTTTTTCTTGTTATGTTTTTTAGATTTCTGGCAACTGGAAATTAATTTGCATTGCTGCATGTTGAGTTCCTGCTGGGCGTATCAACAATTTCTGGAATTGTTCGTCAAACATGTCGAGTGATTTGGCAGTGACTCTGGGACACAGTGATGCCAGAGCCCAAGGCTGAGGATTCGATCCGAATTGCTGAGGGATTTCATCTAGATGCGCAGTTTCCAAACTGCTTAGGGGCACTGGATGGCAAACACATACGTGTTAAGAAGCCGCCTCACTCTGGGTCCCGGTTCTACAATTATAAGCAATACTTTTCAGTAGTGCTTTTGGCTTTGGCAGACACTACTTATAAGTTTATAATTGTTGATTTTGGGGCCTATGGGAACACTGCAGATGCGCGCATTTTCAGTTCTTCTAGATCGCGTGAGAGACTTCATGCCAACCAACTTGCCCTTCCAGAGACCAGAAGGCTGCCCGGTTCTGCGGGACCACCGACACCATTTGTAATTGTGGCTGATAAAGGGTTTGCTTTGACACCACATGTCATGCGACCCTTCTCCAGACGCAACAACCGACGTATATTCAACTATCGGCTGACAAGAGCCCGTCGGTATGTAGAATGTGCGCTTGGAATACTTTCCAACAAGTGGAGAGTATTCCTGTCATCCTTATAGATGGCACCGGACAATGCCACTTTAGTTATTCAAGCATGTGTGATCCTGCACAACTTCATCAGGATTCACGATGCTCCCTTAGATGCTAGTTTGGAGGATTCAATAACATATTCTTCCTCATCTGGCGGATTGGACCTAATTTGTCATGGCCGGCCTGGAACTGCAGGACTTGCAGTTCGAGACCTCTATGCCAAGTATTTCTCTAGCCCTGAGGGTGCATTACCGTAAGAGATGGACGCAGTTTAGGGCAGACAATAATTACATCTAGACTTGGCCTAGATTTGTTTTAATTTTTATTTGTAGACAGCTTTTATTTTATTTTTCGAAGATAGTGTAGGGACTCGCAAGACAAAGAGGACCCTTGACGTGGGCTTGTGGGCTGGGATTGATAGCTGAACAAAATATGTTTGCAAAAGTCATCTTGATTTCCAGTCCACTTTAAAATGTGTACGAGTATAGACAATGTTTAACCCAACATCTTTTGGCCTACTGTAATCCTCAAATACCTCTTTTTGATTTAAATAAAAACCACATTAACATGTATTTTGATGTGTGTTATGTGTACAGTCGTGGCCAAAAGTTTTGAGAATGACACAAATATTAGTTTTCACAAAGTTTGCCGCTAAACTGCTTTTAGATCTTTGTTTCAGTTGTTTCTGTGATGTAGTGAAATATAATTACACGCACTTCATACGTTTCAAAGGCTTTTATCGACAATTACATGACATTTTATGCAAAGAGTCAGTATTTGCAGTGTTGGCCCTTCTTTTTCAGGACCTCTGCAATTGGACTGGGCATGCTCTCAATCAACTTCTGGGCCAATTCCTGACTGATAGCAACCCATTCTTTCATAATCACTTCTTGGAGTTTGTCAGAATTAGTGGGTTTTTGTTTGTCCACCCGGCTCTTGAGGATTGACCACAAGTTCTCAATGGGATTAGGATCTGGGGAGTTTCCAGGCCATGGACCCAAAATGTCAACGTTTTGGTCCCCGAGCCACTTAGTTATCACTTTTGCCTTATGGCACGGTGCTCCATCGTGCTGGAAAATGCATTGTTCTTCACCAAACTGTTGTTGGATTGTTGGAAGAAATTGCTGTTGGAGGGTGTTTTGGTACCATTCTTTATTCATGGCTGTGTTTTTGGGCAAAATTGTGAGTGAGCCCACTCCCTTGGATGAGAATCAACCCCACACATGAATGGTCTCAGGATGCTTTACTGTTGGCCTGACACAGGACTGATGGTAGCGCTCACCTTTTCTTCTCTGGACAAGCCTTTTTCCAGATGCCCCAAACAATGGGAAAGAGGCTTCATTGGAGAATATGACTTTGCCCCAGTCCTCAGCAGTCCATTCACCATACTTTCTGCAGAAGATTAATCTGTCCCTGATGTTTTTTTTGGAGAGAAGTGGCTTCTTTGCTGCCCTTCTTGACACAAGGCCATCTTCCAAAAGTCTTCGCCTCACTGTGCATGCAGATGCGCTCACACCTGCCTGCTGCTATTCCTGAGCAAGCTCTGCACTGGTGGCACTCCGATCCCGCAGCTGAATCCTCTTTAGGAGCAGATCCTGGCGCTTGCTGGACTTTCTTGGACGCCCTGAAGCCTTCTTAATAAGAATTGAACCTCTTTCCTTGAAGTTCTTGATGATCCTATAAATTGTTGATTGAGGTGCAATCTTAGTAGCCACAATATTCTTGCCTGTGAAGCCATTTTTATGCAACGCAATGATGGCTGCACGCGGTTCTTTGCAGGTCACCATGGTTAACAATGGAAGAACAATGATTTCAAGCATCACCCTCCTTTTAACATGTCAAGTCTGCCATTTTAACCCAATCAGCCTGACATAATAATCTCCAGCCTTGTGCTCGTCAACATTCTCACCTGAGTTAACAAGACGATTACTGAAATGATCTCAGCAGGTCCTTTAATGACAGCAATGAAATGCAGTGGAAAGGTTTTTTTTGGGATTAAGTTAATTTTCATGGCAAAGAAGGACTATGCAATTCATCTGATCACTCTTCATAACATTCTGGAGTATATGCAAATTGCTATTATAAAAACTTAAGCAGCAACTTTTCCAATTTCCAATATTTATGTAATTCTCAAAACTCTTGGCCACGACATGTTGCCAAATTTTGTTGATTTGTGCTAGGCAATAATCAAGGGATGCGTAAACTGCTTCCCTCAAGCTGTTGACAAAGTACAAATCCCATCATGGCCAGACAGCCTACAGCTATTATTCTCCAGCAGGGCCTGTTTAGAGTTGTATTTTGTCAGCAGATGTGGTGCTGCCAGTTGGCCATCTTGGAAAGACTCGCTACGAACTGACACTTGAAGGCACCGTCCAAGGTACCATAAGTGTATGGGCCTGATATTTGAATTAGTTAACATACAAATCTGATTGGAGAATCCACTTCTGTTTTCAATACATGGCCTAACATCTAATCACATGTTGAAAACCTAATTTTGGAAAATGTATTTTTATCCATAACTGTGTTTGAAGAATGACATTTTAATAAAAGTAATGTCTACTTGATAAATGTAAACATCAATAAAATACATTCAAACCATGCATTAAGGCATCAATTTTTTAATGTTCCACAAATATAAATAAAATATGGCTTCATTTTCAGCACTCAAATAAGAAAGTAAAAGTCTGAACTTAACAATTAAAACTCAAAAAATTGCCTGGTGAAAGGGCCAGGCACAGAACCTTGTGGCTGATATTCTTATGGTGGCCTGAAATACTGATGTGGCAAAATGCTCCCATTCCTGCGAATACAGGGGCTGTGAAGAAGGGGCTGGGCGGGGATGTTGTGGTAGAAAACTGGGGCTTGGCTGGGGATCCATTGTCATGGCGACCGCCCGCTGCTTCATGTGGTCAAGGAACCAATGTAGTTCCACTTGGTCCAGGGGTGAGTCCATTATTGCAGCTACAGTGGCCATAGCGCTGACATAGAGGCGCAATTTTTGAATTAGCCACTTTTGGATAAGGGGAGCTAGGCCCGGCAACATCCTCTCCTCTGGACTTTCAATCCTCCTCTGGCTCAGATATTGCTAAATTTCAGCATCTAGCCTTGATCTACTATCTTAGCCAGAGACAGGAGTGACTGCAGCCCCCTTTTACGACGTGCCTCTCGTCTTTGGGGTTGGGGGCTACTTAGTTGGCCCCCAGCTGCCTCCATGCCCGACTCTTCATCTCCAAGATGTGGAGTTTCTTCTGGCTCCTGGCTTGTTGCACCAACATCAGGCAACACTGGCTGTGTTCATTAATGAAGCTGGCGGAGGAGGAGCACGACAGAGTGAGTACTACTACAGACGATTACTGTAGTTTAACAAAGCAGAGCCACTGGATTACATGACTAGGCTTTACATATGAAGACTGCTGTGAGTGGGGCCTGGTGTAATGGAGTACAGTGACTTCACCGGGCCCAGCCGAGAGTGCAACAGCAGTTGACGACCTCCAGCCCCTCCTCCCACCCTGCATGATAGAGCTCTGATACATCGCAGGCCGCGCTGTGCAGCATAGCGGCTGGCGATGTATCAGTGTCAGCAATGTAAAAATTGGTTCTGGGGCGGGGCTTAGGGGGTGGGCGGGGCTGACTGATTCACGCGCATAACAAAACACAAGGTGCATATTAAAATATATAACACTATATAATGACTATATAAACTGACTATGGTCTCTGCTGCACTGGTCTCTGCTGCACTGTACCGTATTTTTCGCCCTATAAGATGCACCTAGTTTTAGAGGAGAACAATAAGAAAAAAATATTTTTCATTACACCTCAGGTCAGACCAGCAATCAGACCCCCAATGTTAATCAGACCTCAGATCAGACCCCCAATGGCTCAGATCAACCACCAAACCTTTGGCCATCTATCAGCCCCCAATGTCAGCCATAACCCCCCAATGTCAGCCATAACCCCCCCAATGTCAGCCATAAACCTCCCCAATGTCAGCCATAAACCCCCCCCCCCAATGTCAGCCATAAACCCCCCCAATGTCAGCCATAACCCCCCCAATGTCAGCCATAAACCCCCCCAATGTCAGCCACAAACCCCCCCAATGTCAGCCATAAGCCCCCCAATGTCAGCCATAAGCCCCCCATTAGCCCCTCATGTCAGCCATAAGCCCCCCATTAGCCCCTCATGTCAGCCATCAGCCCCCATTAGCCCCTCATGTCAGCCATAAGCCCCCCATTAGCCCCTCATGTCAGCTATAAGCCCCCCATTAGCCCCTCATGTCAGCCATAAGCCCCCCATTAGCCCCTCATGTCAGCCATAAGCCCCCCATGTCAGCCATAAGCCCCCATTAGCCCCTCATGTCAGCCATAAGCCCCCATTAGCCCCTCATGTCAGCCATAAGCCCCCATTAGCCTCTCATGTCAGCCATAAGCCCCCATTAGCCCCTCATGTCAGCCATAAGCCCCCCATTAGCCCCTCATGTCAACCATAAGCCCCCCATTAGCCCCTCATGTCAGCCATAAGCCCCTCATGTCAGCCATAAGCCCCCCATTAGCCCCTCATGTCAGCCATAAGCCCCCATTAGCCCCTCATGTCAGCCATAAGCGCCCCATTAGCCCCTCATGTCAGCCATAAGCCCCCCATGTCAGCCATAAGCCCCCATTAGCCCCTCATGTCAGCCATTAGCCCCTCATGTCAGCCATAAGCCCCTCATTAGCCCCTCATGTCAGCCATAAGCCCCCCATTAGCCCCTCATGTCAGCCATAAGCCCCCCATTAGCCCCTCATGTCAGCCATTAGCCCCTCATTAGCCCCTCATGTCAGCCATAAGCCCCCATTAGCCCCTCATGTCAGCCATAAGCCCCCCATTAGCCCCTCATGTCAGCCCCATGTCCTCCAGGTCAGCCATCAGCCCCTAGTGCAAATAAAATAAAATAACCACTTACCTCTCCTGTTTCTGGTCACCATCGCGATCCTCTTCATTCTGCTGTCGGCTGGCTGTGTATAGCGGCACACAGCGTGAGGTCACAGAGAGACCTCACGCTGTGCGCAGCCATGCACAGCCGATAGCCGAGGACCAGGAAGTGGTGAGTATAGATCCTTCACCGCTTCCTGGTCCTTCTGTACTAATGAAGCGCTTCCATAATGGAAGCGCTTCATTAGTACAGAGTTAAAGACTGCCCTGATCGCCGCGGCCCGGCTAACAATCCTCCACGGCCCGGTCCTCAAATCCAGAAATGAGAAATTGAAGCTGGCGAGTACATAGGTATGGCCGTTTCTTAGACCCACCATCCCTACTCTGGCCATGTGCTGATGGAACTTCCCCTCCGAAATTGGTCCCTGCATGATTGCCACTGTGTTTTTACTTTACGTACTGTGGAAATAGAACAGAATTAATACCGTACAAAATTCAAATAAAATAGTATATTTTTTTAGAGATAAAACTAGTAATGGCATTCACCAGGCCAAAGTGTGTCTGCAAATTATAATGCAAAATCAAATCACATTAATATTTATAGCTAAACAAATGGTTTAGCCAATTGTGTCAATGCCCCCACAATGGGCATGGCGAGGGGCATAACTACCATAGCGCCATAGCGGCAGACCATGCGACTGCTATGGGGCCCAGAGCAAGAAGGGACTCAGTCTTAGGCCCCTTTCACACGAGCGAGTTTTCCGCGCAGGTGCAATGCGTGACGTGAACGCATTGCACCCGCACTGAATCCGGACCCATTCATTTCTATGGGGCTGTGCACATGAGCTGTGATTTTCACGCATCACTTGTGCATTGCGTGAAAATCGCAGCATGTTCTATATTCAGCGTTTTTCACGCAACGCAGGCCCCATAGAATTGAATGGGGCTGCGTGAAAATCGCGAGCATCCGCAAGCAAGTGCGGATGCGGTGCGATTTTCACACACGGTTGCTAGGAGACGATCTGGATGGGGACCCGATCATTATTATTTTCCCTTATAACATGGTTATAAGGGAAAATAATAGCAATCTTAATACAAAATGCATAGTACAATAGGGCTGGAGGGGTTAAAAAAAAATAAAAAATTATATAACTCACCTTAATCCACTAGATCGCGCAGCCCGGCTTCTCTTCTGTCTTTTTCTTTGCTGTGCACAGGAAAAGGACCTTTCATGAAGTCACGGTGCTTATCACATGGTCCGTCACATGATCCATCACCATGGTAAAAGATCATGTGATGGACCATGTGATGAGCGCAGTGACGTCATCAAAGGTCCTATTCCTCAAAGAAGAAGACAGAAGAGATGCCGGCTGCGCGAACAAGTGGATTAAGGTGAGTTAAATTATTTTTTTTCTTGAGGAAATTCAGTAAGCTCCTTTTGCTGGGGCTTTTTAGGCCTGAACATGTGCCAAGGCAATGTTGATAAACACAAAGCACATGGCAAAAGTGGGTTTGGCCTATAATTATAAAATTACGGATCCGCAAAAAACGGATGACATACTGAGGCGTTTCATATGAATTCCGTTTTTTTTGTGTGGAACTATTGACTTGAATGGAGTCACGATACGTGACTTGCGGATAATAATAGGACAAGACTCAAAATGTTGCGTAATGGAAATACGGGCATACGGAAACGGAATACTCAAGGAGTACATTCTGGTTTTTTTTGCGGAACCATTTAAACTGATCTGTTTTACCGTTTTTTTTGTTTCAGTAGTGTTTACGCTTCCATTCCGTTTTGCCATTCCGTTTTTCCGTTTGGTTTATGTTTGTGATTCTTTTTTGTGGATGGCAAAACGGAAACGGAAGCATACAATAATGTTTAAACAGTAAGTACAATAAAAATTGGGCTGGGCATGAAATTTTCAATACATTGTTCAGCAAAAACAGAACAGATACGGAAGACATACGGATGCATTCCATTTTTTTGCGGAACTATTGACTTGAATGGAGCCACGGATTGTTATTTGCAGGCAATAATAGGACAGGTTTTATGTTTCAGCTGAATGGAAATACGGAAATACGGAAATGGAATGCATACAGAGTACAAGCCGTTTTTTTTGCGGAACCATTGAAATTAATGGTTCTTCATACGGACCGCAAACAGAATCCGCAAAAACGGAACGGAAATGGAAAAAAACCTTTCATGTGCAAGAGGCCTAAGTCAGTGGTATAGTGTCGGGTTAGACAGAACTGTTTCTGTCTATTTAACCCCTTCAATACCTTGCTAGTTTTCATTTAGTTTTTTTACTCCCTGCCTTTCTAAGAGCAATAACTTTTTTTTTTTTCCGTCCACATAACCATATGATGGCTTGTTTTTTGCTGAACAAGTTGTTCTTTCTAATGGTACCATTTAATATTGTATACGATGTAGTAAGAAACCGGGAAAAAATTCTAATTGGGATGGCATTGGGGGAAAAAAAACACAAGATTTCTGCACAGTTATATGGGTTTTGTTCCCTATGAGGTAAAACTGACCTGTTACTTTCATTTTCCAGGACAGTACGATTACAGCAGTACCACATTAATATAATGTTTTGTGTTTTAATACTGAAAAAAAAAAAATTATAATTGGAAAAAACATATTTTTTCTTTGCATTAGGCCTCATGCACACGACAGTATTTTTTCACGGTCCGCAAAACGGGGTTCCGTTGTTTCGTCATCCGTTTCCGTTTTTTTTTTTTTTCGTGTGTCCTCCTTGATTTTTGGAGGATCACCAGACATGAAAAGTGAAAAAAAAATCTAAGTCAAGTTTGCCTTGAAAATGATAGGAAAAAAACGGACACGGATCACGGACGCGGATGACAATCTTGTGTGCATCCGTGTTTTTTAACGGACCCATTGACTTGAATGGGTCCGCGAACTGTTGTCCGTGAAAAAAATAGGACAGGTCATATTTTTTTGACGGACAGGAAACACGGATCACGGACGCAGATTGAAAGTCAATGGGTCCGCAGAAAATCACGGAAAACGGAACAACGGACACGGAACCCAACAACGGTCGTATGTATGAGGCCTAAGTCACATGTACGAAGCTGAGTGAGGGCTCATTTTTTCCCGGGCAATATGTCGTTTTTATTGATACTATTTTGGAGTGTGTATGACTTTTTGGTCACTCTGTTAATTTTATTTGAAGGTGAAGAGATGAGAAAAAAGTGCCAAATCGGCCATTGATTGAATTACCATTGCAGCCTATGAGAGATTCTTTATGTTCCTATGGAACATCGCTGTGGTAAGCCTCTAGAAGGCTTGAGCTTACCATCACGAACGAATAGCTCCCCCAATCTTCATGTGGGGGAGCCATTCGGTCCCCGGCAGGGCAGCAATTGAGTACGGGATCTGAGGGATTAAATGTCTATAATCTGCATTATCGTCAATAACATACATTAGCTTTAGATGTCTGCTGTTTAAAACAGCAGAAAGCCAGTGGCTATGGTGCCCGCCTAGCTTCTGAGTGGGCACCATGTTTAACCCCTTCACGACCATGCAGTTAGCATATACTGTATATACATGTGACAGTCTGTATTTAATCCTAGTGCTGTAAAGCACTTGGAATAAAACTCCTGCAATCTAGCAGGAGCAGGTCGGGTCCCAGGCAGTCAGTGACAGCGAAGACTCCGAGGAGAAGACAGAAGCAGTTTATTTCCCCTTTTGCCTTCTCCCGTGCCAGGTGCATAATGCTCAATGAGCGCTATACAGTGAATACAGGAAGTGGCCGAGCCGCTTCCTCTATTGGAGCCAGCGGTGAGGTGACCACTGGGTGTCTCTGGGCCAGAGCAGAGGTCTGCAGGGTCTTAGCTGACCCCGATCAGCTCTAATAGTGTGCCATGGCCCCATGGGGGCTGTGACTGGGGCTGTTGTGGATACCCCATTTACCCATTTACAGTGAAAATAGTGTGAAAAAAAAAAATAAGGGTCAGTGTCCTCCAGAGGTGTTTTAATGACCTCTTTTGGGACATATGTGCCAAAAATGAGTAAAAACAAAAAAATACAAAATGCAAATAAAAAAAAATTAAAAAAAGGCCCACGTCAACCAAAACTGTCGCCATAGTCACCCTGTTCACACAAAACTATGCATATTATAGATCAAAACAATCAACACAAAATAGGGATCCCATTGCAATAATTTATTTTTCTGTTAGTTTGTCCATTTAAAAAATAAAAAGCTATAGAAATTTTTCCCAAATGAAACCTAAAAAAAGAAAAAGATTATTAAAAAAAAAACATATTAAAGTGTTTATCCAACCCCCCTAATGCCTGGCCCCCTCAGATAGGTTATACTTACCCCACTACCTGGCACCCACATCGCTCCTGATGCCCGCGTGGCTGCCGCTGCATCTCCCCGTTGCCGGGATCAAAACATCCAGCGTGTGTGTGTTTGTTAGGGGGGGGGGGGCGGGGGGTTCAGAGCCAATAGCAGGCTGCAACGGGGACGAGCCTCCCTAGCATTGCGGGTGACGCTAAAAATGCAGATGTAACATGGGCAGTATCCGTATTTTGTGGATCTGCAATTTGTGGACTGCAAAATGGTCACAGTCGTGTGCATGAGGCCTTACTTTAAGTGGTTGTTCCCTGAAGATTCTCCTTGTCCATATGCCTAGTTAGGACATCGTAGAGGGGGTTGCTCTGGTGGGCATGGTTGCCTATTAATTTCAATTGTCAGGCTGGATGCATACTGTTATATAAGACACTGAGATAAGGGACACTGGATCAGCTTACCATAGTCTGTAGACGTTGAGCAATCCTCTGGAAGTCAGCAGATGATGTATCATTATACTGTTGTAGGTACGTTTCATTTATTAATTGAAAGGAGCCCACAAACATTTTGCATGTCTCAGTGGATGCTGGTTGGTCACTTCCAGAAATCAATGCATCAACCGTCTCCTTCGTGAAGTTCATGGTGCTTTTGAAGCCATTCAGAATTACTGGGAACTCTGAGGGATCGAACAGCAGTAACAATAATAATATCAAGAGGTATACATATGTGCTTTAAAAATACTTCTATCTCAGATAAAGTTTCTTAAAAGTGAGTGTTACTTTGACTTTTTGCCTTACAACTGAAAGGTGAAGAGGTTTTCTGAGTTTTTTTTTACTGATGAGCTAGCCTCTAGATAAGTCATGCTCAACCTGTGGCCCTCCAGCTGTTGCAAAACTACAACTCCCAGCATGCCTGAACAGCCTACAGCTATCAGCCTACAGCAGGGCATGGTGGGAGTTGAAGTTTTACAACAGCTGAAGGGCCGCAGGTTGAGCATGCCTGCTCTACATAGGTCATCATAATGTGATCGGTGTGGGTCCGACACCCGGGACATCTGCCGATCAGCTGTCTGAGAAGGCACTGGTGCGGTCAGTAGCGCCGCAGCATTCTCTCAGCTCACCAAGCACAGCTCCGTACATTATATAGCGGCTATGCTTGGTATTGCAACTCAGCCCCATTCACTTCAATAGGGCTAAGCTGCGCCTATGCCATGTAACTGATGAACGTGATGTCACATGGCCTAGGCAAAGCTGGAGAAGGCCGCGGCGCTATGGCAAGCGCCGGTGCCTTCTCAAAGAGCTGATCGCCAGATACTGATGAGATGACCTATCTAGAGGATAGGTTATCTGTAAAAAAAAAACTCTCGGAAACTTTCAATTGTGATTGGCGGGGGTCCTGGGTGTCAGACCCCCACCAATCAGATAGTGATGAGCCATCCTGAAGATAGGTTATCAGTGAGAAAACTTTTTGAAAACCCCTTTAAGAAGGTCAGTTAAAAAGTCATACGTAATGTTTGGGCTGACCATACCCTCCATTACTGTATATAGCTATTTCTCATATATTTATTTCGGCAGAGGATATATGGGTTCATTTCTTGGTCATTCTCATACAAGGCAACTCACTATTGTGTTTCAAAACACAGTTTTATTCCTGTTGGGTAATGAAGAACTTCAGGAGTATTTGTAAGGAAGACGTCAGCAACACTTGAACCACTGACGCACCACTGGAATTACACAAACACTTTCCGTACATACCAACCGAGGAGGTAGAATTGTGGTTACATGTTTATGTAGCAACTATCATTTGACTGTACACATGTAGAGTAAAATGATCTGATTGTACAATCTGTATATTATATATGGATATAGCTTTACGCTGCAATTCCCATCATTTGTATTTTTATCACTTTTGCATTTCGTGCTGTAAAACATATTTATCTGAATTCATCTTGGCAGTGCAAAAAAAAGAAGAAAAAAAAAAGTACTAAACTAATGAATCTTTGCCAAGATGCCGCTATAATTAATTTAATTTAAATTATTAATGGTTTATGATTAGGCAATAATTGTGATGATTGCAATGATAATTGGCCGGTGCAAAAGCAGTAAAGGATTATCAATTATAATATGATTTATCATGATCTTCATGATCACCTCGCTATAGAATTATCTTTATTAGTGGCCTCATTAGTAAATGTTACTTGTAGTGACATTTACGTTAGTGCTGCCAATATCAGGGCGATATGACTAGTGTTCTAACGATCAGCCAATGAGGTTGATTGTGTTCCATTTTCCCAGCGATGCTGACTTCCCACAAAGGAAAGGGAACGCCCAAAGGATTAGCATTATGTAAGCAACTTGCACATGACCTGAAGTGGGGCTGCTCTGGCAAGGCATAGGTAAAGATTCCTCTTTAATAAATGATACTTACCCAAGAAAATTCTTGCACATAAAACCAGACCAGCTATTGCTAGAAGAAAAATGAATCCACTCAGACAGTGAATGCAGCAGGAACAACAGGTGGCACAACAGGTGGCACAACAGCCGCAGCACATTGTTCTTGACTGGAAAAGAAGATTATGAAATAAAAGTGCATTCACACTATGTTTGCAGTGTACGCTTGGCATAGGCGCTGGTGTATCAAACATATTAGACCCCCTTTCCCCTAACAATGTGTACCTTTGGCCTCTGTGGGACCAGTATATATCACATAGCTGGTATCTGTATTTTGCAGATCCACTGTTTGCAGACCGTAAAATATATACGTTGTGTGCATGAGGCCTTATACTTCCCAAGTACATTGCAAAAAAAAAAGCACCCTTAGGTCTTGCAAAATATATAATTTTCATGGGCCCCACACAATATGGACAATAATAGTACATGTTATATAATTCGCAGTTCAGCCGCATGTGGAGAGCAAACAGATGCCAGTCATGTGCGAGAGGTCCGCATCCAATCTGCAAAAAAATGCAGATCAGATAGTGACTGAAAATACGGTCAAGTGAATGCACTCTTAGATAAACTTTAGTGTGGATTTCATGTTGAAAACAATAGGAAGCGGATAGTAAGCGGATTCCAGATGGAAAAGCACATATCCTTAGGTCGACATTCTGATAGGGAACAATCACTGGCCTCTGTGGTCTTGTGCTTTATGCCGCATAGGCCATTGATCGGCTGCAGTGGACATGTGCCTTATACAGCTACGTCACCACTGCAACTTTGTACACAAATACCGGCAAAGAGCACCAAACCTGTGGTACTGTAGATAGCAGGGGGGTAACTGGGGTGTACAGGCTCATTTTTTGTTTTAATATATTTAGTGGCGTTTGGCAAGTTTTTAATATCTAGGACAACTCCTTAAATTTATCTTTTATCTGTCGTTTAAACATTCAGAATTAAACATGCAAAGCAAACTAATGAAATCAGTGGGCTGATTGCTCAGCTGCTCTATTATTATGTGCGAGTGTTTCTGACTAATGAATAACCGAGTCATTAACCTATCAGGTTCTGATCCAGGGACCCGGTGCTCTATTTAAACTCCTTTGTGACTTATTAGCTGTATTCTTGTGCTTATTTGATTGCCTGTTCCTCTGACCCCGGCTTGTCTTCTGACCACTCTCTGTCTCTCAGTTAATACTGCATTGCTTGTCTGATTCGGACCCATTTACGTACGACTCTGGCATTAGTTTGTCTTTCTTTGTTTCTTAGTCCATCTCTGCACTTAAATAGCATAGGGACTATCGACCAGTTGCAGTCTAGCTATCTAGGATTTGTACTGCAAGTAGGTAGTGAAAGCGGTCTGGGTTCTAGCCTTAGAACTCACTGTCCTTGTGTGTCCCTACCTACAGTCATAACAGCCAATCCAGCAAACACAAAGGTCAACTTGGACTTGTTTATAAGCGACCAGCATGTGCTCTGGAGCTAGATGCTTGTAAATAACGTTTGGGGGGACGGCCAGACTGTGGTGTTTGAGATGAAACAATGTCAGATTGGCAAGGTAAGTAGTATCTTTTCATTTTATAACATTTGATTTTGTTTTATAATTTTTTTTCCCAGAAATTGAATGAACCCTTTAAAGGAAACCTGTCACATTGATACAGAGCAGGAGGAGTGAAGCAGATTGATATATAGGGGGAGATCAAAGTGGTGTAAAGGAAAACTGTATTCGTTGCCCATAGCAACCAATCAAATTCCACCTTTCTTTTTCCAAAGGTGCTCTGAAAAATGAAAGGTAGAATCTGATTGGTTGCTATGGGCAACAAATACAGTTTTCCTTTACACCAGTTTTGATAAATCTTCCCCATAGTTCTATAGGAAAAATTCTGTATAACTTGTCATTTATTCATTTAGTCTGTGCTCATACTGGATTTAGGAGTCATGTGGGTGGTCCTACTCAGTAACTGACAGCCTTCATTGTATGACAGTGAATACCAAGATAGCTGTCAATCACTGAGTAGTACCACCCAATGGACTCCTAAGAATTCAAAGAGCAGGGATTCAAATGAATGAAGTACAAGTTATTGTAAATCTTTTCCTATAAAACTATATATCGATCCGCTCAGCTCCTCCTGCTCTATAACATGTGGCAGGTTCCCTTAAAGCGTCTTAATATGATGTAACTTTGACAGGTTGACTTTAGTAATGCCAAGTTGTGTTTTTTTTCACAATATGACAGTTTTTTTGCATACCTTCTTGTGCAGTAACTGTCTATCTCCATCATTTTCAACAGCTTCTGCCATTAAAGCCATCAGTCAGAATGTTATCACACTCGTGTCTTTTCCAGTCATAAACTATTAAACCTTTTAAAGGGAAAAAATAGGCAGAGATCAGTTATAAAATAGTCATACTTAAAGAAGGTGGGGGCACCCTTATGGGTTCATTTGAATGGCATGGAAATAAGACAGGCAGCGGCATGTGAATTTCTTTGCAGCATATAACACAACTTTACAGTTATTTGCACATTCCAGTGAACAAGAGGGTGCATGGTACTTAAAGGGGTTCTCTAGGAATAATTTTAAATGGCCACCAGCAACATGTCCTAGAATGTGAGAAGGACTGGTGACCTCCATTTGCAGGGCTGACTAGGGGGTGTGGGGTGGGGCCTCACTACACAAATATGCAAGTGCCAGATCATAACTACATATTAGTGAGTTTTCCTGTCAGGCTGCTCAGCCATGATGACATATCGTAGGCAGGATCACATCATTACCATCTATTGTAGAGCAGTGTAGTGAGGCCTCATCTCCTCAGCCCTCTAGGCAGTTCTGAAAGTGGTGGCAACCAGTCCTGCTCACATTCTAGGACTCTTCTGCTTGGTCCCAATCAGATGTATACCCTTCTCTTCCTGTTCAGCTACATAATAGTAAATGCAGCTGAACAGGAAGAGAATGGCACACATCTGGTTTGATCTCGAGTGGGAGAGCCCACAGCCTGTGTGAGTGCGGTGAAGTGAGGGATGGTGAAGTACTAACTAAATTATCTTTCTTCCGCAGGATAGTACAGAGGACTGATTTCCCCCATTAGAGGCAGTTACAGGGTCTCAGTGGATGCAAACAGCTTTGTCGCTACACATCAGTAGTACAGAGGTGCAACAAGTCAGACTCCAGATGTCTGAAACGTGAATAGCTGGAAACGTGACAGTGAGAAGATTATGAAAATCGGTGCAAAGGAAAACTAGCTTAGTTGTCTATAGCAACAAATCAGATTTCAACATTTATTTTTCAGTGCTCCTTTGGAAAATAAAAGGATTAATCTGATTGGTTGCTATGGGCAACTAAAACAGTTTTCCTTTGCACCAATTTTGAATAATCAAAGCGTTGTATGACTGTTGCAATGCAGTTTTTCACACAAGCCTCATTCGCTTCTATGGAGCCAAGGATACATGAAAAACACATAATATACACTTACCTAAAGAATTATTAGGAACACCATACTAATACGGTGTTGGACCCCCTTTTGCCTTCAGAACTGCCTTAATTCTACGTGGCATTGATTCAACAAGGTGCTGATAGCATTCTTTAGAAATGTTGGCCCATATTGATAGGATAGCATCTTGCAGTTGATGGAGATTTGAGGGATGCACATCCAGGGCACGAAGCTCCCGTTCCACCACATCCCAAAGATGCTCTATTGGGTTGAGATCTGGTGACTGTGGGGGCCATTTTAGTACAGTGAACTCATTGGCATGTTCAAGAAACCAATTTGAAATGATTCGAGCTTTGTGACATGGTGCATTATCCTGCTGGAAGTAGCCATCAGAGGATGGATACATGTTCTCATTCTGTTTACGCCAAATTCGGACTCTACCATTTTAATGTCTCAACAGAAATCGAGACTCATCAGACCAGGCAACATTTTTCCAGTCTTCAACAGTCCAATTTTGGTGAGCTCGTGCAAATTGTAGCCTCTTTTTCCTATTTGTAGTGGAGATGAGTGGTACCCGGTGGGGTCTTCTGCTGTTGTAGCCCATCCGCCTCAAGGCTGTGCGTGTTGTGGCTTCACAAATGCTTTGCTGCATACCTCGGTTGTAACGAGTGATTATTTCAGTCAACGTTGCTCTTCTATCAGCTTGAATCAGTAGGCCCATTCTCCTTTGACCTCTAGCATCCACAAGGCATTTTTGCCCACAGGACTGCCGCATACTGGATGTTTTTCCCTTTTCACACCATTCTTTGTAAACCCTAGAAATGGTTGTGCGTGAAAATCCCAGTAACTGAGCAGATTGTGAAATACTCAGACCGGCCCGTCTGGCACCAACAACCATGCCACGCTCAAAATTGCTTAAATCACCTTTCTTTCCCATTCTGACATTCAGTTTGGAGTTCAGGAAATTGTCTTGACCAGGACCACCCCCCTAAATGCATTGAAGCAACTGCCATGTGATTGGTTGACTAGATAATTGCATTAATGAGAAATAGAACAGGTGTTCCTAATAATTCTTTAGGTGAGTGTATATACACACTAACTTTTTGGACGGTCAAAGAGGGACAATTATAGTTCATTGCTTGAAAGATCAATTTTTCTGGAATCTATACACGTCAATAGTTTTCTCTTACGAAATGGCGCAAAAATAATCTGAATATAGAAATTTCTAAAATCCCAATGGCTTCAAATAATAAAATAATGTGCAGGGTGGGGTCAAATATACAGAGAGGAACCAGACAAACACTTTCTGGGTCAATATTGTGAATGTATCTATGCAAATCTATACCTCAGATTAAAAAGAGGGACATTTAAGGAGCAAAGAGGGACAGAGGGACTTGGGTCAAAAAGGGGGACTGTCCCACCAAAAGAGCGACACTTGGGAGGTCTGCAATAAAGAACACTTAGCGATAAACAGTGATCATGGGTCGGGATTCAATCTGGATGCTCGACATTCACTACACGTGTCGCATCCAGATGGCAAACTCGCTAGTGTGAAAGAGACCTAACACATTACCTTGTTCAAGTCTCTGATTGGTAAACTCCTACATCTGACAACTAAAAAATTGCTGGAATTGTTCCAGTATACCTCAAATGACCTGGTTGTGTAATAGCTGGAAACATGACAGTAAGGATTGTAAAACTGCCTCTGAGCAAGGCTGACTCATCTCACATACAGGACTCATCTCAGGTTAATTTGCATATGTATCAAATCGGTTTTTTGACACAATAAAAGCACACAGAGCTATGGGGACTGGGTTTTACGGATGTGCTAGCGGCCATCTAGCAACCCATGTCCTCAGCTCTATACACAAAATCCCGGTGACAGGTTCCCTTTAAGTGTAATTTAAGACACAGAGAAATACAGCGGCTCACCCTCTCTCTATACGGAACAGGTGCTCACCCCCAGGTCCCACCCTCAGGACCAGTAGAAAAGTAAAATATAGCAAGTATGGGGGGGCACTCACAAAAGGGACCACCACGGCAGTGACAGTGATTATACACTTTAATTTGTTAAAATTTTAAGAACATACCCCTAAAATCATACAAACATACAAATACATATACCACATATGCCCCACACTCAGTCTCTGCGTCAATGCGTAGGTATTCAAGTGTAGAACCGCGTGCAAAGGTATATTGTCGTAATGACACCAGTTCTGTGGATAAATGCGCCAGCACCAGTGTACTGCTTAGGTGCAGTGATTGAATACACCGCTTCAATGTCCAGTGCACTTAGTATAGTGAAGCACAAGTCCAAAACACAAAGCGGTATGGCCTCACAATCGTGGGTATGACTCACTTGCCTCTACAGTGCTCAAAATCGAGCCCGGTCTTACCCGTCTTCACTGCCTCCTCCGCAGCGGCGATCCAGGCGGCCGCTCACCACACAGCGTCTCACGTGGTGTGCTCGGCCTGAACGTGGCGTCCCACGTGACCTGGTTGCCTTGGGGACCGGATACACGCTCGTATGACGTCACTATTGAGCGACTGTCTTGGAATCCGTACGTGATGCTTTATTTCCTTTGCTTTTGATTTTTATGTAGCCGGCTTCTCCTTTCTTTAAATGGATCCACGCTCACTTCCAACCGCCAGACGCGTTTCAGGGTCCTACACCCCTTCCTCAGTGGCCAACTGAGTGAGCGGATCCTCACTCCTTTTAAATGGGATAACCCCGCCCACATTTCTCCATATTCCTTATATGGTGGTGGTGTGGGAGTGCGTACAGTCCTTATTCGTGCTTTGTGATGTGGTGGAGTATAATCTAAAAAATGAGGTGTTACCAGTGCTTCAAATCTATTTGAAGTTTTAACATTTTCATATTCTGTGTTTCTCCCCTGTGTACTAGTGTCATCGACCTCTTTGTGCAGATTAACCTCTGTGACCTCTTTCCTCTCCAGATGGTATAGCTTCCTAGACTTCTTCCCTATTATTTCTCTTTCCAGGGAATCAAGATTTTTGCAAATCCTATCGTGCCATTTTCGTACTGCCTCACTGTCTGGGAACGCCTCCATCTCTCGTTTGAGGGTATCTATCTGCCCCGACATTTCCTCTGACATCTGGATTCTCCTTTTTATGATCATTTGGACCAGGGTACCTGATTGTATTTTTAGAAAAGCGTCCCATTCTTTTTTGAATTTGTCATCCACTAGATCCATTGCTGGCATCTTTGTGAGTGTCAAACCCTTGGGGATAAGTCCCTTATCTAGATATTGTGTAAGGGACCTTATTTCCCATTTATTCCGCAACTGACGTTGCAAAGTCTTCTCCAGTATTCTAAAAACTTCATCAATTGATCTCTCAATCCCTGCCGATGATTCACCTTCCACATTGAAGGTGAACGTATCTATCTTTTTATATTTATTATCCAGATGCTCCCAAATGTCCATATTAGGGAGAGGGGAGCTCAACTGTGTAGGGTGCTGTATAAAGTAGAAAAAGAGAAATACAGCGGCTCACCCTCTCTCTATACGGAACAGGTGCTCACCCCCAGGTCCCACCCTCAGGACCAGTAGAAAAGTAAAATATAGCAAGTATGGGGGGGCACTCACAAAAGGGACCACCACGGCAGTGACAGTGATTATACACTTTAATTTGTTAAAATTTTAAGAACATACCCCTAAAATCATACAAACATACAAATACATATACCACATATGCCCCACACTCAGTCTCTGCGTCAATGCGTAGGTATTCAAGTGTAGAACCGCGTGCAAAGGTATATTGTCGTAATGACACCAGTTCTGTGGATAAATGCGCCAGCACCAGTGTACTGCTTAGGTGCAGTGATTGAATACACCGCTTCAATGTCCAGTGCACTTAGTATAGTGAAGCACAAGTCCAAAACACAAAGCGGTATGGCCCCACAATCGTGGGTATGACTCACTTGCCTCTACAGTGCTCAAAATCGAGCCCGGTCTTACCCGTCTTCACTGCCTCCTCCGCAGCGGCGATCCAGGCGGCCGCTCACCACACAGCGTCTCACGTGGTGTGCTCGGCCTGAACGTGGCGTCCCACGTGACCTGGTTGCCTTGGGGACCGGATACACGCTCGTATGACGTCACTATTGAGCGACTGTCTTGGAATCCGTACGTGATGCTTTATTTCCTTTGCTTTTGATTTTTATGTAGCCGGCTTCTCCTTTCTTTAAATGGATCCACGCTCACTTCCAATTTATTCATTCTTATCTATATATATGTAATAGATATGTTGTCAGGGGTATTTATTGTTTTAAATATGTATGATGAATTGATATATGAACGTATGATCCATGTACTAGGAATAGGAACCCACTCCACAAGGGGCAAATCCACTCCATAGAATACAATGATATAAGGAATATGGAGAAATGTGGGCGGGGTTATCCCATTTAAAAGGAGTGAGGATCCGCTCACTCAGTTGGCCACTGAGGAAGGGGTGTAGGACCCTGAAACGCGTCTGGCGGTTGGAAGTGAGCGTGGATCCATTTAAAGAAAGGAGAAGCCGGCTACATAAAAATCAAAAGCAAAGGAAATAAAGCATCACGTACGGATTCCAAGACAGTCGCTCAATAGTGACGTCATACGAGCGTGTATCCGGTCCCCAAGGCAACCAGGTCACGTGGGACGCCACGTTCAGGCCGAGCACACCACGTGAGACGCTGTGTGGTGAGCGGCCGCCTGGATCGCCGCTGCGGAGGAGGCAGTGAAGACGGGTAAGACCGGGCTCGATTTTGAGCACTGTAGAGGCAAGTGAGTCATACCCACGATTGTGGGGCCATACCGCTTTGTGTTTTGGACTTGTGCTTCACTATACTAAGTGCACTGGACATTGAAGCGGTGTATTCAATCACTGCACCTAAGCAGTACACTGGTGCTGGCGCATTTATCCACAGAACTGGTGTCATTACGACAATATACCTTTGCACGCGGTTCTACACTTGAATACCTACGCATTGACGCAGAGACTGAGTGTGGGGCATATGTGGTATATGTATTTGTATGTTTGTATGATTTTAGGGGTATGTTCTTAAAATTTTAACAAATTAAAGTGTATAATCACTGTCACTGCCGTGGTGGTCCCTTTTGTGAGTGCCCCCCCATACTTGCTATATTGTAATTTAAGACACATTGTGCCTTGCTCAGAGGCAGTTATACAATCCTTACTGTCATGTTTCCAGCTATTACACAACCAGGTCATTTGAGGTATAGAGCTACTAAAACTAAACAAACTGGAACAATTCTAGCAATTTTTCAGTTGTCAGATGTAGGAGTTTACCAATCAGAGTTTACCAATGTGTTAGGTCTCTTTCACACTAGCGAGTTTACCATCAAGTGTGCTACCACAGTTCAGGTTTTTAATGCAGTTTTTTAAGGCAAAACCAGAAGTGGACTAAAAAAAAGTGGAGAAGCTGTATCTGTCCTTAATACTTTCTCTCATGTTATGATCCACTCCTGATTTTGGCTTCAAAAACGGCATCAAAAAGCCTGAACATGTTGCAGCACTCTATCTGGGAAATTTAAAAGAAAAAAAAAAGTGTCTCCATAGAGATATTAACCCCTTAAGGATTCGGCCCTATTTCACCTTCTGGACTTGGCCATTTTTTGCAAATCTGACCAATGTCACTTTAAGTGCTGATAACTTTAAAACGCTTTGACTTATAAAGGCCATTCTGAGATTGTTTTCCCGTCACATATTGTACTTCATGACACTGGTAAAATGAAGTAAAAAAATTAAATTTTTATTTATAAAAAATAATACCAAATTTACCAAAAATTTGTAAAAAATTGCAAATTTCCAAGTTTCAATTTCTCTACTTCTATAATACATAGTAATACCTCCAAAAATAGTTATTACTTTACATTCCCCATATGTCTACTTCATGTTTGGATCATTTTGGGAATGATATTTTATTTTTTGGGGATGTTACAAGGCTTAGAAGCTTAGAAGCAAATCTTGAAATTTTTCAGAAATTTTCAAAAACCCAATTTTTAGGGACCAGTTCAGGTCTGAAGTCACTTTGCGAGGCTTACATAATAGAAACCACCCCAAAATTACCCCATTCTAGAAACTACACCTGATTTTACAAACTTTGTTAACCCTTTAGGTGTTCCACAAGAATTAATGGAAAATAGAGATACAATTTCAAAATTTCACTTTTTTGGCAGATTTTCCATTTTAATATTTTTTTTCCAGTTACAAAGCAAGGGTTAACAGCCAAACCAAACTCAATATTTATGGCCCTGATTCTGTAGTTTATAGAAACACCCCATATGTGGTCGTAAACTGCGGGCACACGGCAGGGCGCAGAAGAAAAGGAATGCCATACAGTTTTTAGACGGCTGATTTTGCTGGACTGTTTTTTTTTTACACCATGTCCCATTTGAAGCCCCCCTGATGCACCCCTAGAGTAGAAACTCCATAAAAGTGACCCCATCTAAGAAACTACACCCCTCTAGGCATTCAAAACGGATTTTACAAGCTTTATTAACCCTTTAGGTGTTCCACAAGAATTAATGGAAAATAGAGATACAATTTCAAAATTTCACTTTTTTGGCAGATTTTCCATTTTAATATTTTTTTTTACCTTTACAAAGCAAGGGTTAACAGCCAAACAAAACTCAATATTTATGGCCCTGATTCTGTAGTTTACAGAAACACCCCATATGTGGTCGTAAACTACTGTACGGGCACACGGCAGGGCGCAGAAGAAAAGGAATGCCATACGGTTTTTGGACGGCAGATTTTGCTGCAGATTTTACTGTTTGTTTTGACACCATGTCCCATTTGAAGCCCCCCTGATACACCCCTAGAGTAGAAACTCCAAAAAAGTGGCCCCATTTTAGAAACTACGGGATAGGGTGGCAGCAGTGGCGTACCGCCCATATAGGCAGACCACGCCGTTGCTATGGGGCCCGTGGCACAGGGGGGCCCGAAGCGCATGGAAGGCCCCGCCTTCTAAGTCTACTCTGCTGCACAGACAGTTCTCCCTCCTACCCCCCGTTCCCCTGTGCCGTGATGCGGTGGCTCCTCCTACTTCCAGTCAACAGCATCGGTGGGACCCCCGGCTATGGAGACTTATGAAGCTACGGGATCCAGCGCCTGGGGAGACGTAAGCAGGCAGGTAAGTGTGCCAGGTATGTGGACGGGGGAAGACGGTGTATGGAGCCGTCTCCCGCCCCTCTGCTGCAGAATCTGCTCTCCGCCGCTCCCGCTGTGGATTTTTTCTGTGAGCGGCCACGCTGACTTCAGCCGGGATGGCTACCTGCACTTCCTTACTTGTCCCTTTTTCAGTGCGGGTTCCTTCAGGCTATGTCTCCTCCTCCCAGCAGGGCTGGTCTCCTGCTCAAGTGCTTGTGCAGCCCCCTGGACACATCTGGCTGGGGCCCACCACTGGCACAAGGACTCTGTGGGGGCAGGTGCCCACTGCAAGGGCAAGGATGGGGCAGGTGCCCACACCATAGGCAAGGATGGGGCGGGTGCCCACACCAAGGGCAAGGATAGGGCGGGTGCCCACTGAAAGGGCAAGGATGGGGCGGGTGCCCACTGAAAGGGCAAGGATGGGGCAGGTGCCCACTGCAAGAGCAAGGATGGGGCAGGTGCCCACAGCAAGAGCAAGGATGGGGCAGGTGCCCACAGCAAGAGCAAGGATGGGGCAGGTGCCCACAGCAAGAGCAAGGATGGGGCAGCTGCCCACTGCAAGAGCAAGGATGGGGCAGGTGCCCACAGCAAGAGCAAGGATGGGGCAGGTGCCCACAGCAAGAGCAAGGATGGGGCAGGTGCCCACTGCAAGAGCAAGGATGGGGCAGGTGCCCACCTATAGGGCAAGGAGCCACTGGGCAGGTGCCCACTGCAAGGGGAAGGACTAATATGGCAGGTGCTAATCGCTAGGGCAAGGAGCTACAATTGCTATGTGGCGGCAAATTACTATATGGGGGAAGTGTGGGTGAAATTACTATTTGGGGGAAATTACCAACCACCCCCTCCCCCCCATCGCCGGATCCACATGACAGGGGGATTTACCGGCAGCCGTGGGGGCATCAGGAGCGACGCGGGTGTCGGGGAGCGGAGTAAGTATGCGGTGCCTGGGCATTTTGGGAGGCATAATAGAGAGGGGGCAGGGGAGGAGCCATGGCAGATGGTGGGATGGGCCAGGGGTGGGTAGTGGGCGGAGTTAGGGGGCCCAATTCAAATTCCTGCTATGGGGCCCAATGACTTCTATGTACGCCCCTGGGTGGCAGTATTGTTGGTACTAGTTTAGGGTACATATGATTTTTGGTTGCTCTATATTACACTTTTTGTAAGGCAAGATAACAAGAAATAGCTGTTTTGGCACCGTTTTTATTTTTTGTTATTTACAACATTCATCTGACAGGTTAGATCATGTGATATTTTTATAGACCAGGTTGTCACGGATGTGGCGATACCTAATATGTATACTTTTTTTTATTTATGTAAGTTTTACACAATGATTTCATTTTTAAAGTCTGAGAGCCATAATTTTTTCAGTTTTTGGGCAAATACCTTGGGTAGGGTATGATTTTTGCGGGATGGCACTATTTTGGGTTGCGTGTGACTTTTTGATCGCTTGCTATTACACTTTTTGTGATGTAAGGTGACAAAAAATGGTTTATTTAGCACAGTTTTTATTTTACATTTTTTACGGTGTTCATCTGAGGGGTTAGGTCATGTCATATTTTTATAGAGGCGGTCGATAGGGATGCGGCGATACCCAATATGTATACTTTTTTTTATTTATTTATGTAAGTTTTACACAATAATATCATTTAAAAAAAAAAAAAAATCATGTTTTAGTGTCTCCATATTCTGAGAGCCATAGTTTTTTCAGTTTTTGGGCGATATCTTAGGTAGAGTCTCATTTTTTGCGGGATGAGATGACGGTTTGATTGGCACTATTTTGGGGTGCATATGACTTTTTGATCGCTTGCTATTACACTTTTTGTGATGTAAGGTTTATTTAGCACAGTTTTTTTTACGGTCTTCATCTGAGGGGTTAGGTCATGTGATACTTTTATAGAGCCGGTCGATACGAATGCGGTGATACCAAATATGTGTACTTTTTTTTAAATTTATGTAAGTTTTACACAATAACAGCTTTTTTAAAACAAAAAAAAATGATGTTTTACTGTCTCCATATTCTGAGCCATAGTTTTTTTATTTTTTGGGCGATTGTCTCAGGTAGGGGCTCATTTTTTGCGGGATGAGGTGACGGTTAGATTGGTACTATTTTGGTGGGCAAACGCCTTTTTGATCGCTTGCTGTTGTACTTTTTGTGATGTAAGGTGACAAAAAAATGGTTTATTTAGCACAGTTTTTATTTTTTTATTTTTTACGGTGTTCATCTGAGGGGTTAGGTCATGTGATATATTTATAGAGCCGTCGATATGGACGCGGCGATACCTAATATGTATACTTTTTTTTTCCCCCTATTTTTTACCAATTTATTTTGAACTTTATTTGGGGAAAATTACGTTTTTGTTTATTTTTACTTGAAACTTTTAAATTTTTTTGGGGAAAACGTTATTTTTTCAACTTTTTTTTTCACTTTATTTTTTGTCTTACTTTGGGACTTGGACTTTTGGGGGGTATATTCCTTTACAATGCATTCCAATACTTCTGTATTGCAATGCATTGGCTGTATGAGTAATACTGTGTGTATTACTCATACAGCTTCCGGGGCCTGTGAGATCCAGGGGGCTGAATCTCACAGGCTCTTCACTGGAAGGCAGCGCAGATGCCTCAGAAAGGCATCGCACTGCCTTCCATGCCATTGGGTCCCCCCCACAGCCCCATGGGGACCCGATGGCACCACCAGGTAAAAGCCGCAAACCGCAGGTCTGAATTGACCTGCGGTGTGCAGCGATCGCCGACACGGGGGGGGTCACGGGACCCCCCACGCATTTATTTGAGCAGGCACCTTGTTCCGATCACCGCCCGCCGGGCGGCGGTGATCGGAACAACACATGACGTACCATATAACAGCAGAAACCCGCAAAACACGTTGCAAAACATGTTGCGGACGTGTGAATGGACCCAAACCATGCGGTTGTGTGCAGGAGGCCTAAGGCTGATTTTACTCGAGTGAGTGTCACGCTCTGGACTCGCAGTGCAGCACCCGTCCTGAACTTCCAGCACTGCCGGGATTGCATAGCATTATACTGATTTATGATGCTATGTAACCCTTAGAGGTCTGGAATGTATTGGATAACACTGACATAAAAAAAAGGTCCTGCACGATATGATAGTAAATATGCGGATGTACATGGCTACATTTATAAAGTCACAAAAATAATGCAATAAAATAGATGCAAACATACCATATGGTCTAAGCTCTCACTCTAATAATAAAATCTGAGACTCTCAGCCAATGTATTTTGATCAAAACACATCTGTGCCCACCTACCCGCGCCACGGGAGTCTCAGTCAGGCAGGTCCTACTCTAAACCTACCTATGCCGTATGGGCAGGCTCAGACTGCCCACAGGGGAACAGGTGAATCCTCCAGTGGGCCCCTGAGCAAGGTGGGCCCCTATGTCCCATCCCCTGCACAAGTGGCACATAATACAGTAGACTTACTGCACTATATATATATATATTCAATGAACAGCACCTCAACTAGCCTATGTTCATATAAAAAACCTGATAGATTGTTAAAGAAACTTCCCAGTTTATTATTATAGACTCGATCAGAGTTAAGATGAGTTCTAGGTATAGAGGAAAGCTGCCAGTATCCTCTTTTCCCCAGGACCTACCTTCTCAAAGTTGCTGTAGGGACCCCCATATTCAATCATCTGGTAGCATCTTGCTGCTGTAAGAGCAGGTAATATTTTAATGTATTCGTACGGTGGGCCCCCAAAAGAAATTTTATTGGTGAGCCCTAGGCACCCCAGTCTGACACTGCGTATGGGCATCTATATTCAGGAGAGCAGACCCTGCACAAACAGTGTGTTGCTACTAGTGGCGCGGGTAGGTGGGCACAGATGTGTTTGGAACAAAATATATTGTAGTCTCAGATTTTGTTATTAGAGTGAGGGCTTAGTCCATATATTATGTTTGCATCTATTGTTTTAGTGCATTATCTTCCGTGCCTTTATGTGTTTGGGGAATGCCAAGAGAAGTTTACCTACCTGACTGCAATGTGCCAACTGTAAAGTTTGGTGGAGGAAGGATAATGCTATGGGATTGTTTTTTAAAGAGTTGGCCTAGACCCCCTTAGTTCTAGTGAAAGGAAATCTTAATGCTTCACTATACCAAGACATGTTGGACAATTATGTTTCCAATTTTGTGAGAACAGTTTTTGGAAGGCCCTTTTTTGTTCTAGCATAACTGTGACCCAGTGCAGTCCATAACGTCATGGTTGGATGAGTTTTGTGTGGCCCACACAGATCCCTGACCTCAACCCCATCAAATGCCTTTGGAATGAACTAGAATGGAGATTGCGAGCCAGGCCCTCTCATCTTACATCAGTTGTGATGAACTAAGACATTTGTACATGACTTTTCATATTTCCTATATTCATGCTTAAAGTTTCAAAAGGTTAATGGGTTGTAGTGTGTTGGCTGTGAGGTGTGGTTTACAACCTCGCATTCATTCTGAGACTGGGCAAGGCAGTGGAGGATTATGGGATGGCTGGTCACCATATTGCCTTTGTTTGAAGAGACTGAAGATGAACCTCTAACCAAATGGATTGACAGAAGGGCAGGACACATCAGGTAACATTCTATGTTAACCATATGATTAGGCAAAGAGAACATAGGGTGTGTTTGCCCAGCCAAAGTTTAAAAAAAACCCTTGTGGAGCCAGGAGATAACATCAAGACACAGCTCTCTGTATGAGATGACGCGAGCTCCACTGGCACAAAATAATGAGCCACATCTTTAGGGACGTGAGTTTAGTTTTTACATAATCCCTTTTCCTTTTACCTATGTTTGCATTGTCTGTAACTGTAACTTGTATGCACTGTTGTTAAATCATATTAAAATGTTAAGTTTAATAGATGCTGTGTCGTCCTGTTGATGGAACCCACTTATATTTAGCATTGTAATCTACTGTGTGTATAGCAGTGTATTGGCTGCAGTTGCTGCTCAGTGGGTGAAATAGTCCTAACGTAAGCAGGAGTCACAGCAAATAAGGGTGGGGTCCCATAGGACAGAGTACTGTATATCACATATAGACATAGCCAAGATGTGAGGGAGAAAGATGGTGTTTGGCATAGTGTGCCATGACAACCTTTGGTCCCCCTTTCTGGTGGCAGCGGTGGGATACCCAAGGTGTGTGTGGGGAAGGTGGTGTTTGGCATAGTGTGCCGTAGCATCAGTGTCTGACCTCAAAAATTATATTCTAGATGAATGTGAAAAAATTCCCATAAACGCACTCCAAAATGTTGTGGAAGCTGTTTAAGCTTCAAGGAGGAAGGGGTAACTTCGTATTAATGCCTACAGACTTACAATGGGATGTCATAAAAGTAAAATGTGTAAGTACCAATACTTTTGTCGATATAGTGTAGCATTTTACCATTTGTTGTCCTGAATAGTACAGTAATTTTCAGAAACACCTTTCTAAACCCTGTGATCATCTTTAGAAGTTAATCATTTTGCCATTTGTAAAATTAATCACTCTTTAGCTTTTTATTTAATTGATGCTCCTATATTTCAAAACCAATGATTCTCCTCCATCATTTCCTAATATTTATGGACACTCTAGGGTGTGTTGCAGCTTGGCTTTGAAAATTCAAGCTATATTAACTTTTTACAATAAAAAAATATTTTTAATTTGAATTGCCGGGTTGGGGCTGGATCTACGCCGGTCCGCATTATAGTTAATTAAGGCAGTTTCTGGCAATGCTGGATCCAGAGAGCTCCTGCAGGCTGTTCCCTGCCAGAGCTCTGAAATGCTAGTGCAAAACTAGCCTTATTCAAGTGTACCACAAATCCAAAGCATAAATCTCTTTGCACAAGACCCCTCCATACACATTAGATGTGTAACAGTTCTGAATTCGGAGGGTTTGACCATCTTTAATGTAATGTGTATGACCAGCATTATGTTAGTCTGCCGTGCTGAGTGTACTTTGCATGACCTCACTTAGAACTAGACTTGGCATTGTTCCTTACGGTATCCTGTATACAATCAGATGGATGATTGTTTAGTGGGTTGTGCTCTAGCAACAAATACCTTACTGGACCTTGTTATACAAAATCATACAATGGATATCAGCTGTATAACAGGTTTGCAGATGACTGAATCCTATATAGCATTTCTAATTGTACAAAGCTCACATACTGATTCAGTGTTGTTTATGAAAATTAAAGGGGTTGTCCAAGAGTTTACGAATTACAGTAGCTGCATCAAATGTTATAAAAAATAATAAAACCAAACATTACTTACCTGATAAATCCCCCGCTGCTTCAGTGCTGGTGCTCCAGTGCTCTCCGGCAGTCTTTATTTTCTTGTAGCAATGATGAGCCGTACATCCATGTGACACTGCAGCCACCTATTGACCTCAGTGGTGATGCTAATATGTACAGCAAGTGATCATTGAGTGATTGACTGCTGTAGTCACATGAAAGTAAGACATGTCATCACTGCAGGAAAATCAACTGGCGAAAACCCACATGGCTAGTAATGGCTGATTCAGATGCACTCTTTCCTGTTAAAAGATAACATATTGCAGCAAAGCTGCCAACCACTTTGATTTGACAGAAGGTGGGGCAACACAAGTAGATGGGGCCAATATAAGTTGGCAGTGTCAATAATACCATAATGCAGCACAGATAACCATCCCACAGAGCCAAGTACCAGAGTGCAGCACAGAATACCTCCCCAGCAGCTGTCCCTTTGTGGTGGCCATCAATAGCTGTAGCACCTCCAATTGTCTCTAATATGGATATGGATCAGGAGACTTAGTGTCACGGTGGGATACAAGATACAATAAACACATAGAAAACCTCAAAACAAGCGTCTAGGCCATAAGCTTGGAAAAAAGGTCACCTCCTGACAATTCCTTACCAGCTCTCCCTGGACTTCTGTGCCCACGTTCAGACCCTAAAGGTGGGAATAAACTTCCCCCCGTGCCTAAGGCTGAAGACTCCCTAAAGTCCCTGAGATGGTGGAAAGGGGGAAAGAGGCTACCTGCTTCCTTAGGTCCCGGAGGAGGCAGGTGTCTCTCTAACAGCCTAGACAGAACACAAAAAGGAAACCAAAACCAACTTATCTTTGTAGCAGAGCAGAGACAGCAAATCCACCTTTCCTCAGAGCAAGATAGAAGCTATAACCCGCACATGACACTGGGAAGGGGCGTAATTAAAACTCACACACACGACCCCACCCAGTGCACCTGAAGGGAGGCGGATACAGCTCAACTCCAAACCCAAAACAAACAAAAAAACTACACATGTGCTGCTAACCTGGCAGACCTCCGCACATAACCTGAGCAGGGCATGACAGTACCCCCCCTTCTACGGGGGACCTCCGGACACCCGACCCAACTTTATCCGGGTGGGCCTGTGAAAGGCCCTCACCAGTCGGCTGGCACTAACATCCACAGCCGGAACCCACATCCTCTCCTGGGGGCCGTATCCCCTCCAGTGTACCAGGTACTGAAGGGAACCCCGAAGAAAACATGAGTCGAGAACCCTAGCGATCTCAAACTCTAAATTGCCATCAACCAGAACAGGGGGAGGAGGTAATGGCGATGGTTCCACCGGTTTCACGTATTTCTTCAGTAAAGACCTGTGGAACACATCATGGATCCTCCAAGTCTGCGGAAGATCCAGACGAAACGACACTGGATTGACAACCGCAGATATTTTGTAAGGTCCAAAAAATCTTGGACCCAGTTTCCAAGAAGGAACTCTCAGTTTAATATTTTTAGTAGATAACCACACCAGATCACCCACACACAGGTCCGGACCAGTCTTACGTCTCTTGTCATTCATTCGCTTATACCTCTCACCCATCTTCTCCAAATTAACTTGGATCCTCCGCCAGATAGAAGACAAGGCAGAAGAAAATCTCTCCTCCTCTGGCATCCCAGAGTAACCAGTCACAGAAAATGTACCAAACTGAGGATGAAAACCGTATGTGCCAAAAAATGGCGACTTACCCGTGGACTCCTGCCTATGGTTATTCAAAGCAAACTCTGCTAGAGATAAGAATGAGGACCAATCCTCCTGGTTCTTAGCCACAAAACACCTTAAGTAGGTCTCCAGGTTTTGGTTAGTACGCTCAGTCTGCCCATTCGACTGCGGATGAAAAGCCGAAGAGAATGAAAGTTGAACACCAAGACGAGAGCAGAACACCCTCAAAAACCTGGAAAAAAACTGTGTGCCCCTACCAGAGACCACATCCGAGGGAATGCCATGTAATTTCACGATGTTATCAACAAAAACCTGAGCAAGAGTCTTAGCATTGGGCAGACTAGCTAACGATACAAAGTGAGCCATTTTACAAAAACGGTCCACAACCACCAAAATCACAGTTTTCCCGGAGGAACTCGGCAGATCAGTAATAAAGTCCATGGACAAGTGCGTCCAAGGACGAGATGGAATAGACAAAGGAAGAAGTGAACCAGAAGGTCGAGTGTGAGCAACCTTTGACCGTGCACAGGTCTTACAAGCTGCTACGTAATCCTCAACACACTTACGTAACACGGGCCACCAGAACCTCTGAGAAATAAGATCAAAAGGTGGACTTGCCACCAGGATGTCCAGCAAGGACAGTATCGTGATGTTCCTTGAATACCTTGTATCGCAGTCCAGCAGGAACAAACAACCTCCCTGGGGGACAAGAATCAGGAGCCCCCTCCTGGGCTCCCAACACCTCCATCTCAAACTCGGGGTACAGAGCGGAGACCACCACCCCATCAGCCAAAATCGGAGCAGGATCCTCTGAATCACTTCCCCCAGGAAAACTACGAGACAATGCATCTGCCTTGACGTTTTTAACCCCCGGGCGAAAAGTAACCACTAAATTGAACCTAGTAAAGAACAGTGACCATCTAGCCTGTCTAGGATTCAGACGCTTGGCGGATTGCAGGTAAGCCAAATTCTTATGATCAGTATATACCGTAACGGGATGAGACGCCCCCTCCAACCAGTGACGCCATTCCTCAAAGGCCAATTTGATGGCCAGCAATTCCCTATCTCCTACATTATAATTCCTCTCGGCGACCGAGAGCTTCTTGGAAAAAAAAGCACACGGACGCCATTTGCCAGAAGATGAACCCTGCGACAACACTGCTCCAACCCCCACCTCTGAAGCATCCACCTCCACCACGAATGGCTGAGACACATCGGGCTGCATCAGAATGGGAGCAGACGCAAAACATTCCTTAATAGCCGAAAAGGCCTGCAATGCCTCATCCGACCAGACAGAGAAGTCGACACCTTTCCTAGTCATATCGGTCAAAGGTTTTACAATGGTAGAGTAGTTCAAGATAAATTTTCTATAATAATTTGTAAACCCCAAAAACCACATCAAAGCTTTCTGATTCTCCGGTCGGTCCCATTCCAGAACCGCCCGGATCTTTTCGGGGTCCATACGAAAAACTGAGTCAGAAAGCAGATATCCCAGAAACGGAAGCTCCTGAACAGAAAACACACATTTCTCCAATTTAGCATATAATTTATTCTCCCGAAGGATCGACAAAACCTGTCTCACGTGATCCTGATGGGTCTTTAGATCAGGAGAGTAAATTAGTATGTCATCCAAGTAAATTACAATGAATCTTCACACAAAATGATGGAAAATGTCATTGACAAATCGATGAAACACCGCTGGCGCATTAGTTAACCCAAAAGGCATAACTAGATTCTTGAAATGACCCTTGTGCGTGTTGAAGGCCGTTTTCCACTCATCCCCCTCCTTGATTCTGATCAGATTGTAGGCCCCTCTTAAATCTAACTTGGAGAACACCTTGGCTCCAACAATTTGATCAAAAAGGTCAGAAATCAAAGGAAGGGGATACGGATCACGGACCATAATGAGGTTCAATTCCCGGAAATCCAGACAAGGTCTAAGCGATCCATCCTTTTTCTTTACAAAGAATAAACCAACTGCGACCGGAGACTTAGATGGCCTAATATGACCCTTTGCCAAACTCTCGGCAATATACTTCCGCATGACCTCTCTTTCAGGTTGAGAAAGATTGTATAGCCAAGACTTTGGCAACTTAGCCCCTGGGATGAGATTAACCAGACAATCATATTCACGATGAGGAGGCAACTCCTGAGCCCCACCCTCCGAAAAGACATCCGCAAAATCAGAGAGATACTGCGTTAGAACCGTAGTAGACACCCCTGAGATAGATGCACCAAGACAATTGTCCGAACAAAATTCACTCCAAACAATGATCTGCCTTGCCTGCCAATCTATAGTAGGGTTATGTTTCATCAACCACGGTAAACCTAAGACCATAGGAGCGGGAAAGTGCTTCATGACAAAACAAGAAATGGTCTCAACATGTGAATCACCCACCCTTAACTGAATACCATGAGCAATATGAGTGAGACTCCTTTGAGAAAGAGGGGAAGAATCAATTGCGAACACTGGAATCTCTCTTTCTAAAGTGCAAGTACTTAAGCCCAGATTTTGAAGAAAAAGAAAATCAATAAGGTTTACCCCAGCACCACAGTCAATGAATACTTCAAACTTAAATTTTCTAGCGCCACCATAGCTGGAAGGAGAAAACGAGAATTGCAGGGAGATTGCATACCTGCTTGCTCCGACACCCCATTCACACTACCAAGAGTCAGGGATGTTTTTTTCTTTTTTCTTTATGTAAACCTCTTTGTGGTGGGGGGGTGTGGCCTGAGATCAAGATGGACGGACGTGTCTAGCTGAGCTCCGTCATCGTTGCCCTAACTTCGCCATTATCCTGAACTTACCAACCGCAACCATAACATCCACGGAGGAGAGAAGGTCGGGACGCACCCGCAGAACGGGATGGCACGGAACAAGGTGCTGTTGGCTGCTGAAAAGCTCATAGAGTTTGCTCGGCCTGATTTCCAAGATGGCGCAGGCCCTGTGCCGCGCGCGCAGACCTCGGCCTCCCGGAGTGCCTCTCCTGCTTCCAGTGAGGACCTTGCGCCAGACACCGAACCCTCCCTCAAGCAGGTGACCGAACAACTGCTCCAGGCTATAGCTACCTGTCGCTCCTCTCTCTCTGGGAAGATGGAGGAGGTTAAGATAGACATCGGTCTCCTGAGGCATGACATGCAAAACATGCATGAACGTATTACAGAAGTCGAAACCCCTGTGTCCACGGTGGAAGATCAACTGAACCCATTGTCGGCTCGCTTGGCTGACTTGGAAAAGAAAATGGATTATTGGCAGCAAAAATCCGACGACTACGAAAATCGCACACACGCCGCAACAACCTACGTATAGTGGGAATTCCTGAGCGTGCAGAGGGTAATAACCCGTGTGAATTTGTGTCTCCTCTGCCTTTATTATTGAAAGGGCACACCGAGTACCGGCCAAACCACTACCTCCTGAAGCGCCTCCGTGGCCGTTATTGGCGCGACTACTGACGTCTGCAGATTGACACCTCATACTACAATTGGCCCGTCGCAAGCAGGAGCTTTGCTTTGAAAATGCAAAAAATGCTCTTCCCGGATTTCTCAGCAGAGGTTCAGAAACGCAGAGCAACGTTCACAGTGGTAAATTTAACGTCTCCGGGATTTAAACCTCCCATACTCAATGGCCTACCCAGCCAGGATAAGGCTACATTCACACGTCAGTATTTTTCTATAATCCGATTTTCGGTCCGTTTTTTGCAGATCCGTTGTTCCTGAAAATGTTTCCGTATGTCATCCGTATGTCATCCGTTTTTTGCGGATCCGCAAAAAACGGAAACATGTATAAATTTCAATAAGCAAATAAAGTTGTTTGGATTTCTTTAAAAAAAAAAAAAGTAAATGTAATTTCCAGGAACGGATTCCGTATAAAACGGATGACATACGTAATGACATCCGAATGTCTTCCGTTTTTTGCGGATCCATTGACTTTGTATTGTACCAGGATCCGATTTTTCAGGAAAAGAATAGGACATGTTTTATATTTAAACGGACATGCGGAACGGAACAACGGAAACGGACAGCACACATTGTGCTGTCCGTTTTTTTCCAGGACCCATTGAAAATGAATGGGTCCAGATCTGGTCCAGATCTGTTCCAGAAAAAACGGAACAGATCAGGAAAGAAAAAACGGACGTGTGAATGGACCCTAAGGGTAGTGGATGGAGAGTCCATCAGATTTTTCAACACTCCTGCGGAAGCTGTGGCCTGGCTGGAGGGCAAGCCGCGTCCAGCGAGATCCCCGAGATGAACACTCGTCACAAACCCTGGATGCTGTTGCTTGTCAAGGTTTTCTCCGTTGATCTTAGGGGGATTTTTGAAGATATGCTCTGTCATGTGAATGCTTTATTCATCTTATATTTTGGTGCCTCTTATATTTTGTCCTCCTAATATCTGATATTTAATGTTCACTGCATAGCACTTGCTTTTCAGTATTGCATTGTTGCACAATGTTGTTGTTCTGCACTGGCTGTTGTAAAGCAGCACCTATACCAAGCGTATTCTGAGATATGCCACAGATTAATGGCTAGGGGAGGGCAGAGATATGATCATTGGTATAGTGAGGGATGCTCTCCCCTTAGATAGGTGTGCTCACATAATACGAAGTTGGGGTACAAGTTCTTTACGTACTTCCTAAGTTCGTTTTAGTGCAAAGGGTTAAGTTAACCAATAGCACACCCCGTATACTGCTGTGCCACACTGGATCTATCACCTTGTATCCTGTTGCATATATGTAATGGTCCGGATACCTGGTGCTAGATCTGTCTTTTAGATGACTCTTAATGAATCAATGTTAAATGTTTGGATTTTCTTAGTTTTTAACTACCATTGCATACTTACCTATGTACTATTATATCATGTGAGATATTTGAAGATGTATGATCGGAGGTGGGCGCATGTATTAGAGAGTAAGGAGCGACATGTCTATTCTATGATGTTACAATGGCAGACATACGGTTAATGTCTTGGAATGTTAGGGGCCTTGGGAGTGTTAGGAAGCGTACCATGGTGTTCTCAGTGATCGGTCAGTTTAACCCTCATATCTTGTGTCTACAAGAGACCCACCTACTTCCTGACAAGACCAGGAGATGGTGTAAACCCTGGGTCCAATGGTCTCGCCATTCATGTTACTCTAATCTGGCTAGGGGAGTTTCCCTGATGGTGCATAAATCCCTAAGATGGGAGGTGGAGAAACTACAGATAGACAATGCGGGAAGGTACATTTTTGTGGCAGGATATAGTAATTGCATACTATATATGTTATATTGGGGATTTATATCCCTCCTCCCTCCAAGTAGTACATCAAGCGATATGTTTTGCGGCTTCTTTTCCCTCAGCAAGGATTATTTGTATGGGAGACCTTAACATGACCCTACATCCTTTGCTAGACAGATTCCATGGTGACGAGCGGCCATGGGGGAGTGCTCAATCAGATTCGTCACTGTCCAAACTGATGACAGAGGTGGGATGGGTGGACTTATGGCGCCTTAAGCACCCTGATGAACGGGCCTACTCATGCCAGTCAGCTAGTCATAACTCCCTATCCCGCATTGACTATGTATTTGGTGATTCCACTGTGTGCTCACTCCCTTATCAAGTGATATATGGAGCTAGAGGTGTGTCGGACCATAACCCTATCCTATTGTCCCTGTTGACGAGTGTGAGGGGTCTGGGGCGTTCCATGAGAGTACACCCTTTTTGGCTCACACTGTTCCCGCCTTTGGATCGTATCCCGGACCAGCTGTCTGTGTTCTTGTCCAACCATGCCTCTTATAATGATAGGTCACTGGTGTGGGAGACGCTGAAGGCGTACTTTAGAGGGTGCTTGAGATCTTCTATTTCCTTTATCAAAAGTAACTCAGCTAAACAAGAAAAAGACCTGGCTGAGGAATGTGCTGGGATGGAAAGGCTGTATTTTGCGGACCCGACGCCCCAGAATAGGGACAATTGGCTACAAATAGGTAGACGATACCTCACTTTGTTACATGAAAAAGCCCATCGCAAAATGTTTTTTACCAAGCAATCTTATTTTGAACTCTGCAACCAGTCTAGCAAGTTGCTGGCGCATATTGTTCACCAGAATCAGGCCTCTCCTGCTATCTTACGTATTCGAGATGAGGGGGGCATTATGGTAGTGGAACCGGAGGCCATAGCTCACAGTTTCCGGGAGTTTTATCAAGACCTGTATGAGGCCCGAGTAGACTATACCACGGAGACAGTCAATACCTACCTGCAAGAATTAGAATATCCTAAACTCTCTCATGAGATGGCTCAATCTTTGGAGGGTCCTATATCGGATCAGGAGATATTAGAGGCCATTAAGTCTTTGGCGAATGGGAAATCCCCTGGCCCAGATGGGCTACCCCTAGAAGTGTACTCTAGGTACATTGACCAATTAGCTCCTCCTCTACTACAAATGTCCCATGACTCCTTCTCGAAAGGTATCCTGCCGCCTTCACTGTATGAAGCTACCATCGTGATACTCCTTAAACCAGGCAAGGATCCAGTGGATCATATAGGCCCATATCGCTATTAAATCTGGACTACAAAATCTTGGCCAAGATTTTAGCACAGCGTTTGAACGGGGTTATTCTAAATCTTATTCACCCGGATCAGTCTGGATTCTTGCCTGGTAGGTCCACAACGGATAATATCCGTAAAGTACAGGTAGTTACTCAAATACACCTTCAATGGGGGAGTCAATGGGCCTTGGCGTCTCTGGACACTGCCAAGGCCTTTGACTCGGTGGAATGGCCATACCTACTAGCCGCCCTGGAATCCTTTGGGATTGGTCCCGCATTTATTAGATGGATATCAATATTGTATAAACTGCCTTCAGCTGGTATTCTGGTGAATGGTATGTGTTCTGCGAACTTTGATCTGGGCCGTGGGACTAGGCAGGGATGCCCGTTGTCGCCACTGCTATTCGCCTTAGCAATCGATCCTTTAGCCATCCGCATTAGGTCCGATGCTCAATTTAAGGGGATATCTATAGGTGATCAGGAGGACAGAGTGGGACTATACGCGGATGACATGGTACTTTTTATGTCAGATGTGGAATCCACATTGCCTCGAGCTACTGCTCTCATTGAGACATTTAGTCAATTTTCCGGTTTAAGGATAAATTGGTCTAAATCTGTTCTATTTCCGCTGTACTCCTTACCCTCATCCTCTCTCAACACGAGCTACCTATAGTCTCTGAATTTAAGTACCTAGGGATCCATATCACTAAAGATGCGGCCTCTTTTCATACCTTCAACATACAGCCTCTCCTGAACAAATTTAGGGTATGGGGTGGTCTCCCACTATCCGTGCCGGGTCGAATAAATCTGATCAAGTTAATTATACTGCCCAAGTGGTTATACGTGTTGGAGCATGCACCCTTCATTGTTTCCAAAAAGATATTCCAACGCTATAAGTCACTAATGTCTCCATTTATCTGGGACAATAATAGACCTAAGCTATCCATAGATGTACTATGTCGCCCTAGAGGGAACGGAGGTATGTCCCTCCCTGACTTACATTTATATTATCTAGCGGGACAGTTAAGACAGCTGAGATCATGGATCTCCCCTGGTGGCGATCTGGATAGGGCAGAAAGACAGCTTGCTGCGTTTTTGAACATCTCCTCTTTGTGGCCAGTGCTGGAACAACCACGACTCTTCAACCGAGCACTTCTGCCCATACATAAATTAGCTATTCAGGTTTGGGATACTAGTAAAAGGTTACATTCTTATGTAGGAATGGCCTCCAATATACCCTTATGGGAAAACCCTATGTTCCCCTCTCTTCAAGCTGGGATGGATAAGCAATTTTGGAAGGATCATGGGATTACCGTTCTGGGTGACCTATTTACTAATAATGTGTTCAACACCTTTGAACAACTGAAAGACCACCATGACCTACCTAGAACCACATTTTATAAATATCTTCAACTATGACATGCTATGAACGCTCACTTTAGGGGTACCCCAATAGCAATCTCTGATTACCCACTGATCGGTGTTATACGCTCCCAAGGCCCTAGGGGATTTATCTCCGCTCTTTAGGCCTCATGCACACGACCGTTGTTGTGTTCCGTTCCGCAAAATGGGGTTCCGTTGTTCCGTGATCCGTTTCCGTTTTAGTTTCCGTGTGTCTTCCTTTATTTTTGGAGGATCACCAAACATGAAGGAAAGTAAAAAAAAATCTAAGACAGGTTTGCCATGCAAATGATAGGAAAAAAAACGGACGCGGACGACAATCTTGTGTGCCTCTGTGTTTTTTAGCGGTCCCATTGACTTGAATGGGTCCGCGAACCATTTTCCGCTAAAATAATAGGACAGGTTAAATTTTTTTGACGGACTGGAACCACGGATCACGGACGCGGATGACAAACTGTGCATTAGCCGAGTTTTCAACAGACCCATTGAAAGTCAATGGGTCCGCAGAAAATCACGAAAAACGGCACAACGGACATGGAATAAAACAACGGTAGTGTGCATGAGGCCTTACACTCACTTACTGAGCACCAAGATGCACAAGGCCCCCCTCTTAGTACTCTCCAAATGGGAAACTCTAATACCTGGTATTACAAATGAGGACGTTAGTGACGTATTAGAATCTCCTGTACTGGTTTCCCCGTCCATTAACAATAAATTTATACAGCTATGTATTATCCACCAAAGCTATCTCTCTCCCGTCCGGTTACAAAAGATGGGCAGACTGTCACACTCTAGGTGTCATAGGTGCGACTCAGAAGGGGCAGCTTTCTGGCATCTTATATGGGAGTGTCCATTCATACAAACCTTCTGGTATGATATTACAAGCTTTCTCTGTATGCTTACACACCTCCAGGTAGCACTAACTCCACAAGTATGCCTGTTTGGTATAGTTGATGAAGAGGTATATCCCCACCATGTTAGAATTTTCTTGAGAGAGACATTGTTTCTCGCACGGAAAGCAATTGCGATCCGTTGGATGGGTGAGAGACGCCCTTCTCTCAACCAATGAAAAGTACTAGTGAATAATGTGGTATCCTACGAGAATATTGTATTCAAAAACCGAGGTTGCCCCCAGAAATTTAGTAAAGTATGGGGAACCTGATGCTCATCTATGCAAACTATGTACTCAGCTCCTAGATTCTCTGACAATCTTAACGCAGTGCTAGGATAATATGGATATGTGCCCACCACACACATGTGTTATGTCAAATATGATTGATCTGTACATGTTTTACAAACGTGAATTGTCATCTCACCTTTATTGATAATGGTATGTATATGGTACTGTTTATGTTCTTGAATGTCTTATTGACTTTCATGTATACTGATGTTCTCTGAACTTTTCTGATGATTCGTTCAATAAAACGAGTTTAAAAAAAAAAACCTCTTTGTGGTTCTTTATTATTAACTTGCGGTTTAACAAAAGGACAAGCATAAACAAAATGACCACTTTCTCCACAGTAATAACATAGCTTATGCAACCTCCTAAAGTTCCTATTACCAGAACGGAAAGACACCTGACCCAGCTGCATGGGTTCCTTCCCTACCCTAGAATTACATGTCATATTACCCTGGGGAACCGGTGCGACGAAACCACTCCCAGAAGGGATCTCTCACGCAGAAGGAACCTTACACCTCTCTCTAATGCGTCTATCTAACCATACTGCTAAAAACATAGCATTCTCCAACGTATCCAGATACTCATGAAAAGCGAGGGCATATTTCAATCTCTCAGACAACCCCTGACAAAACTGACTACGTAGCGCAGGATCATTCCACTCAGACTCCGTAGCCCATCTTCTAAACTCAACGCAGTACGCCTCTGCACTACGTTCTCCTTAAAATAAATTACGCAACTTAGATTCCGCCATCGAGACCCGATCTGGGTCATCATAAATTAATCCCAAGGCTTTAAAAAATCCATCCACCGACCGGAGGGCCAGAGAACCGGTCGGCAGAGAAAAGGCCCAGGATTGCGCATCCCCTTTAAGCAGGGATATGATTACCCCTACTCTCTGACTCTCCTCACCAGATGAAGACGGCCGCAGCTGAAAATACAGCTTGCATGACTCTCTAAAGCGAATAAAGTCATCAGATCAGCAACCTCTAAGGATAATCCCTGCATGCGATCAACTAGCGCATCAACTGACTCCATCTCAAAGCAGCTAAGAAATGGCAGTCTAGGTATTGGCGGGTTATAATGTCACGGTGGGTGGGATACAAGATACAATAAACACATAGAAAACCTCAAAATAAGCGTCTAGGCCAGAAGCTGGGGAAAAAGGTCACCTCCTGACAATTTCCTACCAGCTCTCCCTGGACTTCTGTGCCGACGTTCAGACCCTAAAGGTGGGACTAAACGTGCTCCCGTGCCTAAGGCGAAGACTCCCTAAAGTCCCTGAGATGGTGGAAAGGGGGAAAGAGGCTACCTGCTTCCTCAGGTCCCGGAGCCTAGACAGAACACAAAAAGGAAACCAATACCAACTTATCTTTGTAGCAGAGCAGAGACAGCAAATCCACCTTTCTTCAGAGCAAGATAGAAGCTATAACCCACACAGGACACTGGGAAGGTGCGTAATTTAAACTCACACAAACGACCCCACCCAGTGCACCTGAAGGGAGGCGGATACAGCTCAACTCCAAACCCAAAAGAAACAAAAAACTAAACGCGTGCTGCTAACCTGGCAGACCTCCGCACATAACCTGAGCAGGGCATGACACTTAGGCTCCATTCACACGTCCACAATTCTGTTCCGCATTTTGTGGAACGGAATTGCGGACCAATTCATTTCTATGGGGCCACACTATGTGCTGTCCGGATCCAGAAATGCGGATCCGCACTTCCGGGTCCCGAAAAAAATAGAACATGTCCTATTTTCTATTATAGTGCCGGCGATGTGCGGTCCGCAAAATGCGGAATGCACATTTGCTGGTGTCTGTGTTTTGCATATCCGCAAAACACATACGGATGTGTGAATTGACCCTTAGGATGTGAGTTGTGGGCCACAACATGAAGCCAGCCCTACCTTCAGCATTCTGCCTGGATTTCCTCTAATAATGAGCCCTATAGTTATTCCAGTAGTATGTACCCAGCCAGCAGCATTGAGGAGGGCTTGGGTGGCTCTACGTCCATAGGCCCACCGAGAAAAAACCCTGTATAGTCTTTGGCCAGTCCGCCCCTGAAAAGATCCAAGCTGCCTTCACTGCATAAGCCATTCCCAATTTTAGTTTCGTCCACTTACGACTTCTTCCTGGGCATGCATGGGCACCTGTTCCTGTTACACATTGGGATAACCCTACTAATAGCAATAAACCAATCTATCACAAATCAGGATCAATGCAATATACAACAACTCAGCCTCATGGTATCAACATAGTTGTGATGAATTGATGTGTATTACAGCGCAGTCAAAACTGTATATACAGAAAAAGTCCCAATACGTTTTTTCCAAAGGGGTCATCAGGGGACCAATAGAAGTTTACACACAGTGTATGTCAAATAATCGGCAAAGATACAGCTCATGTCCAAAGCACAAAAGAGATATACGGGGAGGCCTCTTATCAATAATCATTAAGTCTTCCCAACACTGTAAGACTGCATATAGCACTCATTATGTTGCCCTTGATACTGAAGACACATGCTAAGATATCTTCTCTTACTTCCCGTGGTGGGAGAAGGATCCTAATGATGTCAATTCTCCAATTACAATGCAGAGCAGAAATGGGTCCATCTCTTTCAGACTACTCTGGCTACTGGGCTTGGGATATATTTCTGTCTGCCTCATGCTGGTTACAATTGGCACGTGCAATTACTGGACACATTTGTTTGTGGTTTTAATGGGATTTTAATGGTTCTAAGAAAAGTTAGGCATTAGTTTGTCATTGTTAGTGAAACAACCCCAATACATCACATTTTCTCAGTGATCTAAATGCTTTGCCATATACAAAAAAAACGTATAATACATGGCTACAAGGAAACCCCAGATATCCACATGTAAAGATCTCAAAAGCAATTACACTGCAATACTATTACCCTAAAAAAACTGCTGGCATACAGGCAAGCAGTCTGATGAAGTTCAAATAGGAAACGGCCAAAAATGTTCACCTGCCTGTCTTGCTGTTGAGAGTTATTCTCAATAAAAAAAAATACTATAATTAAGAATTCAGAAATGTGCTGGAGTTTTGATCTACACAGATTATTGAGTTGGGAACCTACAGCCAGCACCTTCACACAAGATCTGGTGTACCATGATTGATTTCTCATTCACAATAACTGACCCAGTGATTGATCCATGTAAAAGGGCCTTAAGCATAACATTTTCCTGCAGCACCTTCATAGTTAAAGTTAAACATTACACAGTGCCTATTCATATCAATGGATTATCTGTGTACAACAGGACATGACAGGTTCTCCAGCGACAAAGAGATGGTGTTTGTATCCGCTCTTCACTGTGGCCAAGAGATGCACTAGTAACTTAGAATGACCTAATAGAGTATATAAAAAGGGGTTTCCTAAACTGAAGATGCCCTTTAAGGCTGCTTTCATATGGCCGTATGTGGTTCATGGTGCTGTGAGTTCAGCTCACATGAGCCACGGTCAAGCCGGGAAATGAGGCTGTCATATGGACCGCATTTCATGGACCACAAACGGCCGTGTGGAAGCAGACTAAAGATACGTTGTCTATTAAAAAAAAAAAAAGACTACCATATAAAACCCTTGCCCACCTAATTGGTGGTAAGTAAATACTTTTAAATGTTTGATAGACTGTAAAAGGTTAAATTGCTAACACATTCCGAGCAGAGTTGACTATAGCTGAAGATATATGCAGCCAGTACCATCTAGTATTGTAATTTAAATGCTCTTTTTATATAGTATGGGACGGTGTGTCTGTGATTGGATACATCCTGAATGCGAATATACAGGTGAAACGTGAAAAATTAGAATATCGTGCAAAGTTCATTTATTTCAGTAATGCAACTTAAAAGGTGAAACTAACATATGAGATAGACTCATTACATGCAAAGTGAGATATTTCAAGCCTTTATTTGTTATAATTTGGATGATTATGGCTTACAGTTTATAAAAAACCCAAAGACACAATTTTGAGGTACCCTTTGCTCAGGGGGTATGGATTAATTAGCTGACTAGAGTGTGATACTTTGAGCCTAGAATAGTGAACCTTTTCGCAAAATTCTGATTTTAAGCTGCATAAACGCAATTCCTTTTCATTTGCATTACTGAAATAAATGGACTTTTGCACGATATTCAAATTCTTCGAGTTTCACCTGTAAATATAAATATATATATTTATATATGTGTTTTCTGAGCTCTCAGGCAAGACACGTGAAAGTATTGCTTAATTTGTATCCAATTTAACAAGCATAAGGAAAATATAGATTATTTCCAAAGGACAAGAAGCCATTGAAACGACACTAACCCAGATCATAAAACGCTTTTTTCTGCATTACTCACGTGAATGATGGCTGCCAGTTTTCCTGCTCTGATAGGTTTGATATCTTTTTAGCAAGGACAATCCTCCATGTAACTGAAGCTCTGGCTTCTTCATCTGCTCTACAGGAAATGATGTTAAAAATGTACAAGGCATCGATAATAATAGCATCGCCCAAGCCATTTATATTGAGACACCTGATCAAATAGTGAGCTTTATGGCTTGGATTTTTCCAGGCTCCATTACAACCTATCCACACACAATGCACAATATATATTTATTTGCTCTGTTCTTTTATCCTATTCATTATCATAGGGACCCTGTAATGATCTGTTTACTCGTGATGCATGTATGGTAACAAAGATGCCTGCAAGACCTGCAATAATTGGGTTTCTTTTTAACCCCGTAGTGCTTCCGTGGGGTTCCGTGCCTCCATTCCGCAGCACACCTTCTGGATTGCAGACCCATTCAAGAATGGGTTCGCATCCGTGATGCGGTGTGCACACGGCCGTTGCCCGCAAAGTGCGGACCCGCGTGCATGATCCCTAACTCTGTAATATGGCATGTAATGAAACATGTCACATTTTTTACAGGTTCATTGTGAATCCTATATGAAAGAAGAGGTGCCATATTACAAGGATTTGTTATTCAACTGCGTGTATGAAACCTTAGGGGGTCATTTGTTAACCTGAAATACGCCTATATTAGGTGTATTTCAGGTGCAGATTGCACCACAATCTGCGACTTTTCCTCGTTCACGCCAGGTCTAAAAAAGTGGGTTTGGTGTGGGCGCGGAAGGGAATGGGCCGGCCGGTTCGTCTCAGTGATCATTTTCTACGCCTGTTTTAGGTGTAGAAATTGGTCTAAATGTAAGTCACCTATGAAGCTGGCTTACATTTAGAAGCAGCGCTGTATGCGCCGAAGCTATGTAGAGGCCGGCACCAATACATAACTTCGGCGGATCCACCGCCAAAGCAGGGGCTTTATTAAGACCAGCGTCTAAAACACAGGTCTTAACAAATGACCCCCTTAGTGTCTAAACAGTTTTTTTCCATCCATGGGGTCCCATGTGGCTCCCAAGATGTTTGAAGTTTCAAATATGGATGTTCCCCAATGACATAAGGAATATCAGGGTGTTTTAAAAAGATGGACCTGATTTGAAATCACTATATGTTTGCAATTATGAACCGTCATTTGCAAGATGGGGACCCCGCAACACAAGGGGACAGATTTATCATACCTTCACTCCAGAATTCTGGCTTTCAAAAGTCGCAAAATAGGAACTTTGCAACTTTTTGCTCTCGTGCAAAAATCTTGTGACTTATTGCTAGTGTTGACCGAGCATGCGTTCGGCTCGAGCATCTCGATGCTCGACACATGGTGGTACTCGGCCGAGTACCGCATGGGCTCGAGCGCCATGCTCGAGTCTCCTCCCCGCACGTTCACTGTTGGTGCCCGTGCAGAACGGAGAACGGAGCGGCGCCCAGCGATAATAGTAAGTGCAGTGAGATCCCTGGGTGCCTCTGTATATGTCATGATACTTAGTTCACAATGTCAGGATCGGTGAAAGGTCCTCTTTAAATGCGTTGTTTATAATGTACTGAATACACTGTATTCCCATGCACCCCTTCTACCACAAACAAGGGTATATGGTTGAATCTTCCTTTTCCTATCCTCCTCCTCTTCCATCATATTAACACATGCTTATTCATCGCATATAATGCCCTCGCATATATGCCCTTCGCATATAATGTTTACAGGGTCAGCTCACCAGCAGGCCCTCACCTACAACGTTTTACAAAGTCAGCTCACCAACATGCCCTCGCATATAAAGTTTTACAGGTCAGCTCACCAGCAGGCCCTCTCATATAATTTTTTAGCGGGTCAGCTCCCCAGCACACCCTCGCATATAATGTTTTACAGGGTCAGCTCACCAGCAGGCCTTCACCTACAATCTTTTACAGGGTCAGCTCACCTTAAGGCCCTCGCATATAATGTTTTAGTGGGTCATCTTACCAGCAGGCCCACACCTAAAATCTTTTACAGGGTCAGCTCACCAGCAGGCCCGCACCTAAAATCTTTTACAGGGTTAGGTCACCTGAAGGCCCTCGCATATAATGTTTTAGAGGGTCAGCTCACCTGCAGGCCCTCACCTACAACCTTTTAGAGGGTCAGCTCACCAGCAGGCCCGCACCTAAAATCTTTTACAGGGTCAGCTCACCAGCAGGCCCGCACCTAAAATCTTTTACAGGGTCAGCTCACCAGCAGGCCCTCGCATAAAATTTTTTACAGGGTCAGCTCACCAGCAGGCCCTCACATATAATTTTTTACAGGGTCAGCTGAAGTGAATGGGTCCGTGATCCCCATGCGGCTGTGCCACAGTGGGTGCCCGTGCATTGCGGACCGCAATTTGCGGTCCACAGCACGGGCACGACCTTCACAAGGTCGTGTGAACAAGCCCTAATGCACAAATCTGGAGGCATCTCCATCAATAAAATCATAGCATGCACAGTCCAGCTCTGATTTTCCCCTCAAGATTTATTAACTCAAGTCATTCCTTCAGGACACAGACATTTCTGAGTGGTCTGTATAAAAATATGCCCATGTTCAAAGGTCAAAAGACAAACTAGTTTAACATCACTTATCTGAATGAGTCTTAATTCTTGCTAGGTATATGAATACCTTTAGGGCTCATTCAGACGGCCTTATTTTTTGTGGTCCGTAAAAATGCGGATCCGTTTTTTTGCGGACTGTTCAGTCTTTCCGCAAAAAACGGAATGCATACGGAATGTGTTCCGTATGCATTCTGTTTTTTTGCGGATCTATAGACTTGAATGGGGCCAAGGAGCCGAGTTTTACTGACAAACATAGGACATGCTCTATCTTTTTTGCGGGGCCGCGGAGCGGAACAACACCTTGTGCTGTCTGCATCTTTTGCAGTGCCATTGAAATGAATGGGTTCGCACCCGTTCTGCAAAAATGCGGAACGGGTGCAGAACAAAACATACGGCTGTCTGAATGAGCCCTTACTGTGTGGCCACTACATTTATTTTGTTTTTAGTTATACTAAGGAACTTTGCTGCTTTGGTGTCAGTGTGCGGATTATGGAATGTCAGCTGTGAGACAGGCAGGAAAATTCTCTCTGCTAGTTGGCAATGTAATGTACATATGGGTCATATACTGGCTCAGGCTCGGACTGGACCACAGGGGTACAGGGGAATCCCCCGGTGGGCCCCTGAGCAAGGTGGGCCCCTAGTCTTCCACCCCCTGCACAAGTGGCACAGAACACATTAGATTTAGTACACTACATACATATATTCAATGTACAGCACCTCAACCAGCTTATGTTCATATAAAAAGAATGTTAGATTATTTATTATATTTGAATGTATCCCTACGGTGGGCCCCCAAAATAAATTTTACTGGTAGTAACTGCATGTCATGGTACGTCCGGTCAGGGACGTCCAGTTGCTGGGGGACCCAGGGCTGCTGGACGGCCCGTTCGGACATTGGAGCCCTGGGCCAATGAAGTGGTATGTCGGGGTTCCAGAGCATCAGGACGCGCTGCCAGCAGCTTCCCCCAGCGTGCAGGGACATCGGTGTTAGCTGCTCTCTCCTCAGCATAAAAGGCTGACACCTGCATGTGGAAGTGCCAGTGAATTTCTTGTTCTCTGGTTCCCCCTGTTGTTCCTTTGTGGTACTGAAGACTCCCTTGGCTTTGGTTTTCTGGACTAAAGATCGCTCTCTCAGACCAGGGCCGGAAGCTGTTCCATCCGTTTTCTACACTGTCTATACTGTCACTGTATATAATTTCATTGTGTAATACTGTTGAGAGGGCCCTGACAAAACCTTTTAGCCCTCCTCCTCCTGGATGGGCCCCTTCCGGGTCAGGGCCCCAAAGCAGCCGCTTCACCTGTAGCTACGCCCCTGTCCGGCAAGTTTTAGGGTTGCACTATCCCTGTTTGTGTGTGATGGTAGTCGCATTATCCTGACACTGCAGCACCTAGAAAGGGAATTTAACCCTTACACTGCCTTCTTGAGGAGATTACTGTTACATTAGCTGTGGGTAAGCAGTGTAAGGGTTAAATCTTCTAATGTAGCTACAATAAACAAAATTAGTAATAAAGAGACATGCCAATGCACTGAGAAGGAGCACTAAGGTGAAAGAATCAACATAAATCATTAGTTTTCTCTGTTAAGTGCCACCCCCTTCCTGACACACTAGACACGTGCCCTCATGTTCTAAATGTGGCAGTGGCTGTAGTGAACATTTTGACCACACAGGAGTTTTGGAAAAAATCAATGCACAGTAGATGGTGAAAAGTAAAAATTGCAAATTTTTTCACAGATATGCAATTTCAATGCCCATTATGTTATGTCCAGCTTGTGCCAGTGTGAAAAGTACGCCCTCTTATCATGCTGTGCGTCCTGGTTTTAGAAACACTCTACATTTAACAGAGCACCATGCACATTTGCGGCCCAATGTTGTGATTTACACAGCTTGTGCCAACAATTGCAAAGGCACCCTCAAGGTATTAAAGGGTATAATCTGCATTTTGACCCTAAATAGATTTTAGAAATAAATACGCAGCCGATGGTGCAAAATGATAATTGCAATTTCTCCACAGATATGACATTTCAGTGCCCGATATGATGTACTTTGCTTGCACACTTTAAATAGTTTGGTGGGTTCTACTGGGTATCAAAATGCCTTAAATGTGAATGTAAATTGCTGTATGGGCACATAGCAGGGCTCTGAAAGGAAGGAGAGCTATTTGGCTTTTGGAGTATGGATCTTACTGGAATGGTTTTAAGGTGCCATGTTACATTTTTACATTTGCTGAGCCCCTGAGGTACTAGTACAATGGAAACCCTTATAAGTGACCTAATTCTGGAAACTACACTCCTTAAGGGGTGGAGTGAGCATTTTGACCCCAGAGGTACTTTGCAGAAATAATGTGCAACAGACCGTGCAAAGGGAAAAGAGCAAGTTTTCTATATTTCAATGCCCAATATCTTGCACTATTACAGACTTACACCACTTAAATTGTTAAGTGGGTTATACTGGCTACAGAAATGTGGATGTGAACGGCTGTTTGGGTTCGCTGCAGGATTCCGAAGGGAAAGAGCACCTTTTGGCTTTTGCAGTGTGGAGTTTGATAGATTGATTGATTTATGGGTACCATGCTGCGTTCAAAGTGCCTCTGAGATACCTGTACAACCATTTTCTGAGAACCATATGTTTATTATGTTCTTGACAGAGCTGTACGAGGGTTAATTTTTGCAGGATGAGTTGCCATTTCCATTGGTATTACTTTCAGGTACTGACTACTTTTTAATTATTTTTGGGAATCAGAATGAACAAACAGTAATTCCGCCATTGTTTTTTGCGGATTTCGTTGTTATGACATTTACCATGCCTCAACTCCTTGAGGCTCTGCTCTCTCTGCAGCTGTGCCACGTGTGATCACATTTACACTGCCTGGCTCTGTTAAGCCTCTTTCACACAGGCGTCATGGATTTGGTTTAGGATGCGTTGCGGGTGCGTTCAGGGAAAATCGTGCGATTTTGCTTGCGAGTGCTGTCAGTTTTGTATGCGATTGCGTCGCGTTATTGCATTTTTCCCGCGTGGTTAACATGCGGATTGCATGCGTTTTTCATGTGCGTGAAAAAAAAAAGATCTATCCTCTACATTCCCCTTTACTGCCAACATATATCAAAACTCCCAGCATACATTATATTAGTGGAAAGGTAAATTTGTGGCCAAGTTTTGGCTGTGTGGTTGGTTTGTGTATTAGGTTTTAATTTTATAGGAATAAATAAAATTTAAACACGGTATGTGAAATATGTACTCATTACTGTAAAGATAAATGTAAGCACTATTATTAAATATGCAGTCCGCAGCCCTGCAGGGTATTGCGATGGTGAGGTCACGGTTACTAGGCAATCGAGGGTTGCTCTTGGTTACTCACAGTTTATAGGGAGACCCTGGGCAGGCGTACAGCAGTGATGGAGAGGCTGGCATAGAAGTCCTCTGGGGCACTCTCTGTATATAGGAACCAGGCCGATGGTAGGTGAGGTGCCCTGGGTGTTGCAGGTTTAATATGCCGGTGGAAAAGTTTGTGACGCCAGTGCCGGTAACGGTGGCACACCGATTGGTAATAGGAATAATTGAGGAACACAGTTTGTAGTGAACCAAAACTTTTGTTTACTGAAACGGTTAACTATTTACAGTTCTTTTAGGTTCAGTTCCATATGACGGAAGCAGTCTTAAGCAGGCTTATACAATGATGGCAGGCAACAATGTTCTTGCAAGATACTCAGAGGGTTAAATACACTCACAGATCAGGCTGCACCTTTTCCTCAGAAATCCTGTGCACTATTCCTCAGAACTCCTGTCTGTCTTAATCCCAAGGCCCGTATGCCCTATTGGTAGCTATATCCTTGGTAAAGAAACTTCCTCAGGTATATATCTCCTTGCATTGAATAGACTTTTCTGCCCTTCAGCTCTCTTGTTTGGCTGGAAACAACTTCTGTTCTCGTCTCTGTACTGTACTTTGTAGGAACTGCAGGTTTCTCAGGAGGTAACTCTTCCCCTGGGGACAACTAGAAGCCTGGGCTGTCTATCTGCATATCAGAGGCTGGATCCCAGCTACCCTCTGCCTAGGGTGCTCACTGACTTCAGGGATCCACAGCCCTCACTGACTTTGCACTCCCTCTCTTGTCTAGACCTGGCTATTTATACTAGGGGGTCCCTAGCTCCCTCTAACATCTAGGAGGAGGAACTACATCCCTACAGGCCTGGTACACTGATAACAGGGGAAATATGCATAAATAACATGAATAAAATAACATTATACCTTAAAATGACATATCAAATACAATAGCCCTGTTCCACAGGTGGTGGAGAACAACGTGGCCCAATTGACCCTTGTGTAGTGCCCACAATTACCTAGTGGGACACTACATACCCCGTTGCTTTAACGTTGACTGTCCTCGGCGCAACACAAGGGGCCCTGCCCAGCTGGATACTGTCACCTGAAAGACAAAAAGTGCAAAGCAGGAACACACATCTACATTTTCAGTACATATATACACTCACCTAAAGAATTATTAGGAACACCTGTTCTATTTCTCATTAATGCAATTATCTAGTCAACCAATCACATGGCAGTTGCTTCAATGCATTTAGGGGTGTGGTCCTGGTCAAGACAATCTCCTGAACTCCAAACTGAATGTCAGAATGGGAAAGAAAGGTGATTTAAGCAATTTTGAGCGTGGCATGGTTGTTGGTGCCAGACGGGCCGGTCTGAGTATTTCACAATCTGCTCAGTTACTGGGATTTTCACGCACAACCATTTCTAGGGTTTACAAAGAATGGTGTGAAAAGGGAAAAACATCCAGTATGCGGCAGTCCTGTGGGCAAAAATGCCTTGTGGATGCTAGAGGTCAGAGGAGAATTGGCTGACTGATTCAAGCTGATAGAAGAGGAACGTTGACTGAAATAACCACTCGTTACAACCGAGGTATGCAGCAAAGCATTTGTGAAGCCACAACACGCACAACCTTGAGGCGGATGGGCTACAACAGCAGAAGACCCCACCGGGTACCACTCATTCCACTACAAATAGGAAAAATAGGCTACAATTTGCACGAGCTCACCAAAATTGGACTGTTGAAGACTGGAAAAATGTTGCTTGGTCTGAGTCTCGATTTCTGTTGAGACATTCAAATGGTAGAGTCCGAATTTGGCGTAAACAGAATGAGAACATGTATCCATCCTCTGATGGCTACTTCCAGCAGGATAATGCACCATGTCACAAAGCTCGAATCATTTCAAATTGGTTTCTTGAACATGACAATGAGTTCACTGTACTAAAATGGCCCCCACAGTCACCAGATCTCAACCCAATAGAGCATCTTTGGGATGTGGTGGAACGGGAGCTTCGTGCCCTGGATGTGCATCCCTCAAATCTCCATCAACTGCAAGATGCTATCCTATCAATATGGGCCAACATTTCTAAAGAATGTTATCAGCACCTTGTTGAATCAATGCCACGTAGAATTAAGGCAGTTCTGAAGGCAAAAGGGGGTCCAACACCGTATTAGTATGGTGTTCCTAATAATTCTTCAGGTGAGTGTATATATCAGGCAGCTCCGCTGGCAATGGAACAAGTCTGGTGAAAAGGGGCGTCGTTCTCTTCACTCAGGATAGTATCGGGAACAGGGGGCGCTGACCTGGTACAGCGTATCAGGGATAACCAGGATAGTCCATAGTAATTAAACACAATAGTCCCATAAAACAGCATCTCAGAGCCCCACATACGCTGGGGTCATCTCTGGGCACATTTCTTGAATCAAGATTTGCATATAAAAGTCACAGCACGAAAAGTCCACATTATTAAAATGGCCTATAAAATAGTGCTGCAATGTCCCTATTCAACCTGAAAAGGGGGTTAAAAAGGGTTAAGGTGCAAGAATAAACAACAGGCACAACTTAGCTTAAGTCCTGGAACTTGAAGCAGGCAGGGGGTCCTGTAAACAGTATGGCAGCAGAGCAATGGACTTCTCAGTGGTCATGCAACCACCACTGGGCCGTGGGGAACTGGCAGTAGCTCAATGGTGCCAAAAAAAAACAAAGGACTCCTGTCCTGTAAGGGTTAAATCCACTGTAAGGGTCCCTCAGCAAAAATCAAAACATGGCCTGGCAGGCCTACTCACAAATAGGTGTCAAATTCACACTGGTCATCAGTTGTACACCTTGGCTCTGCTCTGGGTCTTGGCCGAAAACGAGGATCCATGATTGGCTGGGCCCACAATATAGTGTCAATGGGCAGTTGAATCAGAAATGGGCCTCTCACTGGCATAGGCCCCATAGGTCTGGGGTTGGATAATGTAGGAGGCTCCGCGGGTCTGGGAGCGCATACGGCAGGAGGCTCCATGGGTCGGGGAGACACTGAAGGCAAGCGGCGGACCCGACTCCTTGTATAACAGAGTCTCTCTGGTGCCGCGACAGCGGGTGCAGTTACAGGGGTCGCCCAACTGGCGGGGACGGGAACCCTGACCTCTGGCTCAGGGGCGTCTGAGTCCTTTGGTGGATCTTCTTCCTCGGGTGGCGGAGTTACCACTCGGGATGCAGCAAGTTGGCGCAGGCCACGAAGGTGAAGCTCCAATCTCACAATCTGTTCCTCCAGACTTTCGGATGCTGCGTCACTACTGGGATCTGTGACAGTTGCAGCCGATTCAGGTACAGGATCTGGATTCTCGGGCACGGTCGCGGCAGGTTCCGGCGCCGCGTCTGCACTCTTTCCTCGCCGTATGTTATCCAATGCTGCATGGAACTTTTCTAAGTTCTCGATCTCTTTCAGAGTCTTTTCCCGGCGGGGCAACTCAGGTGAAGGGTACGGGCTTACCCACTTTTCCAAGACTGTGGGTTGCCAAAACATGTTGGGACCGGTAAAGGAACCCCGCTCCTGGTACGTATTATGCATTGGCTCCATCAGGCGCTCCGGTTCGCGTCCCGGACTGGTGGGCTCATCGGGCTCTTCCCAATCTTCGAGTCCCGGCTTGGGACGGCTTATAGCTGTAGCGTAGGGGCCTCTCAGGCCCTCGGCAGGGATAAACTCCACCTCCTCTCCTTCGCGGAGGTTGTGCAGGTGGTCCGGCAGGTAACTGCGCTTGACAGACCTCCGGTTTACATATAAGTCTCTGCCGGTCGAATAGTCTTTTATGAAGCCGAAGCCCCGTTCCTTATCAACGGCTACCACTACCCCCATCCTCCTTTCCAGGCAGGGTTGAGTTTCAGTGTGGCGCTCATAGATGGTCTTGGCCAATTCCTCAAAATAAATTTTCTTGCGCGTGGTCTTCTGTATGGCAGCTTCTCGAATTTCCGCCATCAGCACAGACCATTGCGCCGTGGGTCGCGCGAAATCTTTCCACGAGCCGAAGTATGGCTCAGGCTGCGATCCCCTTGGCAGGCAGGGTGGTCTCTCCGGTCCCGGAGTATAAGCCGGTGGAGCTTCTTCTTGCTCTAACTGGGTAGGCTCCATTATCTGGACGGCAGGTGCAGCCATTACATCAGAGCAGTCCTTGCTCTGCAACATGCTCGATCCTTCTCTGGAGAGCAATAGGGCGGCACACATTATTTCGGACAAGACCTCCCATTGCTCCGGGAGGCCGCCTCCTAGGTACTCCAACATGGGGAGGCGGAGTCCGTCATAGCAGACATGCAAATTTCAAGATAAGGCGGTGGCGCGGACATACAGTCTTTCCCGCTCTTCTAGCAGAAGGCGCCAATTTTTCCCGCCAATACAGTGCAAAGATAACGCAGTACTTATTTCAGTCAGCTTAGGCGGCCATCTTTGAGCGGTGACTTAAAAACGGCAAACAGTCCACAAAATACGATTTTCACACCGCAGTTTTTACAGTTCTTTGACCCAGCAATTTTCCAAATAAACGGATAGGGCTTTATCACTTTATGGGCAATATTGGCACACAGTTTATATTTCACAATGGCGTAGGAATGATCGCATCCTGTTCGTGACGCCAAAATATGCAGTACGCAGCCCTGCAGGGTATTGCGATGGTGAGGTCACGGTTACTAGGCAATCGAGGGTTGCTCTTGGTTACTCACAGTTTATAGGGAGACCCTGGGCAGACGTACAGCAGTGAGGGAGAGGCTGGCACAGAAGTCCTCTGGGGCACTCTCTGTATATAGGGACCAGGCCGATGGTAGGTGAGGTGCCCTGGGTGTTGCAAGTTTAATGTGCCGGTGGCAAAGTCCCTTTAAGTTCGTGACGCCAGTGCCGGTAACGGTGGCACACCGATTGGTAATAGGAATAATTGAGGAAGACAGTTTGTAGTGAACCAAAACTTTTGTTTACTGAAACGGTTAACTATTTACAGTTCATTTAGGTTCAGTTCCATATGACGGAAGCAGTCTTAAGCAGGCTTATACAATGATGGCAGGCAACAATGTTCTTGTAAGATACTCAGAGGGTTAAATACACTCACAGATCAGGCTGCACCTTTTCCTCAGAAATCCTGTGCACTATTCCTCAGAACTCCTGTCTGTCTTAATCCCAAGGCCCATATGCCCTATTGGTGGCTTTATCCTTGGTAAAGAAACTTCCTTAGGTATATATCTCCTTGCATTGAATAGACTCTTCTGCCCTTCAGCTCTCTTGTTTGGCTGGAAACAACTTCTGCTCTGCTTTGTACTGTACTTTGTAGGAACTGCAGGTTTCTCAGGAGGTAACTCTTCCCCTGGGGACAACTAGAAGCCTGGGCTGTCTATCTGCATATCAGAGGCTGGATCCCAGCTACCCTCTGCCTAGGGTGCTTACTGACTTCAGGAATCCACAGCCCTCACTGACTTTGCACTCCCTCTCTTGTCTAGACCTGGCTATTTATACTAGGGGGTCCCTAGCTCCCTCTAACGTCTAGGAGGAGGTACTACACCCCTACAGGCCTGGTACACTGATAACAGGGGAAATATGCATAAATAACATGAATAAAATGACATTATACCTTAAAATGACATATCAAATACAATGGCCCTGTTCCACAGGTGGTGGAAAACAACGTGGCCCAATTTACCCTTGTGTAGTGCCCACAATTACCTAGTGGGACACTACAAATGTATGCCAGTATCACCATCATAATTAAGAAAGTAGTAGTTGGCATCATTATCAATTATTAACAACTATCATTACATGTGTCATGTCACTAAACTACATCCGTATTGTCTAGACTATTGTGTGCATAATGGACATTAAAATGTTTGTAAGTTTATTTGGAAGATATGTATAATAAATTGGCAAATGTCGAATAAAGTCATTCAATTGGTTAATATAGTTTTAATTCAAAATGATTTATAAATCATTTTTATATAGTAACGTGTATTTCGGTTCTATAAATGTATAGGAAACGTGTACAATTATTGTGTTCTATCTGTTTGTGCTAAATACATTTAATTATTTCATGTGTATAAGAAAGACTGCAAACAAGGAAATAAATGAAAATAAAACTCAATTTTTGCACAGAATACTTAACCCCTTCTACCCAGGCCAGTTTTCGCCCTTCTGCCCAAGTCATTTTTTTGCAAACCTGACATGTCACTTTATGTGGTAATAACTTTGGAACACTTTTATTTATCCAAGCCATTCTGAGACTGTTTTCTCGTGACACGTTGTACTTCATGATAGTCATAAATTTGAGTCAATATATTATTTCACTTTAACACAATAATAGCTTATTTGAAAGAAAATAATGATGTTTTACTGTCTCCATGTTCTGAGAGCTATATTTTTTTTTATTTTTTGAGCGATTTTCTTATGTAGGGTCTCATTTTTTGCGGGATAAGGTGTCGGTTTTATTGGTACCATTTTGTTCGACATATGCCTTTTTGATCGCTTGGTGTTGCACTTTTTGTGATGTAAGGCTTTTTTTGACACCGCTTTTTTTTTTTTTAATGGTGTTTATCAGATGGGGTGGATCATGTGATATATTTATAGAGTCGGTCGTTACGGACGCGGCGATACCTAATATGTGTGTTTTTCCATTTTTTTCGATTTTTTTCAATGGAATCTGGAGAAAGGGGCGTTTTTAATCTTTTTTTTTACTTGAAACTTATTTTTTTTTTATTAAAAACACTTTTTTTAAACTTTTTTTTTTACACTTTATTTCTGTCCCACTCTGGGACTTCAACTTTTGGGGGTTTGATCCCCTCTGCAATGCATTACAATACATCTGTATTGTAACGCATTGCCTGTTAGTGTATTACACAGAGTAATACATTAACAGGTTGCCTAGGAGATGCAGCCTGAGGCTGGATCTCCTGGGCACCCGTAGAAGGCAGGTCCCGATGCCGTGCAAGGCACTGGGCAGCCTCTGCATGGCATCAGGCTGCCTTGTCACGCATCGGGTCCCCGCCAAAGCAGCACGGGGACTCGATGCGCTCCTTCACCCGCCGCAAACCACTACTATGTCGTGGTCAGCGCTGACCGCGGCATAGAAGGGGGTTAATCTGCCGGCATCTCTGTAGACAGCGATGTCGGCGGATACAGCAGGGGCCCGGCTACCAGGGACTACTGGACCTCTGCAGTGATCGGGCGCGCACCGCTCAGGTGCCCGCCCGATCACCATGATGTACTAATACATCAAAATGCGGGAAGTCACTGACTTCAATGATGTTATAGTACGTCACATTTCAGGAAGGGGTTAAGGAAACTTTTTTGAAAAAAATAACATAAACAAAAAATAGACATCACAAATTACAAATTAAGATAACGTCTGGGTGAACCCGGTGCAGCCTGAAAATGTGACCCATGGTAGGTGCTTTGGGAAGGAGGGATAGAGTGCTGGGATGTAGCAGCTTGGGAGGCGGAGGGGCCAGGATGGCCATATGTAGTATCGCCATACGGTTGCCTGTATGGCCTACTTTGTGGCCCATAGTGATCATAGGTATTGTGGCGGCACCTGTGGAACCTGGGAAATTGGCTGGGGGCCAGACATGTGCCCATATGATCTCCAATTTTCCAGGGCAAAAAATATGTCTGACGGATCATGAGGAGGAATGGCAGCATCCACAACAATGCCAAGAGCCACCTCAGTTCTCAGCAAAAGGTGTGGTGGCACACTCCTCAAATGATGCGCCAGACTTTTAGCAAAATGGTCCGAATGGTCCTCCTGCATGGGGCGTCTTCTGGGCCGGCTGCTTATGGACAAAGTGGGGGGGGGGGGGCGTTTGACCCTGTCCAGAGGTAAAGGAACGCATGGCTTTTGATCATGTGGATGTCTCCGCACTTTCTACAGGTGGGCCAGATGTAGTCTCCACTCTCCTCCTCACAGGTGCTCGAGTGCTGTGGTGCAGACTCATCACCTTTCTCTTCAAGGTTGTCCTCCATTCTAACAATAAAAAAACCCATAAAATAATTAATATATGAACACACTGTTGTAATAAAATGAGTCATGTTACATCCTACTACCATCATTAAAATACATTTACCACATAGTACTACAGTAAAGAGGACCTGTCACCACTTCTGACATTCCTGTTTGAATAGCTTCATGCATTCCCTATTTCATAACAATTCTGGAGCATCTATTCTTATGAATCTATGTAGTGTCGTCCCTTCATTATTCCTGCTAGAAGTTATAATTAGACACCCACAACTTCTTAGTACCCCTCTGTACCCGTATTGAAGGCTAATATCAATTAAATTATAACTTTTAGCAGGAATAATAAAGGGAGGACACTACATAGATTCATAAGAATAGATGCTCCAGAATTGTTATGAAATAGGGAATGGATGAAGCTATTCAAACAGGCATGTCAGTAGTGGTGACAGATCCTGTTTAAATAACCAACATATTACATATGTGGTCATGTAGAAACATTAGAGAAATTAAAAGTGGCATAGCTGGCCTTAGCAAATTATCGCATTACCCTTGGGAATGTTGTTCACCTACATTTGAAAAAGAAAGGAGGATTCGGCTTTGTTGCTATCGCCAAATATGACATCTCTAATTTACGCAATGTAAAATATTACATTACCAACATAGTCAACATACAGTGTGCATGGATAAACATGTAGTGGTCATGGTTTTAATAATAACTTACGGACGCTGATTGATGATCGGACGCAGGAACATGAGCTGTGCCCGATACATATAGGGCCTTTTTCTGGAAGTGGCCGAACAACTGCGGCCTTGAATTAGCTCCTTCTGGAATTGGTCAAGGCAGCTCCGCCAGCGGTTCTTAACTTCATCAACTTTGTGAAAAAAATACAAGAAAGGAACATTTACCAAAGAATACTATACTACAGAGGGCAGCGTATGCCATGTGCTAGGCAAGGGAGGACAGCGTAGATCACACATGTTTAGATTGGCCACTTACCCAACCTCTGTCGACTTTGGCCTTTACTTTGCTCCCATATTGCCGAAAAGACCTCCTGGGCTACTTGCACCCATGCGGCGTCCTTCTTAGAGCGGTCCAGGTATTTCCCCGAACGGTTGTCCCAAATGCAGGGCCTCTCCTGCACAAGGAAAATGAGCTTCTCAACATCCATAGGTTTTGAGCCTTTGGACATGCTTATTTCGTTCCGCAAGGGCAGGTGACTCTCAAAGCACACGTTTCTCACTGCACAGCCTGAAGCCAGCCACTGAGGAACCGAACTTCCTGTTGCTTAGTTACTTGCATTCATAACACAACGCAACGCAGTGCATCCGGAGGCACTGCCTTTTTCACGCAGCCCCATTCACTTCTATGGGGCCTGTGTTGCGGCGTGAAAAATGCAGAATATAGGACATGCTGCGATTATCACACAAAGCACAATTGCGTGAAAGCACATGTACACAGCCCCATTGAAATAAATGGGTCAGGAACAGTGCGGGTGCAATGCGTTCACGTCACGCATTGCACCCGCGCGGAAAACTCACTCGTGTGAAAGGGGCCTTAATCAAAGTGGAGAAGGTGCGGCCTTTTAAGAGCCTTTAGGTGTAATGGCAACGCCTCCATTGCTACTAGAGGCTCAATTGAATATATTAAAACAGGTCAGCCAGTGTCATAGGTGCAAAGCTGCTGACAGATGCCCTTTAATATACATTCCAATTAAATCTTCCACACCTTATAGCAAGGAAGACATTGTAGTGCATTCAGTACACGTTTATGTGGCATATCGATACACACCGCCATTGCTCTTTTATAATTACTTGCAGAACGACTTTTAGAATCCATTTCTCCGCCTTACAACGCCTTTCCTCCAGACATGTACAAGGCAGGGCTGCAAAGGCATTGCACAACAGACAGCAGATTAACATTAATCCTGTTAGCATTCAGCATGATGTAACGTGGCATAAGCATAAAGACTGAGGGAATCAAACGAAATTTGGTTGTTTGAAAGCACTGATTGCAGAGACAACATCCAGGTAAGTAAGATTCATTCTACTATGGAGTTATTACTGGTTCTATTGCAATCCACTCTAAAGACCACTACATTGCCATAAGTTTTTGATGCGATTTGTACAAAAGTTCTGCAATAAAATGCAATAACACCAGCAGGTGAATATTCTCTTGGGATCATATTACTCATGTATAAAATCATTCAATATTAGTATATTGATTAACCAGGGTATTTGGTGGCAACCCATTAAAGACTATATGCTCATCATTATAAAAGGGGTGTTTCAGCTAATCAAAAATACTTTGCAGATGGCAGGGGCAGACTGGCGACAAACCCTGCAGGGAAATTTCCTGTTGGATCGCCTCTCCTCACAGCTGCCAGCTGGGTACAAAACGATCTGACGCTCTCAGCATTAATTACTACTAAAAGCATTAGGTACTTATACACCTGGCAGGTGGCCATAGGTCCCCTTTTGAATTCAACAATATCGCCATCCACAGGGCAGTGATACAGTTAAATTCTGCGGCGGGGGAGGCAGTATGTTTTACTGCACTCTGATATTTCGTTCTGCCAGGGGGGTATTTTATGTGGCTCTAAGATATTGCTGTCCCTGCCTACTTGTGTTGCCCCGCCTTCTGTCAATTTGGCTCCACCTACAACATGGGGCCTTTCTTTGTTTTTGTTTTCCAGGGCCGTCTGTAAAGATGTTTAATACAGCAGACACCCGCGGCTAATGTCCGCAACCGGCGGAAATGGCGGTCGCTAACATTTAACACTTCAGATGCCGTGGTCATAGTCATACACACCCCAGAATGGTATCAATGAAAAGTACAGATCGCTCCCAAAAAATGAGCCCTCACACAGCTCTGTGCACATAATTACTAAATAGTTATAGTGGTCAAAATATGGTGATGAAAAAATAAAACAGATTTTAAGTTTTTTTAAATTATTTTATCAGTATCAAATCGCAAAAAAAAAACTAAACATATAAGGTATTCCTGGATTCGTACTCACCTGTAGAATAAAAGTAACTGGTCAGTTTTATCGCACATCGAACGTCGTAAGAGCTTCTTATCGGCGCATGCGCAGTGGGAGAGCTGAATGCTGGAATGATTACCTCGTGTATACATACATTTTAGTGTTTTGCCTTGCTGGAATTCTTCCTATAATTAAATAAAGTTAGTTATGCACTGTCAATTTTGTGGAAAATACAATCTTCAGACTAATGTGTATTGAGTGGAATTTGCTTGAGAAAGAATCCATTATGATTGAAAATTTCTTTTTGAATAGCAGACCACAGATTTATTGCTTGCGGTTTTTCTACTGCTTTTGTCACTTATAAAGTTACTATTATACTGTATATAATGCAATATGTAATGCTCCTTACATCTTCATTAACTCCTGAGGGTTGCTTTTTGATACTATTAAACGGTTAGCCTGTTTACTACAGTCTTTCACCAGTTGTAGGACATCTGAGTTTGAATTCCGAGGTGACTTGAGTTTCTTGGCTCTGTGAATGAGTGGAATGAATCATCATTTGCACATTGCATGTGGAAAGCAAAGTTCACACAAGGTTCTGCTATTAGACTTAATAAACTAAACTGCCCTTCAAAAGTGAGGCCATCCACGTCATTGATCAAGTGATATGATTGAATATGGCCAGCAGTAATGAACAGCTAAGCCCAAAAATAGCAATAATATAAGTTATTGGTAATGTTAGGATATGGCACTTTATGACTTCCAGGGACTGATGGGTATTTGCCAACATCTGTCAAGTTGGCCCAGGTGTCTGGCACTAATGACCTGAATGAACTTTTTACGGTAGAACTTGTCTCAGACTGATGGGGATCAGCTTATACTGTATCTAGGGGAGGTTCACAGACACACTGATCAGCCATACTATTGCCTACTATTATGTAGGTTTGTCTTGTGCTGCCAAGGTCACTCCTAATACCATTTTCCCAAGTAAGCAATGTACATACGCCCAGGCATCCACATGTGGATGTAAAACAAAATGTGATTTATCAGACCAGGCTGCTATCTTCTTTAGTTCTATGGTTCAGTTCTCATAACATGTGCCTATTAGAGGTAGACAAGGGTCAACATGAGTCTACTTAGTCTCATACGCAGCAATCTGTGATTCACTATGGGGGTCATTTACTAATCTGCGACTTCTCCCCGCCCACGCCAGCTAGGAAGCTGTCTTACATTTAGAACTGGCGCTGGATGCGCCAAAGTTATGGAGAGGCCTTCATAACTTCGGCGGAACCACCGCTAGCTATGGGTCTTTTTTAAGACTGGGGTCTAAAACGCCAGTCTTAATAAATGTCCCCCTATGTGTTCTGACACCTTTCTATGACAGCCAACTTTAAAGGAGTACTCCCATCTTCAAGCTGTATGTGAAGAACAGGAAGAGAACGGCACACCTCTTCTTTTTGTGCGGTTGGTGCTCAGTGGTAATTTTTTTTTTTTTACTCGTTTTATTGAAGTTTAACAAGAAAGGCATGTTACATCAGAATAAATCAGGGGTAAATCCCGCGCAGGGGATACATTGATATCATAGTACAACTCGAGAATCTTGCAACAGGTCTGAAAAGAAACCTCATCTCAATCAGCATCAAGAATCAGTGGGGTTAATGAAACATTGGTCCAGGGCTCGAAGTCCACATATTATCACACATCGGCCACAGAATACATACATGCATTATGAAATGTCAAAGGAGATGCGCACCACTCACCCCACACCTTATCAAACTTTTGTGGGCATTTTCTATGAATAAAGACAATTTTTTCCATGCTAAGGCTGGGTTCACACGAGCGGATGCCGTGCGTGACATCCGCTCCGTGAATGACAGCCAAGACCCGATGCAGACTGCAGAGGCACGGAGCATTAACATGATTGATAATGCTCCGTGCCTCTCTGTGATCTCTTTACTACGAAATCACAGTTGTCACTGTGATTTCGTAGTAAAGAGATTACAGAGAGGCATGGAGGATTATCAGTCATGTTAATGCTCCGTGCCTCTGCAGTCTGCATCGGGTCTTGGCTATCATTCACGGAGCGGATGTCACGCACGGCATCCGCTCGTGTGAACCCAGCCTAACAGCGTGATTGACCAATGATTTCCATTGACCTATTGTAGGTGCTCTATCAGCCATCCATCTCAGAGCAATGGCTTTCCTAGCAAAGAATAGAGTTTCACTTAAAAAAATCCTGTGGTGATGCCCCCAGACCTCCTCATCTAGTATTCCAAGAACACAACTTTTAGGGCATAACGGCACTGCAGTTGGAACCATAGTCGACAGCACTTCTGTTACTGTTTTCCAGAAGTTTTTTTTAAATATGTACAGTCCCACATGAGATGCCAGAAATCAGCACCATCCTGAAGGCATCTATGGCATCTATTGTGTTCTATTCTGCCCATTTTGTGTAGCCTGGTAGGCGTGAGATAACTTCTGTGCAAAATAAACAGCTGGATCAGCCGATTGTTAATTGATGGAGAAACCCTTGTTTGAGTCATCAGGGCTTCATTCCAATCATCAGCCGTTAGTGAAGGTATTGAGTTTCTCTACTTCCCCTCAACAGCAAGAGGGTTCATCAGCATTCGATTGTTGAGCAGATGCGTATAAAGCACAGAAATAATACCTCTCGGACCCTGTGACCTGAGAACCCCTATTAAAGGATATCTTGATATTTTCCGGTCACCTGCCCCAAATTGTGCTGTTAACGCGTGCCTCAGTTGTAGATATCTAAAGAAAAGGTTTCGAGGTAGTTCAAACTTTTCCTGCAATTGCAAAAAGGAGCATAGATTGCCCCCAACATATAGATTACTCAAGGTAAGGACACCATGGGCCTTCCACAAATTTACCCCCTCCAATTCTTTCAGATGGGCAAACATAGGGTTATCCCATATTGGTATATCATCTGGGAGATCCTTAAACGATTGCATCTTGGCAGCACTCCATACCTGGTGGGCCAATTTATGAATGGGGAGCAAGCGCATAGGAACAGAACGTGATCCTTCCAGTACTGGCCACAGGGAGGTCATGCTTAAATATTCCCTGAGGTAGTATTCTGCATTTGGCAATTCTGACAATAGGATCCAGGGGATTAGGAATTTCAACTGCCCAGCTAGGTAGTATAGAAAGAAATCAGGCAGGGCAGCACCACCCTCTAGCTTGGATCTCTGCAGGACACTAAGGGATAGTTTCCGTCTGGACTCCCCCCAGATGAAATTAGCCACCAGTGAATGGATACGACCAAATAATCCCTGTGATACCGGTGTGCATGGATGCGCTAGGAGATATAGCCCTTTAGGTAAAAGGATCATTTTAACCAGATTTAATCTTCCCATGGTTGATAACGGCAGGGTCCTCCATATTTTGAATTTATCAATGAACAGGGGTTCCAGGGGTGCAATATTTAGTGAATATGCCAATTGGGGGTCCCTGGTAATCACAATCCCCAGATACTGGTCTACAACTGGCAAATTACAGTATTGTGAGGGCCACGTATGCGTCCATAGGGGCATAAGTGCTGATTTCGTCCAATTTATGTGCAAACCCGAGTATTCCCTGAACCTTCCTATTATATCAATTGCTCTGGGGAGCGTAGTTTTAGATTCATCCATAAAGAGAAGGAGATCATCCGCGTATAGTCCAACTTTATCTGTCCTGTCTCCCATGCACACCCCTTTAAAGACCTGATCTTGCCTGACTCTTAGGGCAAGATGCACTATCGCTATGGCGAACAAAAGCGGCGACAGGGGACACCCTTGCCTAGTGCCTCTATGAAGTTTAAAGGACTCAGAGAGCGATCCGTTCACCAGTATGTTAGCTTTGGGAAGTTGGTATAGTATCTCCACCCACTTGACAAACTTAGGGCCAAATCCAAAACTCTGCAGCACTTCTATTAAGTACACCCATTCCACTGAGTCAAAGGCTTTAGCTGTGTCCAGCGAGGCCAGGGCCCAGTGCTTATGCCTTGCCACACCTATCTGCGCTATGGCTTGCGCCCTCCTGATGTTATCAGATATCGATCTACCCGGTATAAACCCAGACTGATCTTTGTGTACTATAGTGGTGATTACCTTGTTTAGTCTGGAAGCCAGTAGTCTTGTGAGTATTTTATAATCTATGTTCAGGAGCGATATCGGTCTATAAGACCCACACTCCAGAGGGTCTTTATCTGGCTTCAGGATCACCACTATAGTAGCATCATACATCGATTCTGGTAGCCAATGTCTTTGCTGAGAAGCTAAATATAGTTTAAGAAGTTCGGGCCCCAATACATCAGCATATTTAGTGTACACTTCTACCAGAATTCCGTCCGGGCCAGGCGCTTCTCCCGCTGGCAGCTCCTTTATTGCCATTTGAATTTCGTCTAGAGAAATATCAGCCTCTAGTAGGTTCCTATCCTCATCACTGAGCTGGGAATGTGCTACCTGCGCTAGATAAAGCCTCAACTCCTGGGTGGTGTAGTGAGCCGCTGACTTGTAGAGATCTTGATAGAACCCTTTGAAGCTTCCGAGTATATCGCCAACTGATTCTACCACCGCGCCGGACCAGAGGGGACATACTATTACTGCGCACAATATGAGCAAGTAATTTACCTGCCTGATTGCCAGATTCAAAGGACTGCTGCTTTAAAAAGAATAATTTACCCTGAGGTGCATCATATAGAGCCTTCCTTTAAGCATCCAGTCCTGCCTATTCACCTCAGTGGGATCAGACCTGAAGGTGTTCTCCGCCTCTTTGCAATTAGCATGTAATTCTAGTTCTTTGCGTGCTGAATCTCTTTTAATATAGGATATGGATGATTTGAGGCAACCCCTCAAGTAGGCTTTTAATGTCTCCCAAAGTAGCAAATTATCAGTCATCTCATCCTGCACTTCCAGAAACATCTGAAGCTGATCAGGAATTCTATCGTTCGAGGACATAAGAGAATGGGTGTACACACATTTTGGCACTCTGTTTAATACCATCATAAAGTCTAAATTGAGCAAGAACCGGTGCATGGTCCGAGGGCCCCTGTGATCCATATCCAATATCTTTAAGATCTGTGTATACTGCAGCATTGCCAAGAATATAATCTATTCTGGACAGTGTGCCCCTGGCTGGAGTGAAGCAGGAGTAATCCCTCTGAAGTGGATGCCGCAGCCTCCACATATCCAGCCATCCAAGTTCAGTAACCATTCTACAGTAGATAGATTAGTGGTGTGCTGAGTGTGCTCACCCTCTCTCACCTCTGAGCGATACCTATCCATGTCATCATGCATCACTAAATTGAAATCCCCCATGCAGAGGAGTTTAGCATTGGGATATTGCACAGCAAAACTCATCACCACCTGGAATATGGTTATAGTGGCGGGGGGGGTTATATATATATTAACCACAACATATGGAGTACAATTGATGAATGCATACACCAGAATATACTGCCCCTTAGGATCTACCACCGATTGTTGGACCTTCCATCTAATGTTCTTGTAAACAAGTATAGCCACCCCTCTGGAATGCGTAGACCTGAACGCATTGAAAGACCTATGAACCCATGGTTTCTTAATTCTATTCCCTGTTTCTGGAGTCAGGTGGGTCTCCTGCAGTCCCAAGATATGGGGGCTGTATTGCCGGAGATGAGAGAATACAGCAATTCTTTTCCTAGGGCTACCCAGTCCCCTCACATTCCAAGATACAACATTAAAGTCTGCCATTTTTGACTCAGCGGCCTATTCTCCTGACAATTCAGCACCTCACCTCCATGAAAATCAAGGCCCATTACCTCAGGCCTTCTCTTGCATACCCCTTGCGTTGCAGTAATGTACTTAGCGCACCATGCCTTTAACAGTATAAACAGTATACAACTTAATTGTAGAATAACAGATAAGTAAATAAACCTGTAAATGATTACTTCCCTGCCATCCGGTAATATGGCTGAGTTACCGGAGACCTGCATAGTGCAATATGGTGTTAAACCTATGCAGGTATCTGCTCAACCCCGTCACAATGGGATAACACTGGATAATGCGTTTACATGTAACAATAATGAAAAGAAGAAGAAGAACAGAGGAGGGGAGGAAAGGGGGTCAAGCAATGAGGAATAGGGGACAAGCAGATGGAAGGATAATGGCGTCTCCACCAACACATCAACGCAAAATCCCGTAGACTCAATCACGTCACCAGCGTACAATGAGGGAGTTCCTCCCTAGTCCCGGACCATGATATTAAAGTCAGCAGAACTCATGTATCAGGTAAGTGCATCATTACAAACAGGATACTTGCGGCATCTGTGGTGATAAAAGTGTCAGCGGGGGCCTGGACGACTTGGCCTCTTGGAAATCCATTCTTCCGCCTCCTTAGGATCCACATAGAAGACCGTCTCCATCTATCACCCGAAGACGTGACGGATAGGCCATGGAATACTGTAGATTCATATCACGGAGTCGACGCTTAACAGAAATGAAGGTGGCTCTCTTCTTTTGCAGCTCAGCTGAGAAATCAGGAAACAGCGATATATTTGCGCTTTCATGTTTAATGTCGCGCTTGTTCCTTGCTTGACTCAGGATAAGATCTCTATCTTTCCAATTGAGCATTCGCGCCAGTAGGGGCCTTGGGGGAGCTCCTGGAGGGGGAGGCCTGGCGGGAACCCGATGCGCTCTTTCAACTGCGTATGCTCCAGAAAATGGCGCTTCAGGGAATTGTGCCTTGAACCAAAGTTCCAAGAACGTAGCCGGATCGGAGCCCTCCGCTCTCTCAGGTAGCCCCAGGATCCTGACGTTGTTGCGTCTGGCTCTATTCTCGAGGTCATCACACTTTTGCTGCCATAAGCTCACAGACCTCTCCACATCATGCACTCTGCTTGCAAGCGGCCTAGTAAGGTCTTCTGGAGCCGAGACCCTGTCCTCTGTATAGCGCACACGCTCTCTGAGCTGCTGCACATCTTGCCTCAGCAGGCCCAAATCCACCTTCACTTCCTCTATCTTGCAGGTAAGTGATGTCTGGCAGGTGGAGATTACGGTTAGGGGCTGGTGAGAAACAGTTTTTAGGGTTACCTTTGGCTCCTCCGATCCTTCCGCCTCTGTCTGCTGCGCAGCTTGACCTCGCGTTACCGCTGCTCGCGGTGTAGCAGGAGAGGCGGCGCCATTTTGGGCCTCTTGCCTCACATATTCTTTGAGCTTTTCAGCTGCTGACTGTGCCTTACTGGGGCCCATTATTGCCTTCCCAGATCTTCTCTTCCTCCTCTGTACCTGCCACTCGTCCTTCTGTTCAGCCAGTATATCAGGATGTTGAAGGATTCAGATCGGGGTACGGAGCAGACTTCAAGTGCGTGCGCTCATGTCGGCAGTTAGCCACGCCCCCCTCAGTGGTAATTTTAACGTTCATATAATAGAAGATAGACAACGGGACTCAGTTGCTGGTGTATCAAATATACTTTTTTTTATTAGTTGATCATTATGGCATTCGTCCAGAAGGTGAATACAAATTTACTGGCCAACGTTTCGGTCAACACTAGACCTTGGTCACGGCCTGGTATGAATATAGAGTACAAAGAGCATATAAGTATATTTACAGAAAGGTAAAAAAGTACATACATTGCAGTCGTCAGCGTCAAATGGTATCATATAAGGTGGCAGTTAATTTTTTAACATTGTTAACTCATGTCAGTTTTGCATAGAGGCATATTATTCATTCATGTCAGTTTTGCATATAGGCATACTATATAGGGGAGCGATATACAGATTAGGTATTCCTGAAGTATGCTATAGGAGTATGCTATAGGAATATCTGGATGCGTCCCCGGTGTGTCCGTATGAGTACAGTTGAACAATAGGAGGGTCCGGTGGGAGTAGAGAGTAGACCAATTTTGTTTAAGGTACATAACAAGCCTGGCTGAGTGGGGTCATTGTCTGCGATCGGGTCTGTATGCCTGTGGTACTTGGGTCGGTGGGTGCCCATCCCTCGGCGTATGTGTAGTTTCTTCTTCTTGGTGGTCTGTAGTTGCGCCTGGGAAAAAACGTTGTCGATGTTGGCTTGTTGATCTTTCACTGCCTGAGGAGGGGGATACGTAGCCGGCGGGAGAGGTATAGTTGTATCCTCTGGTTGTGTCCTGCCACTGCCATCGATAGACCCTGTTTAATTGGTAGTCCTCGGTATCGCGGATGAATTTTGTACGTTTGGTGTTTTCCAAGTTTTTCTTATGTTCTTCCAATATTTTATCAGTTTTTTTCTTTATTTCCGCCCAGTCAGTGGTTGAAGTAGTTGACAGTAGTAGTGCTTTAATGGTTGTAAGTTTTTTCTTCGATTCCTGTATTGATTTTTGTAGGAATTCAATACTAAGGACAATGATGTCGGATGAGCATTTATTTAGGATGGTCTCCCTTTTGTATGTGAGGAACAGACTTGGCCAGGGTTACAAAAATAAATAAGACCCATAGAAATGTTATGTAGCTACACTGTCTGTAGCTCCAGAGTAAAGGGTTCTCTGGCCTTTAGCGAAAATCTGCATGTGTGCTGATCTGTGGAGGGAAGATAGTCTGTTCGGTACGTACCTACGTTGTGCTGTTGATTCCACCATCTCTGCGGTGCTCACGTGACCACAGGGACGGTATGCGGGCTGTTCCACTCTGGTTCCTGCTGTATGTGTTCCTGAGTCTTCCTGTTCAACTTTGCAACTTTGTTTTACACTATGCAACTGAGCAGGAAGACTAGCGAATACATAATAATCTTTATTTATATAGCGCCAACATATTCCACAGCGCTTTACAGTTCAGGGGTTCATATACAGTCATAAATAACATATCTACAAACAAGTGAATAATTACAAGAGGAATGAGGACACTGCTCGCAAGAGCTTACAATTTACGAGGAGATAGGGGTGACACAGAAGGTAAACGTGCTTATTTTGTACGATGGTCCAGCCATCTTTAGGTGACTAAAATAATAGATGGAGGAGGTGCAGTAGACATCGCTTATCTAGACTTTAGTAAGGCTTTTGATACTGTCCCACATAGAAGGCTTATCAATAAGTTGCAGTCTTTGAGCGTGGACTCCCATATTGTTGAATGGATTAGGCAGTGGCTGAGGGACAGACGACAGAGGGTTGTAGTAAATGGAGTATATTCAGACCATGGTCTTGTTACTAGTGGGGTACCTCAGGGATCTGTTCTGGGACCCATATTGTTTAATATCTTTATCAGTGAAATTGCAGAAGGCCTCGATGGTAAGGTGTGTCTTTTTGCTGATGACACAAAGATTTGTAACAGGGTTGATGTTCCTGGAGGGATACACCAAATGGAAAAGGATTTAGGAAAACTAGAGGAATGGTCAAAAATCTGGCAACTAAAATTTAATGTTGATAAGTGCAAGATAATGCACCTGGGGCGTAAAAACCCAAGAGCAGAATATAAAATCTGTGATACAGTCCTAACCTCCGTATCTGAGGAAAGGGATTTAGGGATCATTATTTCAGAAGACTTAAAGGTAGGCAGACCATGTCATAGAGCAGCAGGAAATGCTAGCAGAATGCTTGGGTGTATAGGGAGAGGCATTACCAGTAGAAAGAGGGAGGGGCTCATGCCGCTCTACAGAGCACTAGTGAGACCTCATTTGGAGTATTGTGCTCAGTACTGGAGACCATATCTCCAGAAGGATATTGATACTTTGGAGAGAGTTCAGAGAAGAGCTACTAAACTGGTACATGGATTGCAGGACAAAACTTACCAGGAAAGATTAAAGTACCTTAACATGTATAGCTTGGAAGAAAGACGAGACAGAGGGGATATGATAGAAACTTTTAAATACATAAAGGGAAGCAATAAGGTAAAAGAGGAGAGAATATTTAAAATAAGAAAAACTGCTACAAGAGGACATAGTTTTAAATTAGAGGGGCAAAGGTTTAAAAGTAATATCAGGAAGTATTACTTTACTGAGAGAGTAGGATGCATGGAATAGCCTACCTGCAGAAGTGGTAGCTGCAAATACAGTGAAGGAGTTTAAGCGTGCATGGGATAGGCATAAGGCTATCCTTCATATAAGATAGGGCCAGGGGCTATCCATAGTATTCAGTATATTGGGCGGACTAAATGGGCCAAATGCTTCTTATCTGCCGACACATTCTATGTTTCTAATGTTTAAATAGTAGAGTAGATATAAAGCTGCACGAGCCAGTCACCAGCCGATATATGAAGTGCTTATGGGTGCGGTGGAGAGTTTGGTGAAGGATCAGGTTCAGGAAATGATAAATGGTCTATCTATGAAGGAGGGGTTAGATCAGGTGATGTGATAGGCCGCCATAAAAAGATGTGTTTTTAGGGAGCGCTTAAAACTGTGTATATTGTGATTTAACCTGATTTCATCTGGTTGGAACCTGAACAGAACACCCAGTGGTCAACTAAGCACAACAGTAATGGTGGAATCCATGCATTACGGAGGGTTAAGTACTGGTCAGCAGACACAAGGATTATCACCAAAGCCTGGAGAACCCCTTTAAGGAAACAGTATAGCTCACTGTTCTACACCTATTCCATAGCTCTCAAACACATCTATGTGAATTAAAAGGATTGTTCCATCTCGCTGTTTTCATGGCTAGATGGGACTAAGTACCGACCCATCATAAGTTGAAATCAGACTCAACATACAATGTCTCAGACTGTATACATGTATATAATGACAATTATATGGAAGGACATGTTTTATCTGTCTTAGTTATCTGCATTTTTTTTTTAAATCTTAATTTTCTCTCATCTTGGATGACATTTTGGGGCTTTGGAACAGATTACAATGGTTTCAACATACAATGGTCGTCCTGGAACCAATTAATATTGTATCTTGAGGGACCACTGTACTGTAATCTGCTTCATGTGCGCAACAAGCATATGCCCCATGCCACTCTTATCTCCGGACTTGCAGTAATTTCTATGTTCTTATGCTACCTAAGAAAGGCAGGTAAGTACAGTAGATGACTTTTTCTCCCAGTTGTGTTTCAACAGAAAACCAGGGATACACAACTGCAAGAAAGGTTAGGGTTAGATGTTCAATGGGACGAAGTTTACTTTGGACTTCAGGATGCCGTCATTTCTCTCATCTCTGCATTTCAAAAGATATATTTTCTTAAATTTTTTGTCAATATAACCAAATTAACTTCTTTTTTGCAGGGCAAGTATTTTTTAATGGCACCATTTTGGACTACATCTAATGAATTATATAACTTTTACAAATTTTTGCATTCATGAAACAGAATGGGTTTCGTTTTGGCGGTGTTCAAAATTATGATTATGGAGATACCAAATTTATATGGTCTTTGTTGTTTTACTATTTTTTTAACAGTTAAAAATATAAATGTTTTGTGTTTCCATATTCTTATTTTTCAGCTGACCTAACTGTTTGAGGGCTCATTTTTTGTGGGGTGGGCTGTAGTTATTATGGATGCCATTTGAGGATACAAGCATCCGCTTGATAATGTTTTATCCATTCTTTTGGGGAACGCAAAGTGACCCACAAAAAATTACAATTCTGGTATTAGAGGATATAACATGATATATCATGGCAGGGTGTAATAGTTGCCACAATGTGGCATGCTCTGGGCGGCCATAACACCCACTCAGCACCCCGCAATTGTGTTGTAAGGGTGCTGATCAAAAGACAGAGGGAGCTTGCCCACTTTTTGTAACTGCTTAGCAAGGGTTGTTATTGACTGAGGCATCTGAGGGGTTAAGCTGCTGGTATCAGAGTTATTTCCGATCTCAGGAAGGATAGCAAGGTGCTAGCTGCATAATACAGCTGGCACCCGCAAGCAATGGTGCAGACACAGCACCATCCTATTACAGCGCTAAGCATTAAAGGGGTTTTCTGGGTTTTTTATACTGATGACATATTCTCAAAATAGATTATCAGATTGGTGGGGGACTGACACCCAGCTCCTGTGAGCGCTGCGTTCTTGTGTCACGTGGCCTAAGAGCAGTTCAACCCCATTCAAGTGAATGGGGCTGAGCGCCATACCAAGCACAGCCGCTATACAATGTACGGCGCTGTGCTTGGTAAGCTGCGAGAAACTGCTGCGGATCCGCAAAACACAGATAGCGGACCTCACATGGTCAGCGCTGTATAATGCCTAAGCTTGTCCGCGGTTGCGGACAAGAATAGGACATGCTCTATCTTTTTTGCGGGGCCACGGAACGGAACATTGGATGCGGACAGCACATGGTGTGCTGTCCGCATGTTTTGCAGACCCATTGAAATGAATGGATCCGCACCCATTCCGCAAATTTGCGGAACGGATGCGGATCCATTTATACGGTCGTGTGAATGCACCCTTAAGGATATAGACTTCTGCAGTAAAATCCAAAAGGCTTTATTTCATATCACATTGAAAACAGGTACATGGTCTCCCGTCTACGCGTTTCGAAACAAACTGTTTCTTTTTCACGGCTAAGTGTACTTAGAAACGCGTAGACGGGAGACCATGTACCCGTTTTCAATGTGATATGAAATAAAGCCTTTTGGATTTTACTGCTGAAGTCTATATCCTTGAATATTGTTTGCCATGGCTGACGGTTTCTTCAGCGTGAGGAGCAATGAGTATACCTTATGTGGAAAGAATGTGGTGAGCATACTTGCCTGATCCCCTCTGCTGCGTTCCAGCTCCATTGCTCCCCCTCGTGCATCGCTGGTGCCTTCATGTCACGTGACCATCTACGTCACGTCACCGCTGCAACCAATGACTGCCTGCAGCGGTAATGTGTCACATCACTGTGGGTGACACGTGACTGCCATGTTGGTGGGCGGGGGTCTGAAAAAAGCACAGTGTAGGTGGAAAACCCATTTATAGGGTTTTTTCAGACCTCCACCACTGATCTGATATTGATAATCTATCCTGAGGAAAGGTTATGTATGCTTCACTGAAATCCCTCTGTATGCTTTATTGCTAAATCTACATGACATATACTACTGAATATGAATGAAGAGCAAACATGAACTCTGCCCATAGAAGGTATGTGTCATTACAGTCATGTGAGACTTTGCATGGCAGGTTAAGGTGTGTATCTCCTTTCCTACAGAGTTCAAGCTCAAGGATGATTTCAAGGCTATTTCATCACCAATCTACTGATTGTGCACCACAGTATACTTTTTTTCTGTTAAAGGGGTTGTTTGACTTAAAGGGAACCTGTCACCGGGATTTTGTGTATAGAGCTGAGGACACGGGTTGCTAGATGGCCGCTAGCACATCCGCAATACCCAGTCCCCATAGCTCTGTGTGCTTTTATTGTGTAAAAAAAAACGATTTGATACATATGCAAATTAACCTGAGATGAGTCCTGTCCCTGAGATGAGTCCAGCGTGAAGTAGCCCAGCACCGCCCCGCATCCTCCGAATCTTCTCCTTGCTCCCCGATGTCAGAAAGCTAGAGCACCGTAATCTCACGATGCGCAAGCTAGCGCATGCACAGTTCCTTCCTTGAGGGTGATGCTAGCACAGGGAAGGAACACGATGACGACACTGCGCATGCGCTAGCTCGCATCTAGGGTTGATAACCAGCTGTGACGTATTCAGTCTGCATACCGTGACTGGTGGCTCTCACCACAGTTCCGATACTGGAAGCCGAATTTCTGCCAACCGTGAACTCTTCCTAGTGAGAAAAGATGAGGTGGAGGATAGTTTGAAGGTGGTTCCCCCATGTTTTGTCAGTAATTTGTAGTCTTGATATAGAAGGGAAATTGAGGAGGTTTGTGATTGTGGATTCTTTTATAAATACTGTAGGTCTAAGGCCCCTTGCAGACGAGCGAGTATTCCGTGCGGGTGCAATGTCCCGCACTGAATCCGGACCATTTATTTCACTGTGTCTGTGTACATGAGTGTTATTTTTCACGCATCACTTGTGTGTTGCGTGAAAATCGCAGCATGCTCTATATTGTGCGTTTTTCACGCAACGCAGGCCCCATAGAAGTGAATGGGGCTGCGTGAAAATCGCAAGCATCCGCTAGCAAGTGCGGATGTGATTTTCACGGATGGCTGCTAAGAGATGGTGTTTGTAAACATTCAGTTATTTATCACGTGTGTGAAAAACGCATCATTGCGCATTGCACCCGCGCGATAAAAACTGATCGCAAATAAAACGAATTGAACTTGCTTGTGAAATCGCGCAGTTTTCACTGAACGCATCCGGACACGCTCGTCTGCAAGGGGCCTTATAGTGCTGAGAGTTCCTGCGTGTCTACTACACTATACTCAGAGGTGTAGCTATAGGGGAAGCAGCTGCTTTGGGGGCCAAACTCACAAGGGGCCCACCCAGGAGGAGGACTATAAGATTTTATTGTCAGGGCCCCTCAACAGTATTATACAATGACATTATATACAGTGACCCTATAGGAAATGGATGGCCTCGTCTGAGAGTAACTTAGGAGTGGAGGGGTTGCACGGGAGGAGGGGGTTGCAAAGAATTTGCTCGGGTTGGGGGCCCCGCTAACAAATTTGCTGTGGGGCCCAGTCATTTCTAGTTACGGCGCTAAATGTAATACACTGAGTACAGTACGGTAGCCCTACCGTCGGGCAGAAACACATGGCACAGCAAGTCCTTATGATGCTGTGAGCTCAGGTCAGAGAATGTTTCCTGGACTGAACACGCTCATGTGAAATTATCTTTCGGATACGAATCGACATCCCGGCACGCCCGCCGATAAGCCGTGGGGCTGATACCAAGCACGGTACACTGTGTGCCGCCATGCCTGGTTACCGTAGGGCGGTTTCCATTCAAGCTGCTGTAAGGAGCCAGGACACAGTGTACGGGCATGTGCTGGTGTTTATTCACTGGGCATGGGGACAAGAACTGGTGACATAGCAGGAGAGTGTCAATGGGAAAATCATTCTGCTTGTGTCCCTATGGCAATATGAGAAGGCTAGGTAGCCAGACACATGGTGAGGCTGAGGCAATCAGTGCCATCACCATCATGGGGGCACACTCCCGGTTGCACGGTATTGCAGGTCTTCTCCTCTCAGTCTATACAAAACCCTCACCCCTGCCCAACTTCTCCCAGCATGACGTCACTCCCAAGCACCGCCCCCATTCCGCCAGCCCCTCCACACCTATAGGCTCTCGGCGCCGTACGTCTGGCCACAGAAGTGGGCTGCCTTAGGACCGTACCACAGCTTCTGACGGGTGGGTACCATTTCGTCCGTCCTTCCTGTCTCTAGCAGGAGGTCAGTTTGTTTGACCAGTCATGGACTTCTGTTAATATAAAGTCTGCTTTTCTAATTAAGTTTTCCTTCCAATGCGATACGAAGCTTAATATTTTGCATTAAGCTAATCCCGGACACCCCCATACGCCTCTTCCCTTACGTACTTGGCAGTGGCCCGGAGTCACCTGACGTGCCTGTGGTGTCAAGCCGGGGAGCTCCGGTCCTTGTTCCCTTTCTACCAAACGGCGCCGCTGAGAGGACCGGTACCGGTAAGTTCCACTGCGATATTTTACTGTGTAACTTGAGGTACCGGTGCTCGTTGTCATGGAGACACGACCTCACGTGTCCTTGCAGGGTCCTAGCACCGACTCCTCTGAGATTTTACAGACTGCTGTCAGGTGGTGAGCGGACGTGTGACAAGTCCCGTGGGTGCAGCTAGAAGCTATTATAACAAGCCACTGTGGACTGGAGCAGGGATTGTCAGGTGAAGTCTCCCTATATGTATGCATACACCCACATCATCCACTGTCGTGGGCGAGCTAGGCACATGCCTAGGGGCTGCTTTGATTTACACTATTATTTTCCAGTTTCATTAAACTTATCAGCATTCCTGCTTATTCCTCAGGTACTGTAGTAATGCTAGAAGCATAGCAGAAGTATGTGAGGGGGTACTTGGCGGCCTCGTTGCTGTATAGACCTACCTGGAAGCCAGCGCGCTACAGGCAGTCTCCGGTACAGCTCATTGCTTGCCTACGTGCTGTCCTATTCCATGACACAGCCCTAAGAATCCATGCGCAGTCGATCTGTACCAGTGTGACATGTCGCCTAAGGGCATCACCAGTCAGTGTCACCTGTTGCACTTAGCCTGCACCTATGCAAACAGTAGGATAAGGCACCAGGTGTGGGAAAGGGGAGGCCCGTTCCTGGCTGTGACCTCAGCTTGTCACCCAGGCGGTTTCTCCACCTCATGCCTTCACGATGGGACCATGTCTTCTGGGATGACGAAGGCAGAGAACTGGGGACGACTGGACTGTTCAGGGACCGGAGCTCCAGTTTCTATAGATACAATGGGGGTTATGTGTGAACGGGCACAACAGGACACAAGCCGCGTAAGACCGCTTTCACACAGTCACCAAATGGTCAGCGATTGTGAGCTGAAACCAGGTGAGGGTCAGACACACAGGGCTGGTGCAGGTCTTTCCATTAGACCTAGGATCCACTCCTGGTTTTGGCTCGCATTCACTAATCAAGATACGTATGAAAATGGCCTAAAACAGGGATGCCCCCCAGCCTGTGGCCCTCCAGATGTTGCAAAACGACAACTCCCAGCATGCCTGGATAGCCTACAGCTATTAGGGCATACTGGGAGTTGTAGTTTTGCCACAGGTTGAGCACCCCTGGCCTAAAACCATATTGTGTTTTTTATTTGGGTGGGCATGATGGTGATTACATGACCATTGCTGTATACCTCACCCAGGCACAATATTACATGAAAAACGCTGGGGCCATACACTGTGAATCTTCTTAAAGGGGAAGTTCAGGAATATAAGAAATGACGCTAGCAACAAGAAATATTGTCAAATGGGGAAAAAAAAACACCTCACTTATTAAAACCCCTGCCTCTCCGGTGGTCTCTCCGGCCTGCAGCAGTGATGTGCAGTCCATCCATATGACCACTGCAGCCAATCGCTGGTCTCAGTGGTTTCATGCCGTACTTGCTAGCGGCACTGTTTAGACAGGTCATAAGGATATGCAGCACATCACCTATGCAAGACAGGAGACTAAACGAGGACTTTGAGGACCACCAAAGTGGGTGGTGGATTTATCAGGTGAGTACTGGTTTATCTAAGGCAACTTTCACATTTGCGTTTTCAATTCCGCTATTGAGATCTGTCATAGGATCTCAATAATGGAAGAAAACGCTTCAGTTGTGTCCCCATTCATTGTCAAAGGGGACAAAACTGAATGAAACGGAGTGCACCAGAATGCATTCCATTCCGTTTGGTTGCGTCCCCATCGCGGACAGAAAAACGCTCCGCAATGTGGTGCAGAGCAAGCGGTAACTAGCAGTAATATCACGTGGGACGCCACGATTGGTATACCACTATCCACCAACAGTGAGTACATGAACTTTGTTAATGATGGATATTTTATCAAAGGAAGAATGCCCGTAATCTGAATGTGAATAGTGGGCACAAAGAGCTGTGAAGCTCCTCACTAAGCTCCCACCAAGGAATAGCAGTATATATGTGTGGCGTACACATTACATACAAGCATATAGTACCTTTGGCACAGATTTCTGAAGCCCCATTTTCTTCTCCTCAGTGACGTACCGGCTCCCTGGCAGGCAAGCAAAGCTTCCTCTTCCGCTGCTCAGGGAGCCCGGTGACGTCACTGGCAGCATAAGTAATTTATGCAGAGTGGATGGAGAGGCGGTAACTAGGCTGGCCGACATCGCGCCCCGCCAGTCCGGTGATGTCACCAGGCAAGGAGCTTTAGAATGAATGGAGGTGAATATTGATGAGGGGGCGGAGTTACAGCGGAGGAGAGAGTCAGCTGTAACCACCTGATGCCGCGCTCCCCCAGCTTTGGGACTTAGTTCAGATTTTTTTGCCAGATGAAAGGTCCTCTTTAATACAAATCCCGGAGGCGGGTGCTGGCGGGGAGCTGCAATTGGCAGCAGTTAACCCCTCAGGTGCCGCATGTATTAAATGTTAATTATATTATCATTGGTGGCGCACTGCGCCCTTCCACCTCCTACCCAATATAAAAATCATTGGTGGTGCAGTGCACCCCCCCCCCCCCCAACCCCCCGCAGTATTAAAATCATTAGTGGCTGTGGCCACTGGGTCCCCTCCCCCTCATTGGTAGCAGTGGCAGCTTCTGATCGGAGCCCCAGCTGTGTAATGCTGGGGCTCCGATCGGCTACCATGGCAGCCAGGACGCTACTGAAGCCCTGGCTGCCATGGTAAGCTCCATGCTGCTGTGAGCACAAAGCACAGAACAGCAGGGACAGTGTGAGCTCTTATTCACCCTGATAGAGATCTATTAGGGTGAATAGGACAAGGGATGAAAAAAATCCCAGGTTCTAGCCCTGGTTCTATTGTGGATGTGCTAGCAACCCGTGTCCTCAGCTCTATACACAAAATCCCGGTGACAGGTTCCCTTTTAAAATATAAAAAAAATGTCCTATGCGGTGAACGCTGGTACAGAAAAAAAAAAAAAACAGACCTATTCGCCATTTTTTTTTTCTTTGGTCATCTTGTCCCCCCAAAAAATAGTATCGGACTGTTCTATTATGGGCTGGACATTCCATAAAATGCGGAATGCACGCTTGAAAAAAAATTTGGGTGTTTTATTTTTTTCGCATGGTATCGAGTATTGCAATACTTTTTTATGGTATCGAAACCGAATCAAAATTTTGGTATCGAAACAACCCTAGATAGGATCAGACATTATCTGGCCTGAATAAGTTGAGCTGACACCTACCTAATGTGTATAGACAGACTTGGTCTGGCCGTATCTGAGGTCTAGAGCCTTTAGGCCTAGTTCACACTTCAGTGTTTGCTCTGTGGTTTCCATGAGTGATTGTGAGCCAAAACCAGAAATATTTTATGTGGGAAGTACATTAAAGTACCCTGAAATATTATCAACATTAGGGTTATTCACTTTAGAAAAAAGACGACTGAGGGGAGATCTAATTACCATGTATAAATATATTAGGGGTCAGTACAGAGATCTATCCCATCAGCTATTTATCCCCAGAACTGTGACGAGGAGACATCCTCTGCGTCTGGAGGAAAGAAGGTTTGTACACAAACATAGAAGAGGATTCTTTAAGGTAAGAGCAGTGAGACTATGGAACTCTCTGCCTGAGGAGGTGGTGATGGTGAGTACAATAAAGGAATTCAAGAGGGGCCTGGATGTATTTCTGGAGCATAATAATATTACAGGCTATAGCTACTAGAGAGGGGACGTTGATCCAGGGAGTATTCTGATTGTCTGATTTGAGTCGGGAAGGAATTTTTTATTCCCCTAAAGTGGGGAAAATTGGCTTCTACCTCATGTTTTTATATATTCCTCTGGATTAACTTGCAGAATAACAGGCTGAACTGGATGGACGGATGTCTTTTTTCAGCCTTATAAACTATGTACGACTTGCCGGTTAGGTGTGTTTTTACTTTTGTGGAGTTGTTCATGACAATTTTTGTGTGTACCCTGATAATAGACTGGTGACAGAGTTCATGAGCAGTTGAGTAAGAGATTATATGTCATGAACAGACCTGACCTGTGCCACAACAACCTGTTCTGTTAGAACATTTATTGGGTGCAAGTCAAAAGTTTTATTACCTTAGTGCTTTCGCTCTACTATTATATTTGAGGCATATGACTATTGGCACGTGTGCCCGGCTTTCAAGTTTTGGGAATGCCTTTCCAAAAACTGCTCACCTATTCACGGTATAATATCAAAAATACCAATACACTAGGTGGTCGGGATAACCATATAATCTTTATTAATGCGATAAATTCAGTATGGGCAAGAGGCCATCACAATAAAAACACCATAATCCCAATTAAAACATGCTCGGTAGAAGTGGTGGTTAAAGTGCAAAGAGACAGGTTACAAAACATAGCAAGTATATAAAGCCCAAACCGTCCAAACATCCAATAGATTACAGTGGTTATCACGAAAGTACACAACTTTATAATGGAATGAAAAGATATATAAAAATTCCATAGTGATGATGTCACACTGAATACCAACCTGTCACCTGGCAGAACACAAAACCTGACCACCATCTCAGCGCCCAAACGCAAATTTGGTGGTCCGCTTTCTCAAGGGGTGATGACATGGACATCTTCCTACAAACTGCTTCGGATTTTTAACCCCTTAAGGACACAGCCTTTTTACACCTTAGGACCAGGCCATTTTTTGAAAATCTGACCAGAGTCCCTTTAAGTGCTGATAACTTTAAAACGCTTTGACTTATCCAGGCCGTTCTGAGATTGTTTTTTCGTCACATATTGTACTTCATGACACTGGTAAAATGAAGTCAAAAAAATTATTTTTTTTGCACCAAAAAATACCTAATTTAACAAAAAATTTGGAAAAATTTGCAAATTTCAAAGTTTCAGTTTCTCTACTTCTGTAATACATAGTAATACCCCCAAAAATTGTGATGACTTTACATTCCCCATATGTCTACTTCATGTTAGAATTGATTTGGGAATGATATTTTATTTTTTGGGGATGTTATAAGGCTTAGAAGTTTAGAAGCAAATCTTGAAATTTTTCAGAAATTTACAAAAACTCAATTTTTAGGGACCTGTTCAGGTCTCAAGTCACTTTGCGAGGCTTACATTATAGAAACCACCCAAAAATGACCCCATCTAAGAAACTACACCCCTCAAGGTATTCAAAACTGATTTTGCATACGTTGTTAACCCTTTAGGTGTTGCACAAGAGTTATTGGCAAATGGGGAGGAAATTTGAGAATTTCATTTTTTTTGTCTAATTTTTCATTTTAACCCATTTTTTCCACTAACAAATCAAGGGTTAACAGCCAAACAAGACTGTATCTTTATTGCCCTGACTCTGCCGTTTACAGAAACACCCAATATGTGGCCGTAAACTACTGTACGGCCACACAGCGGGGCGTAGAGTGAAAGGTGCGCCGTATGGTTTTTGGAGGGCTGATTTTTATGGACTGGTTTATTTACACCATGTCCCATTTGAAGCCCCCTGATGCACCCCTAGAGGAGAAACTCCCTAAAAGTGACCCCATCTAAGAAACTACACCCCTCAAGCTATTCAAAACTGATTTTACATACATCGTTAACCCTTTAGGTGTTGCACAGGAGTTATTGGCAAATGGCGATGAAATTTGAGAATTTCATTTTTTTGCCTAATTTTCCATTTTAACCCATTTTTTCCACTAACAAAGCAAGGGTTAACAGCCAAACAAGACTGTATCTTTATTGCCCTGACTCTGCTGTTTACAGAAACACCCCATATGTGGCCGTAAACTACTGTACGGGCACACAGCGGGGCGTAGAGTGAAAGGTGCGCCGTTTGGTTTTTGGAGGGCTGATTTTGCTGGACTGTTTTTTTGGCACCATGTCCCATTTGAAGCCCCCCTGATGCACCCCTGGAGTAGAAACTCCATAAAAGTGACCCCATCTAAGAAACTACACCCCTCAAGGTATTCAAAACTGATTTTACAAACTTTGTTAACCCTTTAGGTGTTGCACAAGATTTAATGGAAAATAGAGATACAATTTCAAAATTTCACTTTTTTGGCAGATTTTCCATTTTAATATTTTTTTTCCAGTTACAAAGCAAGGGTTAACAGCCAAACAAAACTCATTATTTATGGCCCTGATTCTGTAGTTTACAGAAACACCCCATATGTGGTCGTAAACTGCTGTACGGGCACACGGCAGGGCGCAGAAGGAAAGGAACGCCATACGGTTTTTGGAAGGCAGATTTTGCTGGACAGTTTTTTTTTACACCATGTCCCATTTGAAGCCCCCCTGATGCACCCCTAGAGTAGAAACTCCAAAAAAGTGACCCCATTTTAGAAACTACGGGATAGGGTGGCAGTTTTGTTGGTACTAGTTTAGGGTACATATGATTTTTGGTTGCTCTATATTACACTTTTTGTGCGGCAAGGTAACAAGAAATAGATTTTTTGGCACGTTTTTATTTTTTGTCATTGACAACATTCATCTGACAGGTTAGATCATGTGGTAATTTTATAGAGCAGGTTGTCACGGACGTGGCGATACCTAATATGTATACTATTTTTTTTATTTATGTAAGTTTTACACAATGATTTCATTTTTAAAACAAAAAAAATGTTTTAGTGTCTCCATAGTCTAAGAGCCATAGTTTTTTCAGTTTTTGGGCGATTATCTTAAGTAGGGTCTCATTTTTTGCGGGATGAAATGACGGTTTGATTGTCATCTATTTTGGGGTGCATATGACTTTTTGATTGCTTGCTATTACACTTTTTGTGACGTAAGATGACAAAAAATGGCTTTTTTTACACCGTTTTTATTTTAATTTTTTTACGGTGGTCATCTGAGGGGTTAGATCATGTGATATTTTTATAGAGCCGGTCGATACGGACGCGGCGATACCTAATATGTATACTTTTTTTTTTATTTATGTAAGTTTTACACAATGATTTCATTTTTGAAACAAAAAAAATCATGTTTTAGTGTTTCCATAGTCTAAGAGCCATAGTTTTTTCAGTTTTTGGGCGATTATCTTGGGTAGGGTATGATTTTTGCGGGATGAGATGACGGTTTGATTGGTACTATTTTGGCGTACATGCGACTTTTTTGATCACTTTTATTACCTTTTTTGGGAAGTAAGGTGGGCAAAATTTCAATTTCATCATAGTTTTTTATTTTTTATTTTTATGGCGTTCACTGTTCGGGTAAAGTAACATAACCGTTTTATAGATCAGGTCGTTACGGATGCGGCGATACCAAACATGTGTAGGGAATTTTATTTTTTTCATTTTTAATCAGTGATAAATGTGTTTTTTGACCCAGACCCACTTGGTTCTTGAAGATCCAGTGGGTCTGATGTCTGTATAATACAGTACAGTACAATATATATTGTTCTGTACTGTATTTTACTTATACTGAACAGATCTATGCTTTCAGCACAGATCTGTTCAGCACCATGGACAGCAGGACGCCTGAGAGGCGTCCTGTTGCCATGGGAACCTTCCCCGTCTGCTCAGAACTGCGCAGACGGGGAAGGGTAAGCACAGGGCTGAGGGGGGCTCTCTGGGGGCTCTCTCCCTCTCCCATCGGGGGGCTGCAAAGGCACAGCAGCCCCCCGATGGGAGAGGGAGGGAGCTCCCTGCGCTGTTAACCTTTTCCATACAGCGGTCCGTACGGACCGCTGTATGGAAAGGGTTAACGGCTGACATCGCATCGCAGATGTCAGCCGTTTATACCAGGGTGCCAGCAATGTGCTGGCACCCTGGTATACCCACTAGAAACCAACGATTATACAAGGGGAGGCGGGCGGGGGATCGCGATCCCGCCTGCCGCACCGCCCGCCTCCCGCACCGCCCGCACTGCCCGCAACCCTCCCCCTGCACCTCCCACCGGGCTAAAATCACTCGGGGGGTGCAGGGGGAGGGATACAGATCTATTTTAGGAATACTAAAGTTTCTGATCCCCGCGGTCAGGGACCGCAGGGATCAGAAACTGCAGAAATCGCAGCAAACCGCAGGTCTGAATTGACCTGCGGTTTGCCGCGATCGCCGACATGGGGGGGTCACGGGACCCCCCCGCGCATTTAGCCTAGGTGCCTGCTCGATGATTTGAGCAGGCACTGGGTTCCGATCACTGCCAGCCGGGCGGCAGTGATCGGAACAACACATGACGTACCGGTACGTCATGTGTCCTTAAGTACCAGGACATCATGACGTACCGGTACGTCATGTGTCCTTAAGAGGTTAAGGAACGCTCTTATTGTTCACCCCTGTAAAGAAACATGTACAGTATGAGGGGTGGGGACTGATCTCTTACATCTATTGCCAACGTGACATTTTGACTCCCTAGACGGCATTCGGCCACAGTGTACTTAGAAATAATGTAATGTATGGAATGTATGATATCATGTTATCTCGACTGACATCAACCTTTCCTCCCAGGCCCACTGAGTTGAATGTACCATGTAATCCTGTTAGTTTGGTCTTTGGTATTTACTGAGCTGCTTAAGGCTACTTTCACACTAGCGTTTAAGTTTTCCGGTATTGAGATCCGTCGTAGGGGCTCAATACCGGAAAAAAACGCTTCCGTTTTGTCCCCATGCATTGTCAATCGGGACAAAACTGAACAGAACGGAATGCTCCAAAATACATTCCGTTCTCATACTAGAGAGCAAACCGCAGCATGGGATCCGTCCTGGGATGCAGAGCAAGACAGATCCATCATAATCCACAGTGCAAGTCAATGGGGACGGATCAGTTTTCTCTGACACAATAGAAAACGGATCCGCCCCCCACTGACTTTCAATGGAGTTCATGACGGATCCGTCTTGGCTATGTTAAAGATAATACAACCGGATCCATTCATAACGGATGCAGATGGTTGTATTATCAGTAACGGAAGCATTTTTGCTGAACCCTGATGGATACAGCAAAAACGCTAGTGTGAAAGTAGCCTAAAGTGTGCAGAAAACGATCATCTCCTCTGTGGTTTAGGATGGCGTAATGTTGACCTGCCTAAGAGAACGTTACTTTTAGGCTACTTTCACACCTGCGTTTAGGTGCGGATCCGTCTGGTATCTGCACAGACGGATCCACACCTATAATGCAAACGCTTGTATCCGTTCAGAACGGATCAGTTTGCATTACCATGAAAAAAAAAAAACTGATCCGTTTTGACTTACATTGAAAGTCAATGGGAGGCGGATCCGTTTTCAATTGCACCATATTGTGTCAGTAAAAACGGATCCGTCCCCATTGACTTACATTGTAATTCAGGACGGATCCGTTTGGCTCAGTTTCGTCAGACGGACATCAAAACGCTGCAAGCAGCGTTTTGGTGTCCGCCTCCAGAGCGGAATGGAGGCTGAACGAAGGCAAACTGATGCATTCTGAACGGATCCTTATCCATTCAGAATGCATTGGGGCTGAACTGATCCGTTTTCGTCCGCTTGTGAGAGCCTTGAAACGGATCTCACAGGCGGACCCAGAAACGCCAGTGTGAAAGTAGCCTAAGGCCCCTTTCACACGGGCGAGTATTCCGCACGGATGCGATGCGTGAGTTGAACGCATTGCACCCGCACTGAATCCCGACCCATTCATTTCTATGGGGCTGTTCACATGAGCAGTGATTTTCACGCATCACTTGTGCGTTGCGTGAAAATCGCAGCATGTTCTATATTCAGCGTTTTTCAATCAACGCAGGCCCCATAGAAGTGAATGGGGTTGCGTGAAAATCGCAAGCAGGTGCGATTTTCACGCACGGTTGCTAGGAGACTATCGGGATGGAGACCCGATCATTATTATTTTCCCTTATAACATGGTTATAAGGGAAAATAATAGCATTCTGAATACAGAATGCAAAGTAAAATAGCGCTGGAGGGGTTAAAAATAAATAAAAAAATTAACTCCCCTTAATTCACTTGCTCGCGCAGCCCGGCTTCTCTTCTGTCTTCATCTTAGCTGTGTGCAGGAACAGGACCTGTGGTGACATCACTCCGGTCATCACATGGTCTATCACATGATGACCGGAGTGACGTCACCATATGTCCTTTTCCTGTACATAGCAAAGAAGAGATGCCGGCTGCGCGAGCAAGTGGATTAAGGTGAGTTAAATTATTATTATTTTTTTAACCCCTCCAGCCCTATTGTACTATGCATTCTGTATTAAGAATGCTATTATTTTCCCTTATAACCATGTTATAAGGGAAAATAATACAATCTACAGAACACCGGTCCCAAGTCCGAACTTCTGTGAAGAAGTTCGGGTTTGGGTACCAAACATGCGCAATTTTTCTCACGCGAGTGCAAAAGGCATTACAATGTTTTGCACTCGCGCAAAAAAATTGCGCATGTTCCCGCAACGCCCGTGTGAAACCAGCCTATCAGGTAGACTTCTTTGTTTGTTTTAGGCCTCTTTCACACGGCCGTTTTTTTTTCCCGTTTTGCGGGCCGTTTTTTGCGGTCCGTATACGGTCCGTATATGGAACCATTCATTTCAATGGTTCCGCAAAAAAAACGGAATGTGTTCCGTATGCATTCCGTTTCCGTATTTCCGTTTTTCCGTTCAAAGATAGAACATGTCCTATATTTGGCCGCAAATCACGTTCCGTTGCTCCATTAAAGTCTATGGGTCCGCAAAAAAACGGAATGCATACGGAAATGCATCCGTATGTCTTCCGTATCCGTTCCGTTTTTTGCGGAACCATCTATTGAAAATGTTATTCCCAGCCCAATTTTTTTCTATGAAATTACTGTACACTGTATATGCCATACGGAAAAACGGACGGGAAAAACCAAACGGAAACACAACGGAAACAAAAAACGGAACAATGGATCCGTTTAAAACGGACCGCAAAACACTGAAAAAGACATACTGTCGTGTGAAAGAGGCCTTATCCACACCCCCTCTTTACATTCACAATCCAACATTAAATCAAGCAATTGTTTAGCCCCTGAATAGGGATTAGGCTACTTTCACACTTGCGTTGTTCTTTTCCGGCATAGAGTTCCGTCACAGGGGCTCTATACCGGAAAAGAACTGATCAGGCATATCCCCATGCATTCTGAATGGAGAGTAATCCGTTCAGTTTGCATCAGGATGTCTTCAGTTCAGTCGTTTTGACTGATCAGGCAAAAGAGAAAACCGTAGCATGCTACGGTTTTATCTCCGGCTAAAAAAACTGAAGACTTGCCTGAACGCCGGATCAGGCATTTTTTCCCATAGGAATGTATTAGTGCCGGATCCGGCATTCAGAATACCGGAATGCCGGATCCGTCATTCCGGTATGCGCATGCGCAGACTGAAAAAAAGGTGAAAAAATAAATGCCGGATCCGTTTTTGCCGGATGACACCGGAAAGACGGATCCGGCATTTCAATGCATTTTTTCGACTGATCAGGCATTTTTAAGACTGATCAGGATCCTGATCAGTCTTACTAATGCCATCAGTTAGCATACATTTTGCCTGATCCGGCAGGCAGTTCCGGCGACGGAACTGCCTGCCGGATCTCTCTGCCGCAAGTGTGAAAGTAGCCTTAGAAGAGCTTTGTAAGTCTGATTCATCTTATCTGGTGGAGTGCCTGATCCCATGTGTTTGGATGAAAGTCTATCTCCATCTCTAAGATTCACTTTGGTGCCCCTCGCCCAATAGATATGAAACCCTGTATACTAAAGTTCTTACGTGGCTTTACATTTGAGCAGCCTAATTATTAGACTTGAAGAACACCAAGCTAATGATAGATACAGTGGATATACAAACTCTACACACCCCTGTTAAAATGTCAGGTTTCTGTGCTGTAACAAATATGAGACAAAGATAAATCATTTCAGAACTTTTTCCACCTTTAATGTGACCTATAAACTGTACCACTCAATTGAAAAACAAACTGAAATCTTTTAGGTAGAGGGAAGAAAGAATATAAAAATAAAATATGGTTGCATAAGTGTGCACACCCTTAAACTAATACTTTGTTGAATCACCTTTTGATTTTATTACAGCACTTAGTCTTTTTGGGTATGAGTCTATCAGCATGGCACATTTTGACTTGGCAAGTTTTGCCCACTCTTCTTTGCAAAAACACTCCAAATCTGTCCGATTGCGAGGGCATCTCCTGTGCACAGCCCTCTTCAGATCACCCCACAGATTTTCAATCGGATTCAGGTCTGGGCTCTGGCTGGGCCATTCCAAAACTTGAATCTTCTTCTGGTGAAGCCTTTCCTTTGTTGATTTGGATGTATGCTTTGGGTTGTTGTCATGCTGAAAGATGAAGTTCCTCTTCATGTTCAGCTTTCTAGCAGAAGCCTGAAGGTTTTGTGCCAATATTGACTGGTATTTGGAACTGTTCATAATTCCCTCTCGCTTAACTAAGGCCCCAGTTCCAGCTGAAGAAAAACAGCCCCTTGGCGTGATGCTGCCACCACCATAATTCACTGTGGGTATGGTGTTCTTTTGGTGATGTGCAGTGTTGTTTTTGCACCAAACATATCTATTGGAATTATGGCCAAAAAGTTCTACCTTGGTTTCATCAGACCATAACACCTTTTCCCACATGCTTTTGGGAGACTTCAGATGTGTTTTTGCAAAATGTAGCCTGGCTTGGATGTCTTTCTTCGTAAGAAAAGGCTTTCATCTTGACACTCTACCCCATAGCCCAGACATATGAAGAATACAGGAGATTGTTGTCACATGTACCACACAGCCAGTACTTGCCAGATATTCCAGCAGCTCCTTTAATGTTGCTGTAGGCCTCTTGGTAGCCTCCCAGACCAGTTTTCTTCTCGTCTTTTCATCAATTTTGGAGGGACATCCAGTTCTTGGTAATGTCACTGTTGTGCCATATTTTCTCCACTTGATGATGACTGTCTTCACTGTGTTCCATGGTATATCTAATGCCTTGGAAATTCTTTTGTACCCTTCTCCTGACTGATACCTTTTAACAATGAGATCTCTCTGATGCTTTGGAAGCTCTCTGTGGACCATGGCTTTTGCTGTGGGATGCGACTAGGGTTGTTGCGGGTATCGAAATTTCGATACCCAATCGATACTTTTGTCCCGGTATCGATACGATACCGGGATTTCCGTTTTTTCGATACTGGGCTGCGCTTCTGCGCAGTCTAGTATCTCTGAACATGAGCGCGCTGCTATCGGCGCGCTCATGTTCTCTCTCAGCAGCACGGGGAGAAGGAAGCTGTCCTCCCTCCCCCTGTGCTGCTGCCGCTGCCACCAATGAGAAGAGAGGGGCGGAGGAGGGGCGGCAATGAGAAGAGAGGGGCGGAGGAGGGGCGGCAATGAGAAGAGAGGGGGTGGAGGAGGGGCGGCAATGAGAAGAGAGGGGCGGAGGAGGGGCGGGCGCACTGCGCCCCCAATGATAGGATTACTATCGGAGCGATGGGAGGAGACATCAGCTTCACTAGTGGGCGTTCCTTTTCCCTGCGCTGCGATTGGACAGCGCTACAGCCAGGGAGAAGGAACGCCCACTAGTGAAGCTGATGTCTCCTCCCATCGCTCCGATAGTAATCAGCAGCATGTGGAGCAGGAGAGGAGACAGTAATGGGGCACTGCGGGCGAACGGAGCGGCGCCCAGGACTAAATGGTGAGTGCTGAGACATCGCTGGGCGCCGCTCTGTGTGGCCTAATAGTGAAAGTCTGGACTCATATACAGTAGTCAGTCTTTAACACATACAGGAGGCGGGTGCCGGCAGCAGAATCGCATTGCCGGCACCCTGCCCCTGACAGGGAGCTGCGATCAGCGGCAGTTAACTGCCGCTGATCTGCTAGTACCCGCCTCCTGTATAAAGGGGTAAAATCATTGGTGGTGCAGTGTGCCCCCCCCCTCAATCCCCCCATCCCATTAAAATCATTGGTGGCACAGTGCGCCGGCCCCTCTCAACCCTCCAGTATTAAAATCATTGGTGGCAGTGGCCACAGGGACCTCTCCACTCCCCCTCATTGGTGGTGCAGTGGCAGCTTCTGATCGGAGCCCCAGCTGTGTAAGCCTGGGGCTCCGATCGGTTACCATGGCAGCCAGGACGCTACAGAAGCCCTGGTTGCCATGGTAACATCCCTGATGCTGTGTGCACAAAGCACAGAGCAGCAGGGACAGTGTGGAGTCCTATTCACCCTGATAGAGATCTATCAGGGTGAATAGGAAAAGGGATGAAAGATCCCAGGTTCTAGCCCCTAAGGGGGGAAATAGTTATTAAATAAAAAGTGAAAAAAAAAAAAAACACTAAAATATGAAGTATAAATCACCCCCCTTTTCCCAATTTCACATATAAAATATATAAATAAACATATTACATCGCCACGTCAGAAAAGTCCAAACTATTAAAATATAAAAAAAAAATCTAGGTGGTGAATGCCGGAACAGAAAAAATAAAATAAAAACTGCGCGATTCGCCATTTTTAAAAATGAGGAATGCACGTGGCTTTTTTTGTTTATTTTTTTCGCGTGGTATCGAATGGTATCGAGTATCGCAATACTTTTTCATGGTATCGAAACCGAATCAAAAATTTGGTATCGCAACAACTCTAGATGCGACTAAGAAAATTTCAGGAAAGACCAACTAGAGCAGCTGAACTTTATTTGGGGTTAGTCAGAGGCACTTTAAATGATGGCGGGTGTATGCTGACTCCTATTTAACATGATTTTGAATGTGATTGCTTAATTCTGAACACAGCTACATCCCCAGTTATAAGAGGGTGTGCACACTTATGCAACCACATTATTTTAGTTTTTATTAGTTTTTTTTCCCTCCACCTAAAAGATTTCAGTTTGTTTTTCAATTGAGTGGTACAGTTTATAGGTCACATGAAAGGTGGAAAAAGTTCTGAAATGATTTATTTTTGTCTCATTTTTTATTTTATTTTTTACATCACAGAAACCTGACATTTTAACAGGGGTGTGTAGACTTTTTATATCCACTGTATGTCTGTCCCTCAGGAGCATTTTTTAAGCCTCACTTATGGATACGTTCATACCAATTACTGTAGTTACACAGAGATGAGTAAAACTTGTCAAATTGTCAGTCTGGAAGAGGTTACGAAGACATCTGATGTTTTAGGAACACTACTAAGAGCCATCATCTCCAGGTTGAGCAGACCTGGAACAGTCAAGGCGGGAACCTGTGTAAGACTCTCTACTATCATCATATTTTTTTTTCAATCCATTGCATATTTAATGTCCTTGGCCAAAGTAATGAATTTCACAGTCACTACTAAGTAGATGGCCTTCTGTGTGAGCATTAAGCTGGCAGTCGTAACATCATAGTGGTAGTTTGGTGGTGGGGGTCGCTGGCCATACACAAGATTGGCTGACCATGTAATGTGTATGGGGGCCTCCTGACTCTCTGTGGTCTGGCCCGCAATGCACGAGCACAGTCCGTGGGGCAGCCGCAGCGGATCGGGGACCCATTCATTCATCTTTTTGCGGAACGGAAGTATGGGACGAAACCCCACGGAAGCACTCCGTAGTGCTTCCGTAGAGTTCCGTTCCATGCTTTCTGTTCCGCACCATTCCGCACCCCCCGGATTTGCGGGCCCATTGAAGTGAATGGGTCCGCATTCCATGATGCGGAATGCCCACGGAACGGCACCCGTGTAGATCCGCAATACGGCAACGGGGCGCACATGCCCGTGTGAAAGAGGCCTCAGTTATTGGAGAGATGAGGATTTCAGCTACCCCACCCTTTTGTGTTCAGGGAGATAAGCCACTGCCAGAGGAATCTGACACCGGTCAGGACACATGCACACTCTGAGCTGAGCATGCATGTGTGTTGGGGGTGGGAAGAGAGGGTTAGACCAGCAGCTATCTTATGTGTATCGCCAGCTTCAGGCCCTGTGCAGTTTGCCATTACTGATAAAACTGTAAATTCTGTCCTATGGTAGAAACTGTCTTTTGTATGCAGACTAAAACTTGGCTTGTATAGCAAGGCAGTGATCCAGGCCACAAAGCAAATGTTCATTGGAATGTGAGGAGCAACCACGTAAACGTTGCGCACTGACCTAATCAAAGTCCTGACATGAACCCAGTAGATAAGATGTAGAAGGACCTGAAATGCGCAGTCCAGGGGTGTAGCTTTGCTGGTAACCTGGACCTGTTCTGCTCTGGGTGCGGGATGCTGGGAGGGCACTGAAGTGACCCTAGCTATGGCTCCGGAGCGGTCCATCCACAAAAACCGCCTATGTCTGCAGTTCTATAGAATTCCTCCGCAGCACATGCTGCTAAAGGTGGTGAAACCGATTATTCACTGTACAGGGCTAGGTACATTCAAATAAATGAAAAAAAGTTCCCGTATCTGGATATCTCCATATTTTAGTGATTCATGGGGCCTGGACACAGTTTATTTAAGGCCAAGTGATATTGTGACATACAGCAGAGATCTTATTCTGTGCCAGATTGCTGTTGTGTAATCATGCATTCAGCTTCTCTCTAATCTGCCCTATGCTCAGTGTAGGGATGAGGTGCAGAGATTATCTCTGCAGTAACCCTGCATAGACATATAGACAGACATAGAATTTCTCTTAAATGGGCTGAATCGTCACTATGGTACCTTTATAAAAATCTTAGCAGGTTAGGTTCCTGAAATCTCCAGCATTGCTGATCTCCATACTTCTCCTCTGCTGTCGCCGCACACCGCAGTCGCGTTCAAACACAGATACTAGGATAGTCTTCATGGGAAGTCATTTTGGGGAATGTGCACACGTTGCACATTGCTACTGTAAAATGCATATGAATTGGATTTAAGAAAATGCCCACATGCAGCAGACAAAATCTGCACAGATTTAAAGGGGTTGTCCAGTGGGATAACTTTTTGTAAAAAAAAAAAAAAATCAGAGCCAGTTGTTTACTGTGGTCACCTGCTTATATGGGAGTTCTCAAACTAACCAAGCAAGCTATTTTCTGAACTTGCTTGGTAGTGAATGGTTGTGCCATGGGGCTCCTTATCAAACATATATGGATGTCCACTACTGCTGCCTTCAGTTTTATCTTTGTATCTAGACAGGGTTTAGTAGCTGACTGGTCAGTTATGGGGCCTCACATAGTCTACATCATGGTAGCTTACATCTTTAGACTCATTTATGTGCTCCTACTCTACCCTGGATGTCCATTCCATAAAAGATAGACCATGTCTTGTTGTTGGCTGCAAAAAGCAGAGCACGTACCCACTGAGGTCAATGGGTCCGCACAAAGAAAGGATGCAACACGGACGTCATCCGTATTTTTGTGGGCTGCAAAATGCATACGGTCGCACGCATGATGCCCTGAATTAAGGCCATTGACTTCAAAGTGAAAGTTACTAAATGTCCAGAAAGAAATGTACCCACTGATGTCTTCTACTCTGCCTTTTAGAAGCCTTGTCCTTGGCACCTAGACAAGTAATATTGCCAAGTCCTCTCCATAATACCTCTGCTGCATAGAACAGATTGTTAGGCTGTGTGCTCTTCTAGACCAAAGGTAACCGAAGATGACCTGCCAAGTAAGCATCATGACAGTGTACTTAGGAAATCAGTTTCATGGGTGTGTGAGGTTGGCAAGTAGCACATGTACTGTATTTTTAGTGTATGGTAATCCTTGGTCACTCCTTTTTGGAGGTTGGGTTTGTGTATAAATCTTGGGAGGGAGAAAAAGTAGAAGTGAAATTGCGCATCCCTCAGACCGTGGAGCAGGAGACTTGGTGTCTGCTATCAGCCTTGACTTTTTGGATTCTAGATATATTTGCCATAAATCGACAGAATGGACTTGGAGGTCACTGAACATCTTATGAGGCATAGAGGTAATGCTTGGTGCCCTAATGTAGGAGTTTGGACCTTTTTGGTTTAAAGCCTGGAATGGACTATACATGCAGTTTAAGGCCTCATTCGAACATCAGTGAACATCTGAGTTCTCCATGCACACGTATGCATTCATTTTAATGTGTGTATTCAAGCATCTGTGGTTTTAGCATAGAAGCATGCCCTATTTGTCTTTTTACGGATCCATCATGCCCATTGTAGTCTAGGGGTCTGTGAAAAACAAGGATTCCATTTGTGTTTCACGGACCATTAAAGTAGAACTCCCACAAAAAAATGTTTTATTCTCTGACCTGTTAGAAAGGTACCTGATGTAATCTGTAGTGAAGGTACTCTTCTTACCAGTGACTGTATTTGTGAGTTATCTCCTCCCTTCTAATTTTTAGCTTTCATGTGACCAACTATCTGCTCTTCAACTGACACAGGAGAGGAAATCAGTATTATTTTTTTTTACGCACTTCTATAACGGCATTATTCCGCACCTTCTTCTCTATTTGTTCCTATGAGACGGACATTGAGCCTTCCATAGAAATACATAGAGAAACTGACTTCCTCTCCACACATAAGATGCTGTGTTATTTGGAAAGTCAGTGCTGATCACATGACAGCTGAGGAGCAGAAGGGAGGGGATAACTCACAAATACAGTCGCGTACCTTCACTACAATTTACATCATGTACCTTTCTAACAGGTCAGAGAATAACTTTTTTTTTTTTTTTTGCGAGAGTACTTCTTTAAAAGGAGACATTCTGAAAATTAACTCTAAGCTGTACAGTGTTCGTGGAACACAGAGGACACATGCAGAGCAAAAACTGGTCACGGACCAAACACTGAGAGGGAGATTTATCAAAACTGGCGTAAAGTAGAACTGGCTTAGTTGCCCCTAGCAACCAATCAGATCCCACCTTTCATTTTTCTGCGCTCCTGTGGAAAATGAAAGTTGGAATCTGATGGTTTGCTATGGGCAACTAAGCCAGTTTTCCTTTTAAACCAGTTTTGACTAATGTTTTCCTTTGATAGTCTCGGGTGTGTGCCTGAATACTGGAGGACAGTATTGATACATTTTCCGGTGTGTGCCTGAATACTGGAGGACAGTATTGATACATTTTCCGGTGTGTGCCTGAATACTGGAGGACAGAATTGATACATTTTCTGGTGTGTACCTGGATTCCATATTGGAAAATTCTACTTAAAAGGGTTGTCTGGGTTCAGAGCTGAACCCAGACATATCTCCATCTTAACCACTCTGGTTTTACAGGCTAGGGCAGTGCTAAAGCTCACCCATTAGTGCCGGTGATGTCACGGGGCTCACTGCTAGGTGGAAGCCTCTGCCTAGCAGTCGCTATGGAGAGCCTGGTACATCACCGGATCGCCAAAGAATGCCTTTGCCCTGACGCCCCCTCCTCATGTTGATTGACAGGGCCAGCGAACGCGCTCATCCTCTGACTGGCCCTGTCTGCAATTCAAATCCCGCGCCTGTCTTGATTCGGCGCAGGCGCTCTGAGAGAAGGAGGCTCGCCTCCTCAGCACTCCCTCAGTGCGCCTGTGCCGATGACGTCACCGAAAGAGAAGACGTCATTGGCGCAGGCGCACTGAGGGAGTGCTGAGGAGGCGAGCCTCCTTCTCTCAGAGCGCCTGCGCCGAATCAAGACAGTCGCGGGATTTGAATTGCAGACAGGGCCAGTCAGAGGACGAGCGCGTTCGCTGGCCCTGTCAATCAACATGAGGAGGGGGCGTCATTATGAAAGGAGGATGCGGCTGCTACCAGCAAGTAGCCGCCCTACTTGCTGGTAGAGAGGTAATTTACATATTAAAAAAATCCGTTTTTTTTATTAAACTACTGAACGAAAATGAGTAAGAGCATTATAGATTGATATATCACAGTATAAGGAATTTAAGTAGCCCAAAAAAAATAATATGACTTTAGTGGGGTGACAGAAGCCCTTTAACCACAAAATGTGGAGAACCATTGCCATATGCCTATGTTCACACTGCGCTAAATGTGTAAGTTTGAAATTGCTGTGCTATTTTTGAAAATCCCGTAGCCGTAAATGGAATTGTTCACACAGCAGATTTCCACCAAAAAAGGTGAAGTTGTATAATTTCTTAAAGGGCATTTGTCAGCAGATTTGTACCTATGAAACTGGCTGACCTGTTGCCAGCTGAAGACATCTGTGTTGGTCTAATGTTCATATGTGCCCGCATTGCTGAGAAAAATAATGTTTTAATATATGCAAATGAGCCTCTAGGTCAGGCATGGCCAACCTGCGGCTCTCCAGCTGTTGTAAAACTACAACTCCCGCCATGCCCTACTGATGGCTGTAGGCAGTCTGAGCATGCTGGGTGTTGTAGTTTTGCAACAGCTGGAGAGCCTCAGGTTGGCCACCCCTGCTCTAGGTGCAACGGGGGGTTTGCGGTAACACCTAGAGCCTCTGCTCTCTCTGCATCTGTTGTGCCCTCTGCACTTGGATTGACAGGGCCAGGCAGTGTAAACATCATCATGTCTGGCACAATCGCTCGTGTGAAAGAGCCCTAATACTTTTTCTCTTTTATGATCTGCACCTGATTTTGGGAATACACCTGTGTAGCAGCACCCTCAGGCTAGGTTCACATGTGACTCGATAGCCATGGATTTGACTGTGGACTTGATGCCAATCCTCAGCGCGTACAGTACCAGTGAAGTGGATGACATTTTCAGAGGTCTTATCCACACGTTGTATACAAAACCTGCAGCGTAAATTGACCTGGAGTGTGGATTTGAAATCTGCAGCATGTCAACTTATACTGCGGTTCTCCTCCGTGGACTTCATCCTTTGCAATAGAGAGCGTGAGGTCCGCTAGCTTTTCTGTGGCAAAACGGCATGTAATACATACAGGGTTTTATTTTTGCAGTTTTTTCTGCGTGAATGCAGCAGCAGAAACTGCAGTGCATTTTCCTCAGTATTTTCCGTCACATGTAGACTTGGCTTTAGGTTACCTACACACATTGCAGAAGAACCACAGATACTGTATTATATGAGATGTCAGGTCTTATGTGCACATCATGGGGGTCATTTATCAAACTGGTGCAAAGTAGAACTGACTTAGTTGCCCACAGCACCCAATCAGATTCCACCTTTCGTTTTGGACAGCTCCTTTAGAAAAGGTGGAATCTGATTGGTTGTTATGGGCAACTAAGTCAGTTCTACTTTACATCTGTTTAATAAATTACCCCCTCTGTATTTTATACACATGGAAATTGACCTGCGGATTTTAACATCCACAGCATGTCAATTGTTTCTGCGATTTTGCACCTTTTATGTAGAGCGTAGTTTCCCCATCGACTTCAATGGAGTTTTTTAAAATAGAAAGAAAAATCTGCAATAAATACACAGCCTAATCTATGGTTTTTATTGCATTTCTGATGCTGTTTTAATACAAATCCGCACTGCATGCAGGTAGTATAAAAGGGGGTTTTCCTATAAGGATACGTGAGAAGTGTGTGGTCGCTGATCTCTATTTCGGACAGTCCCATAGGTATTGAATGGAGCATCAGGATGCATTCTTGACCCCCCCCCCCCCCCCCCCCCCGACCTCCACTCCGTTCAAATGCTCGCCGAACATTGGGTTTGGAGCCCCCCCCCCTGCAGTTGAACCCCCCGATCATACATTTACCATCAAGTGACCAATCTTTGTCCTGGGATAACCCCTTTGGTTCTGTACTTTTTGGATTTTCAGAGATTTTTCTTTTTTGCACAGTCAGACACGATCAGTGTAAATGCTGGTGATTTTACGCTTTTGCTGAGTAACGGTTGCAGTCAGAAATCACATCCTTCTCTAACGGTTGTCTCACCAGCAAGAAAATCGTGCTGGGTCTGTGGTCATGTGGATCCCTTCCCTATTTTTCTACAAGATGCAGCATGATTCAGTACTTCTGCAGTGTCCTTTGAGGGCGGCATGGTGAATTTCATTTTCACGTAATACAGTGTCAGTACATTAGGTAGGTCACAGCGATGACCACCAGTGAATGGGAGCTGTCAAGCTGGCAATTTTCAGGGTTTTCTTGGCAGGCCATGGCTTTTGTGTGGGAGCTGTGAACAAACCGTTTGTTTTCCCGTATTTATCACTGACCCAAATTTGACGATTTTTGTAAGTTGTAGCAACAAAGATTGCATTGTTAGATCTGGTATGATATTGGTGGGGGTCACTACTGTGGGCCCAGACTGAGAAACATGGAAGATCCCAGCATCCATATAGTAAAATGAAGTATTTATTTTATCCAGTAAAGAACATCCCTTACAGGTACACTGGGCCTGCACGCGTTTCAGGTGCACTACTCGCCCTTCCTCATGGTTCTAAATATGAATGAAAACCTTACAACTTCATATAAGCATGGGCTTCAAGTAAGTCATCTTGTGGTGGGGTCACATATCAAATCACACACATGATGACTGTCGAGGAAGTTCTAGAGAAAACTAGCCCTATAAAGACTCCACACAAACAAGCAGTATAATGTGAACACGTGTATAAAAATTATTAAAACTAAAATTATATATATCAATGAAAAAAGCTAAAATGTTAAGTTAATTGATGGATGTAATTTTGGTGACAAGATGAATTCATTGGCTTGCTTGCATAATAGTAATTATGGGGTTATTTATAACCATGAGGAAGGGCGAGTAGGGCACCTGAAACGCGTAGGTTAGGCTACTTTCACACTGGCGTTTTGGCTTTCCCTTTGTGAGATCCGTTCAGGGCTCTCGCAAGCGGCCCAAAACGGATCAGTTTTGCCCTAATGCATTCTGAATGGAAAAGGATCCGCTCAGAACGCATCAGTTTGCCTCCGTTCCGTCTGCATTCCGCTCTGGTGTCAGTCTGATGAAACTGAGCCAAACTGATCCGTCCTGGCAGACAATGCAAGTCAATCGGGACGGATCAGTTTTCTATGACACAATCTGGCACAATAGAAAACGGATCCGTCCCCTATTGACTTTCAATGGTGTTCAAGACGGATCCGTCTTGGCCATGTTAAATATAAATGGATCCGTTCTGAACAGATGCAGACGGTTGTATTATCTGAACGGATCCGTCTGTGCAGATCCATGATGGATCCGCACCAAACGCAAGTGTGAAAGTAGCCTTATTCACAGTGTACCTGTAATGGATGAAATAAAGACTTAATGTTACTGTATGGATGCTGGGATCTTGAACGTTTCTCTGGCAGCAGTCACTAGATTGTGGATCTCTTGTGGTGTGTGTCTTTACTTTCCATTGCCTAAGGCTACATGCACACGACCGTATGTGTTTTGCGGTCCGCAAATTGCGGATCCGCAAAAAAAACTGATGACGTTCCGTATTGCATCAAATTTTTTTTGCGGATCAGTTTTTTTTTTTTTTGGAGGATCCATTGTAATAATGCTTATCCTTGTCCGCAAACTAGGAAAAAAATAGGACATGCACTATTTTTTTTTGCGGGGCAACGGAACGGACATACTGATGTGGACAGCATACGGTTTTTGTGGACCCCTTGAAATGGATGGGTCCGCATCCTATCCGCAAAAAAACCGGAACGGAAACCAACAACGTTGGTGTGCTTGTAGCCTTGTGCAGTAGTTCTGTTTTATCCGATCTGCCCTCTTTTTGGCTTGTTGCATGTGCTTCATGTCCTGTATCGGCTCGTTAATGCTTTTCTGAGAAGGTCCATGCCTATGAAGTGCTATAATACAGGTTGTAAAGTACGGATGATTCAGATGGCCCGTACTCCGCTGACTGTGATTATTTTCTCTAGAACTGTACCCTGACCTTCGCACTTTGCTTCAATCGTGATCTACCTTGAACTTGAGCACAATTTGCTTGCTCTGTACGTTTCAGGATCATTTCTCAATCTGCCACTGAATAGTCAGTGTGTGACTATTTATGCTCTATTAATCTAGAGTTATGTTTGTGCTTTGTTTGTTTTTCTAATTTGTTCTTTGATCTACTGTCAGTATTTTTATATTTTATGTGATGGGCATTCCCCCCCCCCCAACCTTTAGTATGTTGTTATTGTAAAGAGTTGGGGGCTGGGTTAAAACAGTGCAAGTGTGTACATAGCTGTATATTACATGCATGGCCACCTTGCTTCTGACCTTTGACATGTCACGACTAAAGTCCCCTTGGTTGGATTTTAAACTGGCCCTTGGTTCTGACTAACTTACCTGCCTTTCCTTATAAATGTTTTGTATCTTTTTCTGTGCTTTTTGATAAATGTATGTGGCACCTTCAGGTGTGAATGCTCTTCTATTCTGGGAGTAGCATTTTTGTGCACTTCTGCCCCACCTATCCCACAGGTGACCTTGATTAGGTGGTACATAAAGGTGTGCGCAGGCTCCTCCTTGCTGGATGCACAGAGGTAACTAGGAGCAGCACACTATATGTGCAGGGCCTGCGCTCCTGAATGTAGATGTCTAACGGCATAGGTAGGCTTAGAGTAGGACTTGCCTGACTGAGACCACCTTGGTGCTGGTAGGTGGGCACAGATGTGTTTTGATCAAAATATATTGGATGAGAGTCTCAGAGTAAGGGCTTGGTCCATATATAATGTTTGCATCTATTGTGTTAGTGCATTATTTTCTGTGATATAATATTTTTTTTTTTCTTGGCTCCCTGCAATGTTCTGTTTTGCTGGGCTAAACTGGTTATCTCACAAAGAATATTGTTTACAGCTAAATTCAGCACAATTAAAAAAAATGCTTCAATCCCCAGATATTCCAGGAATAATGTTAGAATAGCCACATCTGCTGTTACAGTAATGTTATATCACTCTCTTATCACTTGCTCAGCATCTCTTCTGATGAGTAGAGAAGCAGATGACTCTCCACCCCAGGGATTCCTCCACAGAGAGAGAGAGAGCGAAGACGGAGCATGTGACCACCACAGCACTCTTACTATGGTGGACGTAAACAGGCTGTTCATTAGAAACATCAGGAGGCACTATACTACCATATTACTGGCATATCTGGGATATAAGCATTGTTTTAATAAGTGTAGATACCAAAAATGTTCATAGGCTACTTTCACACTATCATTTTTAGCTGGATCCGGCAGGGTTCAGCAAAAACGCTTCCGTCACTGATAATATAACCTTCTGCATCCGTTATGAGCTGATCCGGTTGTATTATCTTTAACATAGCTAAGACGGATCCGTCATAGACTCCATTGAAAGGGGGACGGATCCGTTTTCTATTGTGTCAGAGAAAACGGATCCGTCCCTATTGACTTGCATTGTGGGTCATGATGGATCCGTCTTGCTCTGCATCCCATGACGGAAGGAAAACCGCAGCTTGCTGCCGTTTGCTCACCGGTATGGGAACGCAACCAAATGGAGCGGAATACATTTTGGAGCATTCCGTTCTGTTTAATTCAGTTTTGTCCCCATTCATTGTCAAAAACGGAAGTATTTTTTCCTGGTATTGAGACCCTATGACTGATCTCTAACTTGTACGATCAGGTTAAAGTGACCATCCAGCTTTAACCATGTTGTTTTTAAGGCCATCATTTTGTGCTGGTTCTTTTCTTAATACATCTTTATAGTAGTCTGAGATCTTTTATTTCTGATATATAGTCCCTAATAGGGTTGCACCGGGTATCAAACTTTTGATACCCAATCTATACTTTTTACACCCGGATCGATCCGATACTGGGAATTGCTATTTTCTGATACTAGGCTGTGCTAATGCGCAGTCTACTATCAGTTAGAGCAGTGTTTCCCAACCAGCGTGCCTCCAGCTGTTGCAAAACTACACCTCCTAGCATGCCTGCACAGCCAAAGGCTGTCCGAGCATGCTGGGAGTTGTAGTTTTGCAACAGCTGGAGGCACGCTGGTTGGGAAACACTGAGTTAGAGAACATGGCACGTGCTGCTCTCAGCGCGCACCATGTTCTCCTGAGCCAGCACAGTGGAGAAGGAGAGAGTCCCTCCCCACTGTGACATTGCCACCAGTGAGAAGATAGTACTGAAGAGGAGGGGTTGGGGCTGTTAACACTGCACCACCAGTGTATATAATTAACCCATTAATACTAATGTAAGCAGCCTCCATTACAGGGATCCCGCGAACCGTGTCAATTAACGCCTCAGGTGCCGCACCTGATGAGTTAGTGGACGGGGTTCAGTGGTTCGCCGTGCCCTGTCATTGAGGCCAGGTGCCGGCTGTGTGATAAGACCGGCACCTGCTGCCTACATTTTGTATTAACGGCTTAATTATATTGATTGGTGGCGCAGTGCGCCCCCACCCCAGTACTATAATCATTGGTGGCGCAGTGGCTTTCCTCAGGATAGGTCATCAATATCAGATCGGCAGGAGTCTGGCACCCCCGCCGATCAGCTGCTTGAAGTGAAGGCCTTACTCACTTCATATGGTATCTTCTGGAGATTTTCCATTCCTTAATTTCAACATAGAGAAAATGGTAACGCACTGATGAGATTTTCATATTTTTGTATTCTATTATAATCTTGCTCTTCTCTTTTTTTCACACCACCTTAGAGTCCAGTATAAAGATGGCTGATTCCTGTGTTAACCAAGATGGGTGCCATACGGAGGAGGGTAGCAGTGTTGCCGAGGAGGCCATGTTCAGCATGGCAGACATGTTCTTATTATCGCTCATCGTTGGCCTACTCACCTATTGGTTCTTCTTCCGCAAGAAGAAAGAGGAGACGATTGAGTTTAAAGTTCAGACCCCTGTGTAAGTGTTTCTGTTTTGCCTATGTTGCTGAACTCTCTGTCCATTATTCAACATGTGTAAACTATGATTTTATGGATATTTCAGCCAGTTATTTTCACTTGTTAGATTAGCGGATCTCCATAGTGTCCCCTTTTCTCTTGGGTAATGTTTGTCCGATCCTGGAAAGCCATTTTAAGATCAAATCCTTTAGGCCCCTTTCACACGAGCGAGTATTCCGCGCGGATGCGATGCGGAATGTGAACTCATTGCACCCGCACTGAATACCGACTCATTCATTTCTATGGGGCTGTGCACACGAGCGGTGATTTTCACGCATCACTTTTGCGTTGCATGAAAATCGCAGCATGCTCCTCTTTGTGCGTTTTTCACGTAACGCAGGCCCCATAGAAATAAATGGGGTTGCGTGAAAATCGCAAGCATCCACAAGCAAGTGCGGATGTGGTGCGATTTTCACGCATGGTTGCTAGGAGACGATCGGGATGGAGACCCGATCATTATTATTTTCCCTTATAACATGGTTATAAGGGGAAATAATAGCATTCTGAATACAGAATGCAAAGTAAAATAGCACTGGAGGGGTTAAAAAAAAAAAAAAAAAATCATTTAACTCACCTTAATCCACTTGCTCGCGTAGCCCGGCATCTCCTTGTGTCTCCTTTGTTGAAGGACCTGTGGTGAGCATTAAATACAGTTACAGGACCTGTGATGACGTCACTCCGGTCATCACATGGTATGTCACATGATCTTTTACCATGGTGATTCACCATGGTAAAAGATCATGTGACGTACCATGTGATGACCGGAGTGACGTCATCAAAGGTCCTTTACCCAGGTCCTAAAGAAAGGAGACAGAAGCAGATGCCGGCTGCGCTATCAAGTGGACTAAGGTGAGTTAAACATATATTTTTTTTTAACCCCTCCAGCGCTATTTTACTTTGCATTCTGTAATCAGAATGCTATTATTTTCCTTTATAACCATGTTATAAGGGAAAATAATACAATCCACAGAACACCGATCCCAAGCCCGAACTTCTGTGAAGAAGTTCGGGTTTGGGTACCAAACACGCACGATTTTTCTCACGCGAGTGCAAAACGCATTACAATGTTTTGCACACGTGCGGAAAAATCGCGGGTGTTCCCGCAACGCACCCGCACATTTTTTCCGCAACGCCCGTGTGAAAGAGGCCTTAGGCTGGAATAACACATACAGTTTTGATGTTGGAATGGATACAAAAGAGGAGCAGGATCCGATTTTCCTTAAGGGCTCATTCAAACAAGCATTGTGCTGTCTTGGCTAGACTCGGGTACCACATGGACTGAACAATGGGCCAATTCAAATGAATGATTTTCCATAGCACACTCCATTTAGGTCTGATTCTTATTCGGGAATCGCCCATTCAGCTGAATGGGTGCGAGATTAAAACAGACAGCACATGGATGTCATCTGTTTTTGTGGCCAGTACATGGACCAGGTTGACATCACATGCTTGAAGGAGCCCTTATACTTTTCTTCTTTCTGGATCCATTCTATTCTGAAAATTGTTTCTGAAAAATGTGCTTGGATTTCTGCATGCCTCTTTTAGCTGAATGGGACAGTTGCAAAACGTTTTGCTACACATTGTGTGAATCCAGAAAGAGCAGAGCATGTAGCGGGAAATGCCTGTCCTACTTCCTGGACTATAAGACTCGCTATGCCAACTTGGCAGTCTTTGCGAGGATAAACTTCATTCCCCCAAACCCTTGTCAAAGTCCTCTCACCTTGCCAGACTGCTATCTTCTGCGCAAACGAGGAGGCAAAACCCCCAAAAGAGCTCTCTGGGTATGTCTTTATATTTCGGAAACCATTTTGGCTTTGGCTTATATCCCAAGTTAAAGTTTCAAGGCCTGTTTTAAAGGGACAGACATCCAAAAGGTGGCACTAGAGAGCCAGCTTTTGTCCTCATTCACACACTTTATTTCAGCGTTATTTTGTTTTTGCTTGTAAAAAAAAAAAAAAAATGCCATGAATTTAAAATTTTTAGTCTGTAACTTTTTTTTATTCCTATAGAGAGGTTTATGGAGATAAATTCCAGTGAAAACACCATAGCTAGAACATGTTTGGAAAAATATGACTATATGAAATAAAACTGTTTGTAGTTTGATTCCTATTTCCTTAAATAAAACATCTAGTCGCACAAAAAACAAAACATGAAATATACATATTAATGAGCTGTCCTTGGGATAGGTGTCATCAATATCAAATCGACAGGGGTCTGACTTCTGGAGCCCCCGCTGATCAGCTGTTTGCAAGAGCTCCGGATCCAGACACTGAAACTTAACACCTCCGTCCACTGTGTAGTGGCCATGCTGGTTACAGCAGCACAGCTCTCTTTTAGTTGTAACTGTCAGTGGCATGGCCACTACACATTGGATGGAGCTGTGTAGTTCCAGAGCCAGAGTTCTTGCAATTAGCTGATCAACAGGGTTTCCATGAGTCTGGCTCCTGCCCATCAGATATTGATGATTTATTCTAAAATCATCAGTACTTAAGTCCTGGAGAACCCCTTTAAGGCCTATTGCACACGAACGTGTGCGCTCTGTGGCCGTATTGCGGACCGCATTTGCAGATCTGCAATACACTGGCACCGTATTGTGTGCGTTCCGCATCACTGATGCGGACCCATTCACTTCAATGGGTCCGCAAATCCAGAGATGCGGAATAGTGCGGAACGGAACCCTACGGAAGCACTACAGAGTGCTTCTATGGGGTCTCGTCCTGTACTTCCGTTCTGCAAAAAGATAGGACATGTTCTATCTTTTTGCGGAATGGCCAGACCGTGGACCCATTAAAGTTAATCGGTCCGCGATCCGCTGCGGCTGCCCCACGGACAATGTTCGTGCATTGCGGCCCGCATTTTGCGGGCTGCAGCATGACCACGGGGCGCACACGTTCGTGTGCAGGAGGCTTAAAGAGAACCTGTCACCATGATTTTGCGCATAGAGCTGGGGACATGGGCTGCTAGATGGCCACTAGCACATCTGCAGTACCCAGGTCCCATAGCTCTCCGCGCTTTTATTGTGTTAAAAAACAGTTTTGAGTGATATGCAAATTACCTGATATGAGTCCTGTAGCCGGAGATGAGTCAAGCGTCAAGGAGCCCAGCACCGCCCCGCGTCCTCCGAATCTCCTCCTTGCCGGCTGACGTCACAGAGCTGGTGCGCCGAAATCTCGCGATGCGCGAGCTAGCGCATGCGCAGTGTCGGCATCATGTTCATTCCCTGTGCTGGCATCAGCACAGGGAACGAACTACGCATGCGCTAGCTCGCGCATCGCGAGATTTCGGCGCACCAGCTCTGTGACGTCAGCCGGCAAGGAGGAGATTCGGAGGACGCGGGGCGGTGCTGGGCTCCTTGACGCTTGACTCATCTCCGGCTACAGGACTCATATCAGGTAATTTGCATATCACTCAAAACTGTTTTTTAACACAATAAAAGCGCGGAGAGCTATGGGACCTGGGTACTGCAGATGTGCTAGTGGCCATCTAGCAGCCCATGTCCCCAGCTCTATGCGCAAAATCATGGTGACAGGTTCGCTTTAAGGGTCTCCTTCCCACATGCTATTTTTTCAGTATTATTAGCTTGAGCTTTCACTTCTTTGGTGGCATATTATTGTTATTTATCATTTAAAATGGCTTTTTTTTTGTCCTTTTTAAAGAAGCATAATGTTGTTTCAGTATTACACTCTTTAGATTGGTCTTGAAGAATCTTGGGCACCTTGAAAACTTAAAGGGAACCTGTTACATCCCTTACGCACTTGAATTATTTGCTTACAGATCCAGGTGACAATCAGCAGCGGGAGGAGGAAGTCGTCCCCCCCCCCTTCCATATCGGCGATCGCAGCAAACAGCAGGTCAATTCAAACCTGCGATATGCTGTGTTTCCGGGTCATTCCGGTGACCCGATAACCCGGAATAGGATGATGATCGGTGGTGTGATAATACACCACCAATCACCAACCTTTGATCCTGAGAGGTGGCGGTGACGTCACCTCTCAGGATCGCATCCTATTGGCTCGATGGGCGGGCAGGGGTTAACTTCCCCCAGCTCTGCTCTCCTCCTCCACACTGCTTCCGTGGAGCCAGGAGAGAGGAGCGTCCGTCCACCGCCCAGCATCCCCAGGACCCCCACGTGAGCCACCATAGTGCCAAAGTTCGCAGGGACAGGTTTAGGGAAAGGTTAGATTAGGCAGGGAGACTGAGGGATAGTTTCAGGGGGATAGTCTCAGCTGTGCAACCCTAGACCCCCCCAGGGGTGCTGCACACACACACACACTCCCCTATGGCCCGCCAGACGTTCTCGGCCAAGGAGGCATACGTCCCCTGCTTGTCTCAGACTCCGAGAGCCCCAGTGAGGACGAGGATGACCCCACTTTCCTCTTGTCATCTGCATCCTCATCATCTAGTGATGATGCTGAGACGCCGCCAGGCGAAGCCAGGGGACCCCCATGCCAGGGACCCTGTGGCCCACACTAGTATGAGCTGCCCTGGGGCTCGTACTAGTTTTCCGGCCCACCAGATAAGTCCACCTGAGCCCCCCACCGGTGAACTTGTCTAGTGTACCCCAGAGGATTTTGAGCACGTGATTCCTGACTTTGTTGGCCAACCAGGAATCCAGATTCCCATAGTGGGCTTCACTGAATATTTTTTTTTTTTTTCACTTTGTGAATCTGATGGTGGAGCAAACGAACTTGTACGCCCAACAGTTCATTGCTCACCCGGGCTCCTTTTTGGCTAGGTCCGGTGGCTGGACTCTGGTCAGTGCAGCCGAGATGAGGACGTTTTGGGGCCTCCTGCTGCACATGGGCCTAGTCAAAAAAAAACTGTGTCAGGCAGTACTGGAGTGGGGACGTCCTCTACCAGACCCCACTCTCCTGTATGGCCATGACACATTCCCGTTTTGAGGCCATTCGGAAATGCCTGCATAATGCAGCATGTACTCCCCCCCCCCCCCCCCGAGGTGATCCTGCCTATGACCGCCTGTACAAAATCAGGCCGGTCATCGATCACTTCAGGGCCATATTTTTGGAGGCTTGTGTATCTGGAAGGGAGGTCGTAGTTGATGAGTCTCTCATTGCTTTCAAGGGGAGACTCATTTTCCGCCAGTATGTTCCCTCTAAGCGGGCGAGGTATGGCGTGAAGCGGTACAAACTTTGAGAGTACCTCAGGGTACACTTACAAGTTTCGGGTGTACGAGGGGCGAGATTTCCGTATTGAACCCCCAGAATGTCCCCCCACTCTGGGTGTTAGCAGGAAACTTGTGTGGGACCTTATGCACCCACTGCTAGATAAGGGTTACCACCTGTACGTGGATAACTTTTATACTAGTATCCCCTTGTTCCAGTCCCTCGCCGCCAGATCCACGTTCGCTTGTGGGACCGTGCGGAAAAATAAACGCCCTACCCACCCCCTCCAGGTACCTATCCCCAGGGGGGAGACCCGTGCCCTTACCAGTGGAAACCTGTTCCACAATTCATGGTAACGGCATCACCCCTGTCCCTGTGCGAGGTACCGCGGTAACTGTCCTCAAGCCCGATTGTATCGTCGACTACAATCTGTATATGGGAGGAGTTGATCTCTCTTATCAAGTCCTCAAGCCATATAACGCCATGCGCAAAACCCGGGCATGGTACAAAAAAGTTGCGGTCTACCTGGTACAGGTTGCCTTGTACAACTCTTTTGTGCTGTCCCGGAGTGCTGGCAACACAGGCAAATTCCTGCAGTTCTTTCAGGCAGTCCTCAAGGCCCTGATCTTTTCTGACTGGGAAAGAGCAGGCTGGAGTACCTCGGGAACTGGAGGCACCCGGATCGTCCCTGGCCAACACTTTCCAGGTGTGGTCCCCCACACTGGAAAGAAGGGACAGACCCAAAAAAGGTGCATAGTGTGTCACAGGAGGGGGATACGGAAGGACACCACCACTCAGTGTGACACGTTCCCCAATCATCCGGGCCTCTGTATTGACGGTTGCTTCAGGGAGTACCACACTTCCATGGAGTACTAAATTTATAATCCCCTTCCCCAATTTTAATTCTATTTGGCCACAGACAATAGCCCATAAAAAAATAAATAAAAAATATGGCTCTCAGACTTTGCAGACTTTAAAACAAATAAGTTTTTTATTTTTCAAAAATATTATTTTGTAAAACTAAAAAAAAGTATACATATTAGGTATCACCACATCCGTAAGAACCTGAACTATAGATACCACATGACCTAACCCCTCGGATGAACACAGTAAAAAAAAAAAAAAGGGGGTTAAAAAAACCATTTTTTGGTCACCTTACATCACAAAAAGTGCAATAGCAAGCGATCAAAAAGTCATATGCACCCCAAAATAGTGCCAATAAAAACTCTCATCCCACAAAAAATGAGCCCCTACCTAAGACAATCAGCTAAAGACTTTAAAAAAAAGTGACTCTCAGACTATGGAGATACTAAAATGTTTTTTTTTTTTTTTAAAAAAGGATATTATAGTGTAAAACCTAAATAAATTTAAAAAAAGTAGACATATTAGGTATTGCCGCGTCTGTAAGAATCTGCTCTATAAAAATACCACATGACCTAACCCCTCAAATGAACACAGTCCAAAAAAAAAAAAACGGTGCCAAAACAGCTATTTTTTTTGCCAAATTTTCCATTTTAAGGGCTCTTTCACACTTGCGTTGTTCTGTTCCGGCATAGAGTTTCGTCGTCTGGGCTCTATGCCGGAAGAATCCTGATCAGGATTATCCCCATGCATTCTGAATGGAGAGAAATCCGTTCAGGATGTCTTCAGTTCCGGAACGGAACGTTTTTTGGCCGGAGAAAATACCGCAGCATGCTGCGCTTTTTACTCCGGTCAAAAATCCTGAACACTTGCTGCAAGGCCGGATCTGGAATTAAATGCCCATTAAAAGGCATTAATCCGGATCCGGCCTTAAGCTAAACGTAGTTTCGGCGCATTACCGGATCCGACGTTTAGCTTTTTCTGGATGGTTACCATGGCTCCCAGGACGCTAAAGTCCTGTTTGCCATGGTAAAGTGAAGTGGGGAGCGGGGGAGCAGTATACTTACCGTCCGTGCGGCTCCCAGGGCGCTTCAGAGTGACGTCAGGGCACTCCACGCGCATGGATGACGTGATTGCATGGATCACGTCATCCATGCGCATAGGGCGCTCTGACGTCATTCTGGAGCGCCCGGGAGCCGCACGGACAGTAAGTATACTGCTAGCCCGCTCCCCACTACTACTATGGCAGCCAGGACTTTAATAGCGTCCTGGCTGCCATAGTAACACTGAACGCATTTTGAAGACGGATCCGTCTTCAAATGCTTTCAGTTCACTTGCGGTGTTATGGATCCGGCGGGCACCTCCGGCAAATGGAGTGCACGACGGATCCGGGCTTATCCATTTTTTCCGTTAACAAAGCAAGGGTTAACAGTCAAACAAAACTCTATATTCATCTCCATTTGCCAATAAATCTTGTGGAACACATATAGGGTAAACAAAGTTTGTAAAATCAGTTTTGAATACCTTGGGGGGGTGTAGTTTCTTAGATGGGGTCACTTTTATGGAGTTTCTACTCTAGGGGTGCATCAGGGGGGCTTCAAATGGTACATGGTGTCAAAAAAACAGTCCAGCAAAATCTGCCTTCCAAAAACTATATGGCATTCCTTTCCTTGTGCGCCCTGCCGTGTGCCCGTACAGCAGTTTACGACCACATATGGGGTGTTTCTGTAAACTACAGAATCAGGGCCATAAATATAGTTTTGTTTGACTGTTAACCATTGCTTTGTTAATGGAAAAAATGGATTAAAATGGAAAATTTGCCAAAAAATGTAAATTCTGAAATGTCTTCTCCATTTGCCAATAACTCTTGTGGAACACCTAAAGGGTTAACGACGTTTGTAAAATCAGTTTTGAATACCTTGAGGGGTGTAGTTTCTAAAATGGGGTAATTTTTTGGTGATTTCTATTATGTAATCCTCACAAAGTAACTTCAGACCTGAACTGGCCCTTTAAAAAGTGGGTTTTGGAAACTTCTGAAAAATGTCAAGATTTCTGAGCCTTGTAACGTCCCCAAAAAATAAAATGTCATTCCCAAAATGATCCAAACATGAAGTAGACATATGGGGAATGTAAAGTAATAACTATTTTTAAAGGTATTACTATGTATTATAGAAGTAGAGAAATTGAAACTTGCAAATTTATCAACATTTTTGGTAAATAAATATGAATTTTTTTGACTTCATTTTACCAGTGACATGAAATACAATATGTGACGAAAAAACTATCTCAGAATGGCCTGAATAAGTAAAAGCGTTTTAAAGTCATCACCACTTAAAGTGACACTGGTCAGATTTGCAAAAAATGGCCAAGTCCTTAAGGTGAAAATGAGCCCGGTCCTTAAGGGGTTAAGTTAGAAAGTTTCAGATTCCCTTTAAAGGTAGTTCAGACAAAGATGGTCATCTCTTCCTGTAATTGTTTGCCGGCATGGTACTTCTGTAGGTAATTCTAATGAGACTCTCCAGAAGATGTTTACAGCTGCTCATTAGTAGAAATTGTTACAATGCCTGAAATTTCTAGCATCCTGAGGGGCTCTTGAAAGGTTATGTTTTTTTTGCTTGTATTACAGACTAAAAACTGGTTCTATGTGAAATACACTTGTTCTGAAGAAGGCACAGCATATGACACATTCAAGCTCCCTCATAACGAAATTCTCAAATTTTAATGTGTATAATATGTCTCATGTACAGGGTTATTTTGCATCCATGTCCAATCCGCATTTTTTTTCAGATAGCACATGGACCCATTCATTTCTATAGCTCCAAAAAGAAAGAAAAAAGACTGCATATGGATGTGATCCGTCTATATGTCCGTTCTGAAAATAATAGAACATGTCCTATTCTAGTGAGGAGAGTGAGCAGAATGCGCATTGCACACTGAAACGGTCCGTTTTTTGTGGATCTGTAGTTTGTCGACAGCGATACGGACATGGTTGTGTGCATGAGGCGTAACAGGGTTGTTCCCATTTTGTAAATTGGTAACTTGGCGCTGGACTATGGCATCACCTTATGATTGTTGGGTATCCGACTGATGAGATCTCTGCTGATCCTGAGAATGAAGGAACTGTGGATCTGAGTGATCTCTGCTGCCCTCTCACTGGTTTTCCGTGCAGTTGGGTATTCCCATTACTTAATAGAATGGGAGTACATTAGGGGGGTACCACACAGTTTTATTTGTGCCCTTTTTTTTTTTTTTTTTTTTGCCAAACCAAGAAATGGATCCAGCAAAGTAGTATAAATCCTTCCTTTATATTTCTCAAGTCCCCTTCAACCCATTTATGGCTTTGGCCTCAAAAACTGCCACACGAAGCTTTGTTTGACACCCCCTTAAGCAAGTCCTATGACACACGTGGCTCTAGGGTACATTGTAGTGGAGCAAATCCTGTAGCTAAACGATCGACCGTAAATCACATAAACCTCCATAGTAAGCTCCTTGGTATAGTGGTCTTTGTAGCCAGTCCAGCCCCAACACAGTGTCTCCAGTAGAAATATTGCTGTTAGGGATGAGCGAATCTTAGGGATTCGCATAAAACTTTCTAATACTCCGTACAGTATTAGAATGTATTGGCTGTGATGAGCCAAAGTTTATTATTTCGTGTAATAACTTTGTGAATTATTACTGTAAAAAACCTTGATACCAAACTTGGTATGAAGGTTTTTTACAGTAATTCACAAAGTTATTACACAAAGTCTCGCGAGTAATAACTCCATCTCATCAGAGCCAATACATTCTAATACTGTACGGAGTTCCTGCTCCGTACAGTATTACAACAAAGTTTTATGCGAATTGACTTTGGATGAAGCATCCGAAGTATATTTGCTCATCCCTAATTGCTGTGCCAGGCTAGCGCAGTTCTGTTCAATGCCCCTGTAACCCAGGCTGAAAACAAAGCAGGACAGCTGATCTGATGCCTATGCTCTTTTATTAATGGCTCCATAGCTAATCTCTGCTGGCTGCCATTGTGTTCACCTGCATTCATCAGGTTTCTGAGCTGTGAAGGTACTTGTATTACAGAGCCCTGTCAACAGATCAGATGTGTTGGCCTTCCTGCCGAGCACCACAGCTTTAGATGTTTGTGTAAGGGATTCCTTCGGGGCGAGGAGGCCCAGCGGGGAAGGCTCAGATGTGAACTTCTGAGCCGAATGGGAGAAACTGCTCACAAAAGGCAGCTCATGTTACAGGATGTGGGAACGCTGGCTTCTAAAGCATTCACATGCAGTTTCCAGTGCAGGCGTCACTCTCCTTTACCTCATCCATTCACTGTATAATCCAGATTATTACATGTCTTTAAATTCCCTTAAAAGGTTTATCCCATGAATAATGTAAAAAAATGAAAATCAGATATCCTATTGTACACGACACCCTCCTTCTAAAGGCTACTTTCACGCTAGCGTTTTCAATTCTGCTATTGAGATCAGTCATAGGATCTCAATAGCGGATAAAAACGCTTCAGTTTTGTCCCCATTCATTGTCAATGGGGACAAAACTGAACGAAACGGAATGCACCAAAATACATTCCGTTCCATTTGGTTGCGCTCACATCGCGGACAGAATAACGCTGCAAGCTGCGTTTTTCTGTCTGTGATGTGGTGTGGAGCAAGACGGATCCAATGTAAGTCAATGAGGACCAATTCATTTTCTCTTACACAATAGAAAACTGATCCGTCCCCCATTGACTTTCAATGGTGTTCATGACGGAGCCGTCATGGCTATAGAAGACATAATACAACCGGATCCGTTCATGACGGATGCATGCGGTTGTATTATTGTAACGGAAGCGTTTTTGCAGATTCATGACGGATCTGCAAAAAATGCTAGTGTGAAAGTAGCCTAACAATGCTAGAACCCACCTTGTACCTCACATAAATCCAGAGAGATCCCCATTCATTGCTCTGCTAGATTTATATCAAGCTGACAGCTCAAGGGGAGTGTCTTTTCTGCTGCAGCTAAGGGGGCGTGTCCATGCTCTCCCTATCACAGCTCAGGAGCCAATTGAACGATGAAACTGAGCATGTGCGGCCTTCTCAGTGAGCCGGACAAAGAAATAAGAAAAAAAAAAAAACGCAGGTGGCGCTATACAGATGCATTTTTATTGAACATCTTAGTAGCTTTACAAAAAATTTTATTACATCCAATTAAAAAAGTATTTAGATTAAGGAGCTGGTTTTAAAACTGTAGAATATTTTTCGTGGGACAACTTTGTGAGGAATATGGATTATCATTTATTGGCAGCCCTGATTGTCATTTGATTCACCTTTTGGCATGTACACAGTCGGTGTACATGCAAAATATGTTCTCACCCCCCAACCATCTGATGTCAGGTAGCAAGGGAGGAAGCCCCAGGGGTCCAGGCTTCAAGGAGGCCTAGGTGGATAAAGTCACACCTCAACCAGCCAGGTTGGAGGCAAGCTAATCCTGCAGGAAAACCCCCAGCAGTAGGTCTCAGCCCTTGCCCAGGATCAATGATACCTCCCAGACATGTTTGCACCTACATTTCATAAGGAATTATGAATCGTCCGTCCATCCCAGGCATAATTCGGTTATCTTTTTGCGATCCTGGGGCAAAGCCGAACATCCACGTGGTCCTAGCTTGATGCTAGGATGCCCGGTAGGGGAGATATACATATCTCACCACAGAAACTAAATAACGGTACCGTGCTTGGACTCTAGTTGTAGCCGGAACCATCTTCCTGCGACATTCTGGTCTGGGGCTATGAGCCCTAAGGGGTTTTATGGGTCATTTGCTGCCAGCACCAGAGAAAGAGGGGTGGACCCTTCCCAGAGGCAGGGATGGCTAGTGGCCGGCTACAGGTCATAAGCCCATGCAAGCCAGCGGGCGGTATCTTTTCTCAAGGAGGTCACATCGTGCCAATGTTTTTGGAGAGACCGGGAACCAGCTGACATCACTGCCCCCGCGTGACTGCAGCCAAGGACTATTCTACCCTCATAACCCAAAGGAACTTTCATCTACCCGGTAACTGACTTTTGCTCCCCTTAACTCTGTTGTACCTATATCACCTGTATCTGTAACCTCAGACCACTGTATATATTCTCTGTGTGTATAGTGTTATATCTAGTGTGCCTTTAAGGCGATTAAATATATAATTTAATCTTGTGATGTCTTGTATCTCGATCACGACTCCCCGCGTCCGTGTTTCGACCTAAGCTACCACGGGTTGGTTTCTCACACTATATAATCCTGTTAGCGAAGCGGGCTTATATTAAACTAGAAGCTGGTGGAAGATTTCCCTGGCTGAGAACATGCTGTTAGGCTCTCTCAGCTTGTTGCCTCTCTGTGCCCGCGGGGACAGGAGGTGTGTGTGTAAACTGTACCAAGCTGAACTTACCTGCTCCTCCTGAGGGCGTAACGGGAATGTGTGAGCAGAAAATGACCTATTTAAATCCCATTTTTATGTTTAACATTAGAGATGAGTGAATTTCTGCTTATGAAATTTGTTCACACTTCGTTTGGTGGTAAAAGGTGAATTGTGTTATGGATTCCGTTACCACGGACCATAGCGCAATTATATAACGGAATGCTTTTAGAGGCATTCCGTTATTCATTTCCTCATAATAGAAGTCTATGGGCTGCAAAACAGATCTGTCCCGTTTCCGTTATGCAGGAGAGGACTCGCCTGCATAACTGAAACGGGACAGATCCGTTTTGCAGCCCATAGACTTCTATTATGACAGAATCAATAACTGAATGCCTCTAAAGGCATTCCGTCATGGAATTGCGTTATGGTCCGTGGTAACGGAATCCATAACGCAATTCACCTTTTACTACCAAACGAAGTGTGAACGAATTTCAAAATATGAAATTAGTTCATCTCTAGATATCACCTCCATGTATAGATGAGACAGAATCCACCATTCAGAATAGGTAATTGTCAAATCTTTTATTTCCATTCCATCCACCATGATGGCCACAATGAGAGATGACCTTTGACCTCTGTAGGGGCAGGAATACAGGAGAGAGTTTAAATTGCCCCCACCCCTCCTCCCCCTCAGTGTTTCCTGCCCCTATGGGGTTAGCACGCAGAGAGAGTCCACCCTGTGGGGAGGTGAAGTTTAGCAAAGAAGCTCCGTAAGAATTTACCTTCATCCCCTGCTGCCATCCTGCGGCATAAGCTAAGGCTGGGCAGCAGTGGGCAACGTGGACGCTCGCCCCGGCTTATGCCCGACCTGTGCTCCCTCTCATATCACGATCTCCCTTCCACTGCGGGTCGGAAACAGACCGCTGATGCCTGATCCACTAGGACGCGAGCTGGGAGAGCGGCGTCCCTTTGAACTTACGGTTGGCAGGCGGGAGGAAGCGGATCCAGAGCGCATAGATCTGGGTGGCGCTCCTGGATGACGTCAGATGCCAGGAAATATTTAAAAGTGCCGCTCATGCAGCGTGGAGCTGTGCATCACCGCCACTATGTCTACTCCTGAGGCTCCCGGATCCCGTCAGGAGGGTTCTGACCCCTCTCCGGCTGCTCCTACCGTGAGTTCCCCTATGGGGAGTATGGTTATCTTTTGTTTAGATATAATGCTTAAAAGCTGATATTTGGTTGCTCTTCTCTGTTCCTTAGGGAGCAAGGGATACTAAGTCTAAGTCAAGATCTCTAAAGTGCGCTACCCGTGCCAAGAGACTACCTGATAACTATAAAAAGAAGTTGTGCAAGCAATGCATTTCTGACGTCTTAAGAGGAGCAACCATCTATCCTGTCCGAAATGAAGTTGTTTATCCAGGATGAGATCAAGTCTTCCTTAGCATCTCATACGCCTATCCCGCCTGCCAAAAAACCGAGACTATCCATTCAATCCTCCTCTGATACTGAGGACATTGATGAGGATACCTCTACCTCTAGACGAGTACTTGAGGAAGAACTTTTCTGTGGGTGATAAAAAAGTACTTTTTTTCCTAGGATAAAATGGAAGATTTACTGAAAGCAGTTAGATCTACCATGGGCATAGAGGATACTCCCAAACCTCGTACGGTACAGGATGAGATGTTCGGGGGTTTACGTACTAAAAGAACCAAAGTATTCCCCATTAATGAGCATATCAAAGGGATAATATTGGATGAGTGGATTGATCCTGAAAAAAGACTAGGGGTGTCCAAAGAGTTCAGGAACAGATTACTATTTGATCAGACTGAATGTAAAATCTTTAAGATACCCAAAATTGATATTTAAGTGGCAAAGGTAGTCAAAAAGACAGCCTTACCATTTGAGGATGCGTCACAACTTAGCGATCCAATGGAGTGCAAAGCAGATTCTTTATTAAGGAAAGCATGAGAGGCATCTATGTTTGGTGTAAAAACCAACATTGCGGCTACATCCGTGGCAAGAGCTATTTACTTCTGGTTGTCAGAGGATCACCTAAAGAACAAAACTCCCAGGGGAGATATCATAAATTCCATACGCTATTCAAATCGGCAACTGCTTTTCTGGCAGATGCCTCAGCAGAATCTGTACGTTTTGCCGCGAGAGATGCATCCCTTTCCAATGCTAAACTATGCTCTATTGCCTTCTCGGGGGAGTTTGTTTTTAGCCCAGTGTTAGATAAAATACTGGAGAAGGCGGCTGATAAAAAGAAAGGGTTTCCGGAGGAGAAAGAAACTTAAGAGGCCCTTTCGTCAATTCCCTTTACAATCTAAGCTCTGCAGGGGTAAAGGTAAAACGGACCGCTGGAGCTACCCAAAAAGTTGGAACAATAGACAATGACGCCAGAGTGGGAGACAGGTTGAAGTTTTTTCTAAACCAGTGGAATCTGGTTACGTCCAATCCATGTGCATTAAACATCGTAGCCCAGAGAATAGAATACAGAATAGAATTTTCTTCAACGCCTCCAGAAAAATTATCCGTTACCACCCACAACAGAGGTATACGGGAAAAAATTTGGCAGTGAACTCAGGACTTAATCAGATCAGGAGTAATCATAGAGGTACCAGACTCCAAAAAGAGGAAAGGGTTGTACTCAGGCCTCGTTCTAGTCAGAAAGCCCGACAACACATTCCGCACAATAATCAATCTAAAACCTTTGAACGGATCTATAGTATACAGAAGATTCAAGATGGAGTCAATCGCATCTACGATTCCGCTGATTTCAAAAGGTGCCTTTATGACGTCATTGGATCTAAAGGACGCCTACCATCACATACCAATTCATCAGGCCTCCCAGAAATATCTAAGGTTTGCAATAAGAAATCCTGGGGAACTCCTCCATCCTTTCCAGTACGTAGCCCTCCCCTTTGGTATCTCATCTGCCCCAAGAACATTCACCAAGCTGATGGTGGAAATGATCGCCTTTCTACGCAGGAAGAGAACCAATATCTTCCCTTACCTAGACGATCTTCTAATAATTGGCAATTGAAAAGAAGAAACCTCCAGGACTACAGAAGAAGTTATAAGTACCCTTTCAGATTTAGGATGGGTAGGCGTAGAGTTAGGTTCTCTGAGATACAGAATCTATCTACCCCAGGACAAAGTAAGAACTCTCAGAGACCAGATAAGACTCTGTTCTATGGAGTCAGGCCCACACAAGAATCATTTAGTCATGGATCTTGAAGAAATGGGACAGGAAGCAGTCATCCCTAGACAGGATGATACAGGTGCCTTCAAAAGTCAAAATAGACCTAGACTGGTGGAAGGAAGAGGAAAATCTGCTCCAGGGTATAGAATGGCTCAGAATGCTAGAAGCTCAGGTCATAACCGATGCCAGCACTTCAGGCTGGGGTGCAAACCAGTTTTTTTCAGGGAGATTGGCCAAACGGCATAAGAGAAAGATCCTAAAATTTCAGAGAACTGAATGCAGTCCTTATGACGCTCACAGAAGCAGTACACCTATTCAAAAACAGGCATCTGAAGGTCCTCTCGTACAATATCACTACAGTGGCGTACCTGAAACACCAGGGGTGCATGAAGTCTGATCCGCTGGTGGAAGTAGCAAAAAGAATATTTTCCTGGGCGGAAACTAATGTTCTCTCCTTAACAGCGGTCCACCTAAAAGGGTCAGAGAACCTAGAGGCGGACTTCCAAAGCTGAAGAAAAATAGATTCAGGAGAATGGACATTATACTGCGACATTTCACGACATCACCGCCAGATGGGGACTACCAGAGATGGACCTGTTTTCCACCAGGAAAAAATGCCCAGGTCCGACACTAATGTTCAATAAATCCAAGAGACAGACCATGGGCAATAGATGCTCTATCAATTATATGGGAGTAGGACCTAATCTATGCGTTTCCACCCTTTCCGCTGATTCATCGCTTACTACAAAAATTACAGAAGGAAACAACAACAGTAATCTTAGTAGCTCCCCACTGGCCAAAGAGAAGCTGGTTCTCAATCCTGAGACAGTTGGCATTAGAGGAGCCTTGGAAAATACCCTTTAGGGAGAACATGCTCTCAGACAGAGTAATCCTTACCCTTAAGGCAACCAGGAAGAGAATCACATCAGCCATTTATCTTAAAGTCTGGAAAAGATTTTGCAGTTGGCTGGGAGAGGATCATCCGAACACTTCTTCTCTGCCGATTAATAAGATACTAGACTTCCTGCAAAATGGACTAGAATTGTCTGAGGCCTACCAGGACGCTACCAGGACGCAGCTCAAATCTTCCTGGGTGAAGTGCTGGCCCTTATCTTTTGGGCCCTCTAGCCTCCTGATTGCACAGGACATTAAGTGGGACATATCAAACGGGTCCCTTGGTCCTATGCTTAATATCATCTGTGTCTCTGGTCCTGTTGCCTCAACTATATCCTAAGTATCTTTGATTTATCATTTGATGATGGTTGTATCTCTGACTGTGAATGCCCCCTGATGAACCTAGCAATAGGGGAAACGCGTAGGGGCTTTTGTGGAACCAGCCTGGGAACGCACCGTTATGATGCCCCTGTGCTTGGTCCCACATTTATATAGGTGATATCTATCCAATTCACCTGCAAATTGATCTGGTCTTTATCGATCGGTGTCCCTGAGGGTATTTAGTTACCAGGGACGCATTACTACACCCGTCAGCTTCCTGGGGAGCATATTTTGTTATTGTTGGAGAGGAGGGTAAACGCAGGGCAGTCAGCCCAGGAACGAGGACAGGGAGTCTCCACCATCAGGGGACGTCCCTGGGCTGAGGTCTTAGCCAGGGCGAGCGTAGGGAAAGTTCAGTTTCACCCACTGCTCCCCCTAGCTGCCTTGTGTTTACTCACCACTTTACAGGTGTATCCACGGCTGGCTCCCAGGAGCATTTTGTATCTTTTGATTATTGTTGTTCGTCTTATCATTGTTCACTGGTGAACCACTACGGTGGTATTATTTTACAAATTGAATAGTAAAAGTTATGTTTTAAAGGGATCAATACTGCTGGACATTATATTTTGTCTGAGGCCTATTACCCTTAGGCCGAATGCACACGGCTTGCTATGACGCCGTGCGCTTCATGCCACCGCTGCACTACAGTAATACACTCGTATAGATCATACAAGTGTATTACTGTAGTGCAGCGGCGGCACGAAGCGCATGGTGTCATAGCAACCAATGACTCCGTGCGCTCCTGCTGTCAGCAGGATGCCAGGCCGGGATACCACGGACCGCTCACGGCCGTGTGCTTTCGGCCTTAAGGTCTAAATTACGGCCTTAACCACTTCACATCCGGGCCATTTGCCCCCTTCCTCACCAGGCCTAATTTTGCTAATCTGACATATCTCACTTTATGTGGTAATAACTTTGGAACGCTTTTACTTATCCAAAGCATTCAGAGATTGTTTTCTCGTGACACATTGTACTTCATGATGGTCATAAATTTGAGTCAATAGTTTTCACCTTTATTTATGAAAAAAAATCCCGAATTTTTGAAAAATTCTAAATTTTCAAAGTTTCTATTTCTCTGCTTTTAAAACAAAGTGATACCTCATAAAATATTTATTACTCAACATTCCCTATATGTCTACTTTATGTTGGCATCATTTTGGAAATGTCATTTTATTTTTTTAGGCCGTTTGAAGGCTTAGACTTTTAGAAGCAATTCTTAAAATTTTTAAGAAAATTGCCAAAACCCACTTTTTAAGGACTAGTTCAGGTCTGAAGTCACTTTGTGGGGCCTACATAGTGGATACCCCCATAAATGACCCCATTGTAGAAACTACACCCCTCAAGTTACTTAAAACCGATTTTACAAACTTTGTTAACCCTTTAGGCGTTCCACAAGAATTAAAGGAAAATAGAGATCAAATTTTTTAATTTTACTTTTTTGGCAGATTTTCCATTTTAATCCATTTTTTTCTTTAACACATCAAGGGTTAGCAGCCAAACAAAAAACTCAATATTTATTACCCTGATTCTGCTGTTTACAGAAACGCCCCACATGTGGTCATAAACTGCTGTATGGGCACACGGCAGGGCGCAGAAGAAAAGGAACTCCACATGGTTTTTAGATGCCATGTCCCATTTGAAGCCCCCCTGATGCACCCTTACAGTAGAAACTCCCAAGAAGTGATCCAATTTTGGAAACGAGGAGATAAGGTGCCAGTTTTATTGGTACTATTTTGGGGTACATATGATTTTTTTTGATCATTCATTATAACACTTTATGGGGCAAGGTGACGAAAAAATTGGTTGTTTTAGCACAGTTTTTATTTATTTTTACAGCGTTCACCTGAGGGGTTCGGTCAAGTGACATTTTCATAGAGCAGATTGTTACGGACGTGGCGATACCGAATATGTATACTTATTTATTAAAGTTTTACACAATAGCATTTTTGAAACAAAAAAATTATGTTTTAATGTGTCCATGTTCTGAGAGCTATAGTTATTTTTTATTTTTTGAGAGATTTTCTTATGTAGGGGCTTATTTTTTGCGGGATGAGGTAACTGTTTTATTGGTACCATTTTGTGGGACATACACCTTTTTGATCACTTGGTGTTGCACTTTTTGTGATGTAAGGTGACAAAAATTGCTTTTTTTGACCGTTATTTTTTTAAATTTTTTTTATGGTGTTTATTGGACTGGGTCGATTATGTGATATATTTATAGAGCCAGAACAGCCTGCCGGAGAGCTGTGCCGCAAATGTGAAAATTGCCTTAGGGCTCATGTAGTGGCGTACATAGAGAAGTAAGGGCCCCATAGCAAGGATCAAACCTGGCCCCCACACAAGACAGAAGGGTTTCTGCCTAAACCCTTTTGAATGACCCTTGAGCCATTTATTCCACTACCTTATTTGCTAAAAAGTTGTTTCTTTAGAAGGTAGAGTCCTGACCAAGTTTTCACCCCCAGTAGACGAGGAGATAATCCCAACTGGGCCCCCTCTTGCCTTGGGCCCCATAGCAGTCGCATGGTCTGCCGTTATGGTAGTTACGCCCCTGGGTCATGCACACAAACCTATTTTCTTTCAGCGTCCGTTCCGTGTTTTTCTTGTTTTGTTTTTTGCAGACAGTATGTGGAACCATTAATTTCAATGGGTTTGCAAAACAAAAATGGAACTTACTCCGTGTGCATTCTGTTTCCGTATGTCCGTACTTCTGTTCCACCAAAAAATAGAACATGTCCTATTATTGTCCGTATTACGGACAAGGATAGTACTTTTCTATTAAGGGCCAGCTTAATGCACACGGAATGCACACAGAAGTTATCTGTATTTTTTGCGGTCCGCAAAATACATAGTCGTGTGCATGAGCCCTTATTTTGAGCAAGTCATTCACGTTAAACTTCCGGCAGTCAGGTTTTCTTTGGAGGCTTTCCACTAGAACTTTTGTGGCGGTCTACTTCAGTGCACCTCTCTCTGCTTCAGCCAGCCCTAAGGTTCGGAAGTCAGGTTGGAAAGTAGCATTTGTGTGTTTGAAGCAAGAAGAGGATCCCGTCTTTGATACAAAGCAGTTTCCTGGGAAACCAGATGGTGGCGGAAGGAAGGGGAGTGTGGGCTTACTTGTTCCACACAGATAAAGAGCGAGAAGAGGAAGAAAGGAGGAGGGGTAGAGAGGGAACTGAGAAGCAGTGGTTCTTGGGATCTTTCATTCTCCCTTCCCATTCTTTTTTCATTCTTGCCAGATGTGAAGGATTCTTTTGCTTTTCTTTTTTTTCCCCCCTCCAGTGTTTCTTGTGTGCTGCCAGAGTGATTTTCAAGACCTCTTTTCTCTGGAGGGGTGCACTCAGAACTCAAGTAAATGGTTGGAACAACATTTGCTTTCTCGGTGTAGTCTTCAGATTTTATTTTATTTTTTTCATTCTTTCCGGACTAAGTTGAGCACTTGAAAATGAAGCAACATCTGCATTGCCGTCTACCGGCATCTGGGAGATTCTTCTCTTTAATCTAGCCTGACTTGAGTAGCAAACCAAGAAGGACTCTTTAAGGATGGGATGCTTAAGCTCCGTCCCTCAGGAGGATGTCATTGTAGTAGGGTGAGTGTATAATGTATGAACGTGGGGAGAAGGCATTGATACAGCTGAGAAAGTTGGAGCGGGGCAGGTTTTCTTGGTTTTGTTTCCATTTGAACTTGTTGCTCGTGAGAACAGAAGGCTCATATTTCCTCTCTTTGGGAGTTGAGCTCGGGCATGCCCAGTCACTGCACTCCCCTTTTTATGTAATGTTTTTCTTTTTTTTTTTGCAAACGAGATTCTTGCTTTTATCACTTATCGGATTGATGTGTCTGCCACAGTGTTTGTACAGAAGGTTTGTCGTAATATAATAAAGCTAAAAAAAACACCAGGACTGTGATTGCAACCACACAATCGAACCAAATATGTCTTTTAGGCATAAAATGGAGAATTATGATTGCAACCACACAATTAAACCACTTATGTCTTTTAGGCCTTGTTTATGCTTTTTAGATATTTTTGTTTCTTTTATTCCATTCACTGATGGAAAGCAGAGATCAGGAAAATGCACAAAGTTTGGTAGAAGGTTGCAGAACTTCTGACTTTCTCTGGTCTCTGAAAACCATGCCTTCCTCCTATGGAGCTTTGTGCACTTCAGTACAATTCCCTAGAATGCAGCCACTTATTACAAAGGATAAATACAGTGTGAAAGATTGCAGCCAATATTCAGCTTTTTGCTGCAGCAGTCTGACTGTCCTCGCTACCTGGAAGGTTATGCTGTGAATAGAGACTAAATCCTCGAAGGAGACTCATTTTGGTGATTTCACCAAGAAAGTATTTCTGTGTGACTGAATTGGGCTTCGCTCAACTCTCCATCATAAGAACAGAAAAAGAGAAGGCAAGCAAAGGAAAAACAAGTATCCGTATGACTGATCTGATTTGACTATAATCTGGTCCATCCAGGCGTCTGCCATTTTACCAGACAAAATAGTGCTGCATGCTGCGCTTTTTTATCCTGCATTTTTGACGCTTTCATCCAACCCAGATGTGAACTCTGCCGAGACAGTTTCCTATTGACAACACATAATATCTGACTGCATGTTGAATCCTATTCGGGTTATGAAGAATTATTGGGTGTTTGATGCATAGATGCTGACTGTACACACCAGTTTTATTACCATAAGGACAGTGGTTATTGCCACAAATGCTCTTGAGGACCAAATGTCTGCATCTTTTTGAGTCCTGACTGGTGCAAAAGAAAGTTTCTTCTCCAATAACCATTGCTATTTTATTATTTGCAGAGCATCATCCAACTCCCGAGAAAGCAGCTTTGTGGAAAAGATGAAAAAGACGGTAAGCTGAACGGTTGTAGAAGTGGTCTAATCATGATAACACAGTCCATTTTGTCGCCTAATACTAAAGGTCCTTATACGCGGACGGATAATCAGGTCGATTATTGGCTCATTCCAGATAATTGGCCGGCGATCACCCGATGAACGAGCATCATATCTTTTGGCTGGCACCAAAAATGATTGTTCCTATGTAGCAGATCGTGTTGTCAATAATTCTTTATGGGGACAAGCGATCACTGTGTCGATCACTTGTCCCCACACACCGGAGGCGATTGCTGCATTTAAATGCAGCCCAATCCTCCTGTGATGATCTGGAAATTATCGGCAACGTTTAGTTTATTCCCTATAATTTCCAGTTATATCGGTCTGTGTAAACAGACCTTTTAAAGGATAGGGCATCAATATTACTTCCTGATAACCCCTTTAGGGTCCATTTACACGTCCGTATGTGTTTTGTGGATCCGCAAAGCACGGACACTGGCAATGTGCGTTCCGCATTTTGTGGACCGCACATCGCCAGCACTTTCATAGAAAATGCCTTTTCTTGTCCGCAATTGCAGACAAGAATAGGACATGTTCTATTTTTTGTGGATCCGGAATTGCGGATGCGGACAGCACATTCCGGCCCCATTGAAAATGAATGGGTCTTCACCTGTTCCGCAAAATTGCGGAACGGATGCGGACCCATTTTGTGGACGTATGAATGGATCCTTAATCTTATGGATATCCAGCCCATCTGGTTCTCAAGTTCTGGTGATGTCAATAGTCTGATTCAGCCTGGAAAGTGGGAGACCATTTATTGTAATAATGATTATAATTTAGACACTTAAGTTTCATGAGTGGGCATAGATACGTACGCCACATGCATATAACCATGAAGGAACACTAAATGTAAAGCCAGGAGCAAGATATGTTAGATTTGGTGATTATGGGTGCTGATACTCTTCTAGTCTCTAATCCCATTGAGAAAGACTATAGTCCGCTTCTTTCCAGCAGATCTAGCCTCCTCCAGGCCCCAACATTCAGCAGAATGGTAAGTGGAGATAAGATAGCCTGAGGGAATGGAGTCACAATAGGGGTCTATTCACACGTCCGCAATTTCGTTCCGCAAAGCATTTCGGACCCATTCATTTCTATGGGGCAGCACAATGGGTCCGCAATTCCGATCCCGAAAACAAATAGAACATGTCCTATTCTTGTCCGCAATTGCGGACAAGAATAGGCATTTTCTGTTAAGTGCCGGCGATGTCAGTGTGTTGCGGATTCACGGATCCGTGGATCCACAAAACGCACACGGACATGTGAATGGACCCTAAGGCTAAATGCACACGATCAGGATTGCGTGCGGATTTTAAAATCTGCAGCATGTCAATTTATTTTATTTTTCCTGACCGGATTTTCTTCATTCACTTAGTAAAATCCGCATGTGGAAAATCTGCACCGAATACGCACACAAATCCGCACCAATTAATGTGGATTGACCGCACATTACCTGTACATATTTAAAAATGAAAACTTGTGTGTAATGGAGACATTCTTTTATTGCCGGTAATAAACATTTTTTTTATTTTTTTTTTAGGGCAAAAATATAGTGGTATTCTATGGATCTCAGACAGGAACTGGAGAAGAGTTTTCTAATCGTCTTGCTAAGGATGCTCACCGCTACGGTATGCGTGGTATGTCTGCTGACCCTGAAGAATTTGAAATGGTGAGTTTAGTATGAGTAGTAGTATAGTATTAGTATAGTATCCTTATAGTGGTCTGCAGCCCTTTCCTCTTCATGAGGTCAGAGTGTTCCTGTGAACATTTCCACAGATAGTTTCTAGTAATGCAGTAGCAAGATGGTTTTTATAATTCCTCCTGCCCAGACGCTGTTTGTTACCGCCACCTGATACAGTGGGCACCAGCATCTACTACCAGCTTATTGTTATTGGTCATTTATCAGGAGCTCTACCCTCTTGATAAATTCCATCTTTAAGAGGACCTGTTATCACCTTGAAAATGTGGTGCAGTATGTTATAGAGCAGGAGGAGCTGAGCAGATTGATAGTTTTATGGGAAATGATTCTGCAAAATTGTAATTTATTTAACTCTGCTCTTTCTGAGCTCATTAGCCAAGAGGGCCGTCTTATCAGTGATTTACATTTCCCTATCTGTATGCACTTCTACAGGGAATCAATTCATTCCTGGTAACACCGCCCGCATGGCTACTGTGTTCAGAAAGAGCAGAGATTTAAATAAATTTCATGTTTTGCTGAATCTTTTCCCATAAAAGTATATCCTACTGATTTACTTCTTCTGCTCTATAATGTACTGCCAGCAGATTGTACTGGATTTCCATGGTGACTGTTTGTTTCTCTTTTAAAGGCTATATACACCTTTTTGTAGGAAAACCATTTTTTTATTGCATTTTTTTAAAAAATTTTCAACTAGTCCAAGCAACAGAGGAGAAATCACTGTTAGAAATAGTCGGGAATAATCGCGGGTAAAATCTGCTTTTACTTTAACTTTCAGCTTCATTCACAGCATCCCGATTTCTATCATTGATATCTTCCCGTGTACTAAATGGATTGTATGTAATTCTGGTATTGTCTGAAAGCTTGGAATGTCCATATTTCTAGCTGGTACCAAACCAGAGATGTAAGCAGCTAGAGTAGCTCCCCCCCCCCCCCCTCCCTGTCAATCTGGAAGACAATGAGGGACAGCTGGCTATTAAGAGGTTAAAATAAATGCTTACTGATTTAATGTAATTGCAGGGCTTGTCTCTGGTTAGCTGTATGTGAGGATACACACTGCTCTGGGTACTGTGGGGAGTTATCTGCGTTCTGATTGGTCCTGCTAGTTCATGTGAGGAGAGCAAGGGCTTATGGGAAGTGAGGGAAATACAGGATGGCCTCAAGGAAGGGCAAAGATCATCACAGGAAGAGCAGCAGAGGCCATCTTGGGAAGATGCTGAAATAGAGGCACAGAGAAATAGGGTTGCTAAGGGCTGAATACAGACATCAGAAAGGTAAAAATAACTGAACAATAAAGCTTCATGAATATCTTCCCTTCATCATCACGTGTTAGGAATGATAGTGAAATGGCAGTTACACTTTAAGTGAATTATTTGTACTTTAAAGAGGACCTTTCACCAGAATAAAACCTCTAAACTGACTATACAGACGTGTAGAGCGGCGCCCAAGGATCCCCCTGCACTTACGGTTATACCTGGGCGCCGCTCCGTTTGCCCGGTATAGCCTCCGGTATCTTCACATGTTAGGCTCCACCCAGGGGAACCTGCCGCGGTCTCCTTCTCCCATGCTGTAGCGCTGGCCAATCGCAGCGCTCAGCTCATAGCCTGAGAGAAAAAAAAACCTCTCAGGCTATGAGCTGAGCGCTGCGATTGGCCAGCGCTACAGCATAGGAGAAAGAGACGCCGTCAGGTTCCCCTGGGTGGGGCCTAACTATGAAGATACCGGAGGCTATACCGGGAGAACAGAGCGGCGCCCAGGTATAACCGTAAGTGCAGGGGGATCCTTGGGCGCCGCTCTACACGTCTGTATAGTCAGTTTAGAGGTTTTATTCTGGTGAAAGGTCCTCTTTAAATGCATTTAATGTTTAACTTTTTTCTACATAAGTAACACAATGGAGCAAATTTATCAAAGCTGGTGTAAAGGAAAACTGGCTTATTTGCCCATTTCAACCAACCAAGCCAGTCTTTCTTTACAGCATTTTGCTAAATCTCCGCCAGTAACTTGACTGTGATGTGGTAATTGTGTTTTGAGACTGGATTGTTCGGCTGTTGAGTCTTGTGTGCAGAGCTGCCTGGATTCCTTGTGCCACTGACTGCATGTTTAATCAATTACAGCGCTCCTCCAATGGACGGTGCATGCAGCTAATAGAAGTAATTAAAAACAGCCTCTCTATAGAGACCATCCAAACGCTGAAAAGCAACCTATTCTCATGTTAAAGAAGGCGACCAGACGGTGGAAGCTAGACACAGGCATTCTTCACTCATGCTTGAATTTTAACCAGGGCTGAATTAGTAACATTTAGGGCCAAATCGGCATGCTTCATTAGTGTGCGGTGGGAATCGCGAACGTTATGATTGCCGGGCAGTCAAATTCTGGCAATTTATAATATTGCGGCCGTCTTAGTATTCCAGGAATAATGTAATTGTGTCAAAAGGCAGAACGCCATGCTCTTTTTTTTTTTTTCTGAACATTTCTGCTAAATGGTTTCCAGATTTTCTCTTTATTTCCCCAATTTTTGCTCACTAACCGATGAATGCAAAAAAGTATATTTAAATTCTGTTTTTTGCATGCCCAGTAAATTATAGCATTTTTTTTTTTCTGCAGGTGGATCTTGGTCGTCTTAAGGACATTGAAAACTCTCTTGCTGTATTCTGCATGGCTACATATGGTGAAGGGGACCCTACAGATAATGCCCAGGACTTCTATGATTGGTTGCAAGAAGCGGACGTTGATCTGTCTGGTCTAAAGTTTGCAGTAAGTGCGATTGTTTATAGTGAAAGGTGCTAATGAGCGCAATCTGGCGACAAAAATTCTGGTCTGTCTACATAGAGGGTGACATGGGGGTGGGGAGGGCTGGCACTCGAGTTTTGAAGTATTTACATGCAAAAAGGGGTGTAAAGCCTGGAATAAGTGCCAGAAATCTCATCCTTTTTTGCCTTTTCCTCTCTGAACCTCACAATGGTTTCTCCTTCCTTTTATTAGGTATTTGGCCTTGGAAATAAGACATATGAGCACTTTAATGCCATGGGCAAATACTTGGATAAAAGACTAGAAGAGCTGGGTGCAGAAAGAATCTTTGAACTAGGAATGGGAGATGATGATGGCAAGTAAGTACCCCATGTTGTACTTCTGTTCCTTGTACATACTGATAGATTACCTTGTTTCATAGTGTATGTAATGTATGTGCATATTACAAGGAAAGGCCATCTTTAATGCATTTTCTAAATATCACAGAAAGTTGTCAGTTGATTCCATTAGTGGGGTCTGTGAGCTAAACCCCCATCAGTTGTCTACTCGAGAGTTGCAATGCTCTGCGAAGCTCAGAACTGTTTCAGAGCAAGTACTGATTTCCATTATTTCAATATTGCACCATTAAAGGGTTATTCTAATCGCTAGGCTATGCCATCGCTTTAAAATTGATGGTGGTATGACCTCCGGGACCCTCACTGATCCTCAGGCCTCTTTCACACGAGCGTGACGGATTGGCTCTGGGTGCGTTCAGTGAAACTCGCACCATTTTGCAAGCAAGTTCAGTCAGTTTTGTCTGCGATTGCGTTCAGTTGTTAAGTTTTTTTCCACACAGGTGCAATGCGTTTTGATGCGTTTTTCACGTGCGTGATAAAAACTGAAGGTTTACAAACATCTCTTAGCAACCATCAGTGAAAAACGCATTACATCCGCACTTGCTTCCGGATGCAATGCGTTTTTCACTGAAGCCCCATTCGCTTCTATGGGGCCAGGGCTGCGTGAAAAACGCAGAATATAGAACATGCTGTGATTTTCACACAATGCAGAACTGATGCGTGAAAAAATAAAAACGCTCATGTACACAGACCCATTGAAATGAATGGGTCCGAATTCAGTGCAGGTCCTATGCGTTCACCTCATGCATTGCATCCGCACGGAAAACTCGCTTGTGTGAAAGGGGCCTTAGAGTGAAGCGGTTGCAGTGTCTTGTTAGAGTTGCCGGTCAGGCATTGGTGCGGCTGCTCCATTCATTTCAATGGGAGTTCCCAAGATAGCAGAGTATAGCACTCGTAGAAATGAATGGAGCGGCTGCATGCATTTCTGACCGGCTGCTCTGTTCATTTCAGCAGGCTCTACAGGGTACGGGGTCACTGCGCTCCTGATCAATGGGGGTACCGGACATCCACCAATCTAATAGTTATCCCCTGTCCTGTAGATAAGGGATAACTTTTCATAACTAGAATACCACTTTAAGTTAGATTTTCTTGAAAGATGGTAAATGAATCCTCACCATTATTGCTAATTATCTGCTCTCTTATCTCGCAGCCTGGAAGAAGATTTTATCACTTGGCGTGAGCAGTTTTGGCCTGCAGTGTGCGAACATTTTGGCGTGGAAGCAACAGGAGATGAATCCAGGTAGGTTGCAGCACTAATTGCTTGTTTAGTCTCCTGTGGCTTTGTAGTCTAGGTGCGTAGCAATAGCAAAGTACAGATTCTTGGCTTTGATTGATACTATATTTGCTTTTCTTGATAAAGAAAGGCATACTAATAAAAACTGTATAGGTACTTATGGTGAGTAATAATCTACTAAGGGTACTTTCACACCAGCGTTTTTCTTTTCCGGCACTGAGTTCCGTCAAAAGGGCTCAATACCGGAAAAGAACTGATCAGTTTTATCCTAATGCATTCTGAATGGAGAGCAATCCGTTCAGGATGTATCAGGATGTCTTCAGTTCAGTCGTTTTGACTGATCAGGCAAAAGATAAAACCGCAGCATGCTACGGTTTTATCTCCGGCCAAAAAAACTGAAGACTTGCCTTAATGCCGGATTCGGCATTTTTTCCATAGGAATGTATTAGTGCCAGTTCCGGCATTCAAAATACCGGAATAAAAAAAATAATAAAAATCGAAACGGACCCGTTCGACAAACTGACAGACGGATCCGTTCTTGCAATGCATTTTTAAGACGGATCAGGATCCTGATCAGTCTTAAAATGCATTCAGTTTTCAAACGTTTTGCCGGATCCGGCAGGCAGTTCTAGCGATAGAACTGCTTGCCGGATCACTCTGCCGAAAGGGTGAAAGTAGCCTAACTGGCACATATATGTGAAAAAAAAACACATAGAAATCTTATATCAGGAAGGAATGTGTGGTTGTACACCAAGTTATCAAATGCCATCTCTGTCTTTTTTTCCGCCAGTATTCGTCAGTATGAACTTGTAGTGTACACAGACGAGAATATGAACAAGGTGTACACCGGAGAGATGGGCCGTCTTAAGAGCTATGAGATACAAAAACCGTAAGTTGCTTTTCCCTCTATTTCAGCTGATGTCTATAAATGGGGTTTGATGGGGTTTATATCTGCTCCTGCACTCTCTGCCACATGCCAGCTTCCTTGGAGGAACAGTACCATGCATATACGTTGGGGTGCCTTTTCTTTGTGCTTTTTGGTCCTCTACAAAATAATCACTTCTGCGCTGCGCTTAGAGGTTTTAGAAGGGTAGGCATATTTGTTATTGAAATCTCTGCAATTGAAAATCTGTTCCATTTATCTGAATGGAGTCATTTTAGCAGCAAGCACAAGGATTCCTCTAAGACCCATTCAGATCAATGGGAGAGTTGCAGAAATGTCTGCAACAAATTCTAAAGGGAGTTCTGCAGGAAAAAAACTGGTTTTTATAAATAAATTCCTAAATACCTTTATCTATAATGGCTTGTTTTGTCTAGGGGGCAGCTATTACAATGGCTGCTGTCAGATTCCTTAACATGGAATCTGTCCTAATCACACAGCAGGACAGCCTGTGTTAGATTACACAGCACAGAGCTGGAGCCCTGCTCCTTCCTCTCCCTGTCGGTGTACAGATTACAGCTGAGATAAGGGCTCCTCTGTGTCGGTGTGCCTGGAGCTCACCTACACACAAGCTGAAGTGTTTTCTAATGACACACCTCGCCCACAGCGGTGTGTCTCGTCCCTTCAGCTTGTGTGTACCGAAGCAGACGGACATAGATGAGCTCTTATCTCAGCTGTGATCTGTACATAATATAGTCCTTCACAGTGCTGACGCAGGCAGAGATGGGAGCAGGGCTCAAGGTCCCTGCAGATTGCCGACGTTTGGGATTATCGCTAACGAGGGTTTGTACGTACACTCGTTGGCAATAATCGGCTGATGTGAAGGTGCCACAGATTGCCCGATGAACGTTCATCGGGTAATAGGATCGTTGGTGCGGACACCTAAATCATTGTTTCCCGGCAGCAGATTGTGCTGTCTAAACACGCTCTACTGCCAGCAAACAATGATTCTGTATCATGAAGAGCGATGACGAGCAGGCGATTGCTGGGAAGGAATGCTTATGTAAGGCAGTGTGAAGGGGCCTTTAGATATGGCTCCTTTGTGCTGTGCACTTTGGCACAGATTAGGATGGATTCCTGAAGAATTTGACAGCAGCAGTTTTTATTCTTCAAAATGACCCATTGTAAATTCCTAAATGCTTTTAATTTTTTATAACAAGGTGTTTTTCTGTGTTCCGGTGTTTTTTTTTGTTACCCCCAGGGGTCTGCCGACTGGTACCCCCACCCATCCTGAGAACAGGGTCCCATGTCCCCGTCCTGGCTCTGCCGCTCCATTCATTGTCTGTGTGACAGCCATAAATAGCTGAGCAGTGAGAATGAATGGTGCCTCAGGACAGGGACATGGGACCCTGTTTTTTGGGATCAGTGGGGATTCTAGCAGGCAGGTCCCCAGAGATCATTTAACTTCTATCCTGTGGATACTTGGCACAACCCCCTTGTAAAGGAGAATGATTGGCTTTTTTTTTATTTTTATTAAGTATTCAGTATTTCTTTAAAAATAAAATTTGAGTGAATATTATCCTTTACCAACAGACCTTTTGATGCAAAAAATCCATTCCTGTCCAGTGTAACTGCTAACCGAAAACTTAACCAAGGTGGAGAGAGGCATTTGATGCATCTGGAACTTGATATCACGGACTCAAAAATCAGGTAATTTTATGTTTTACTTCTAATGTTTAAATTGCATATAATTGGATGATCCGTTTGAGGCAGTGGTGCTGTGGACTGTCGTCGTTTACATTGCTCCATAGCCTGCAATGCTGTACACGTATAATAGTGGCTACCTTGGGTACTGTAACTTTGTCCCATTGACTTGGACTGTATAATATAGTGGAATAGTTACATAGTTAATACGGTTGAAAAAAGACCTAATTCCATAAATTTGTTTTTCCTATATCGGATGATGTAACGTCTTAGAATGTAAATAACCTGAGCAACTGATCTAGCTGAGGAATTGCAGCTCTGAAGCCTGAATCATCTATAACTTTGCTTTGCTATTGTATTTTTGCTATCATATTTCTGATTTGAAAAGCAATCAAAATGTGATTTCCTAAAGTCTGTCCATTTCCCTTTAGGTACGAGTCAGGAGATCACGTGGCAGTTTATCCAGCTAATGAATCCTCAATAGTTAACAAACTCGGAGAACTTCTGGGAGTAGACCTTGACACTGTGATATCTTTGAACAATCTTGATGGTACGTTTTTCTAAGCAATGCGGTTTTAAGGTATACTTTGTCCCTGACCTCATAGCTTAACACACCGGCAGGGAACACATTGCTACACGTGATGTTCTGGATGGTGTATGCTTTTCTGTGAAACTGAGATAAGAATAGATTGCCCAGACTTTGTGCCTTCTGCTGGTACTTTGTAACTTTGTGCTTCTCTCTCTTTGTGGAGCAGTGGAAAAAAGTTCATGTAAGGCCTCATACACACGAATGTGTGCTGGCCGGGCCCATGTATCGGATCGCAAATTGCGGTCCGCAATGCACAGGCACCGACAGTGGGGCCGCTGCATGCGGATCGCAGAACTTGAATGGGGTCTGCGATCCGCATCCGACTGTCCACACTGCAAAAAAGTAGTGGATCTGCAAAACACGGATACCGGCCCGTGTGCGTTCCGCAATTTGCAGACCGCACATGGCCACCGCTGGTCCGCTATCATAGAAAATGAAATTGTAGACAAGAATAGGACATGCTTTATATTTTTTGTGGGGCCGCAGAACGGAACTATGGATGCGGACAGCACACGGTGTGATGTCCGCATCTTTTGCAGCCCCATGAAATAAATTGGTCCACACCCATTCTGCAAAATTGTGAAACGGATGTGGACTCATTCATACAGTCGTGTGAATGAGCCCTTATTCTGACACTGTTGTGTGAGTTCATTCTGCAAATACATGGCCCCAGCTTCCCCTGGAAATAATGATGAATTTCCTAAACCATGGTAACCAGCTTCATTTTCATTCAATGCTTTGAAATTGATCTAATATCCTGGCATCATTTATTGTTCTTGCAGAGGAATCAAACAAGAAGCATCCATTCCCTTGTCCTACCTCTTATCGCACAGCTCTTACCTATTACTTGGATATCACCAATCCACCTCGTACCAATGTACTTTATGAGCTTGCCCAGTATGCCACCGATCCTAAAGAGCAAGAGAATCTGCGTAAAATGGCCTCTTCATCATCTGATGGCAAAGTAAGCCAGGATCCTGGGAAATAATTGGCAGTGTAATATTGTACTGTGTGTTGCTTGTATTATGCATGTATACGCCACAGCGTTCCTAAAATAATTTTACTTATAGGTGGATGTATCGATATTAAGAGGGCCTTGCCATATGCCCAGGCTAGAGCATTCATGTATTGCAGGGATGCTCAACTTGCGGCCCTCCAGCTGTTGCAAAACTACAACGCCCAGCATGCCTGGACAGCCTACAGCTATCAACCTACAGCAGGGCATAGGAGGGCTGCAGGTTGAGCATCCCTGATGTATTGACATGAAAGGCCACTGACCACCATGTCATACTCCATTCACACTCCTGCAAAGGAAATGTATAGTTGTCCGAATCCAAAATTCGACTTCTGGGAGTTTCAGGAGTCAGAGCTGCCTGTGACTCTCATATTAAAGTGGTTGTCTGTGATGAAATACCCCCCCCCCCCCCCCTTCCCTTAAATATTTAATGTTCATAAATGCCTTTCATCAATTAAAGGCATATTCATATATATTTTTTTTTTTCTACATATATAGTACTTTATGGTAGTTTGGATGCGGTGGAACCACCAGTCACAAGAAAACTGTACGTTTGGCACAAGGGAAGATGAATGGAGCAGAGGTTGGACATGCCCAACTATAGTCTCAAGCATTTCTGTTTTGACCAGAGTGTACTCCATATGTGTGCCAGCTTCATTCATCTCCTCTGCTCTTATAGTCACTTTTTATCTCTGTGTCCAAACTTGAAGCTCTAACACCTATCATTTATGATTAGTTAATAAATGTTCCTGGGGGGGAACCTCCTTTGAAGTTGTATTTTTCCCTCCCGTTTTAGAGCTGGATCAATTTAGCTCAGAAATCCAATGTAGTTTATTAGATATTCTATAACTACTACTGTTTAAGTGGATGAAAAGATTCTGGGCTGTAAGACGTTACACGTCACTTATATTCGTTTACGGTCATGCTGTGTTTTTTATTGCCCAGTCTACAATATGAAATGAAGCAACTTTACAGTAGGTCTTAGGGTACTTTCACACTTGCGTTAAACTTTTCTGATACCGGAAAAAAACTGATCAGTTTTATCCTAATGCATTCTGAATGGAAAGCAATTCAGTCACTGTACAGTTTCTCGACTGAGAAAATACCGCAGCATGCTGCGGTATTTTCTCTGTCCAAAGTTCCGGAACACTTGCTGGAATGCTGGATCCGGCATTATTTTCCATTGAAATGCATTAATTAGTGTTCCGGAAAAACGGATCCGGTTTTGCGGTCTGCGAATGCGCAGACCTTTTAAAATTGTGAAAAAGATAAATACCGGATCCATTTTTCCGGATGACAACTGGAGAGACGGATCCGATATTGCAATGCATTTGAGACGCCGTAACTGCCTGCCGGAATCCAACAACGCAAGTGTGAAAGTACCCTTAATTAAAAATGTTTTGCTATTTTGGATCTACAGCTCCTAGGTAGATCTATATAGATCTGTGTCTCCATGGTTGGCATTCGGAAAAGTGTTCAGACCCTTTTACTTTTTTCACATTTTGTTATGTTGCAGCTACGTGCTAAAATTAGAAAGAAAATCACGTTTTTTCCCCCCCATCGTTCTGCACTCAGTCCCCCATAATGAGAAAGTGAAAACAGAATGTTCGAAATCTGATGATCTATTGAAAAGGAAAAACGAAAATATTTCACTGAGTCTTTAAGTATTCAGAGTCTTTACTCGGTACGTAGATGAAGCACCTTTGGCAGTGATTACAGTCTCCAGTCTTCTTGGGTATGATGCCACAAGGTTTGCACACCTGGATTTGGGGATTTCCTGCCATTCTTCTCTGCAGATCTTCTCAAGCTCTGTCAGGTGGGATGGTGATCGTTGGTGGACAACCATTTTCCCGTCTTTCCAGAGATGTTTGATTGGGATCAAGTCAGGGCTCTGGCTGCATCACTCAAGGCCATTCACAGAGTTGTCTTGATGGAAGTTAACTGTCGGCCCAGTTTGAGGTCCAGAGCACTCTGAATTAGGTTTTAATTAAGAAAATATCTCTGTAGTTTGCTCCATTCAGCATTTCCTCAACCTGACCAGTTTGTCTGTCCCAGTTGCTGAAAAACACTCCCACAGCATGATGCTGTCACCACCACGCTTCATTGTGGTGATGGTATTGGGCAGTACCTTAGAACTGAGGCCAAGATCAGTCTTGGTGTCATCAGATTAGAGAATCTTGTTTCTCACAGTCTGAGAGTCCTTTTTAGGTTATTTTTGCAAACTCCAGGTGGACTGTTATGTGCCTTTTACTGAGAAGATGCTTCTTTCTGGTCACTCTGCCATAAAGACCATATTGGTGGAGTGCTTCAGTGATGGTTGACCTTCTGGAAGTTTCTCCCATCTGCACACAAGATCTTTGGAGCTCAGCCAAAGTGTCAGTTGGGTTCTTGGTCAGTTCTTTTACCAAGGCCCTTCTCCCCCAATTACTTAGTTTGGAGGGCCGTATAGCTCTAGGGAGAGTCCTGGTTGTTCCAAACTTCTTCCATTTAAGAATTATGGAGGCCACTGCTTTTGGGAACTCTTAGTACAGCAGACATTGTATACTCTTCTCCAGATCTGTACTTCCATACAATCCTGTCTCTGGGCTCTACAGAAAGTTCTTCCCTCCTCATGGCCTGATTTTTGCTCTGATGTGCATTGTCAGCTGTGAGACCTTAAAGAGGTGTGTTTTTCCAAATCGTGTCCAGTCAACTGAATTTACCACAGATGGACTCGTGTCAAGGTGTAGAAACATCTCAAATATGAGCAAGAGAAATGGGAGGGCCAGGTCTGAATACTTATGTCCATACAAAATGTTAATTTTTCCTTTTTAATAAATTAGCTTCTAAAGATTCTGTCTTCACTTTGTCATTATGGGGTATTGAGTGCAGATTGATGGTGGGAAAACTTAAAAAAAGTGAGAGTCTGAAGACTTTCCGAATGCATTGAGGTCAGACTGCGCAATGTACACGGTTATACTCCAGGACATAATGCTGACAAACTATTTGTAAGTGCCAAGTAAACTATATCTCGTTCTGCTGGCATTTTGTAGATAAGATAAATGTTAACTTTGTATATTGAAGTATAGTTTGCTGTTGTAGAATTTTTGGCTTAAACAGCTATTCAATTCTATGTCAACACATGGTATGTCCTTCTTTCCAGGCCTTGTATCTGAATTGGGTTTTGGAAGCAAGAAGAAATATTCTGGCAATTCTAGAAGATATGCCTTCATTGCGTCCACCACTTGATCATCTTTGTGAATTATTACCACGTCTGCAGGCCCGTTACTACTCAATTGCCTCCTCTTCAAAAGTAAGTTTCGTGATCACCTGTCTCTATGGATCACTGCAGATGTCTTAGTTTTATTGATCCAGAATCATGCTATTTAGAATAGTATGCACTGTTTAAGTGCTCAAGATAGACACAAGAATATAATCCTTGCTCCCTGCTGCCACTTAGTAGAGAGACGTCTTCACAAACTGACTTCCCAAAGGTGTTACGATCTCATGAGTGCTCACCGATCTTTACTGCTGGTCCCATACCGTTGCATCATGTTGGTGTTTACCCACTGCATTCACGTGTAGTGAATTTTTTTTTTTTTTACTCTCCTATAATTTCCTTTGCTCCATTTTTGCCCTTTGCTATACTGATTATACCTGGCGTATGTATCATCCACTAACCTATTTATCTGCGAGTACATTGACCTGTTTTGAGTCATATATGATTGCTTCATTAAATGAATGTGACAATCATGTAGAGCTTCTATTTATCACTTCAGTTACTCCACTTGAATGCAGAAGATTGTCAGGACAATGAGTCATAGTACCCAGCTCCTTGTTAGCTGGAGTCCTGTTTCATCATATCCAGTCAGCGCGCTCAATCTCCTAGTGCCGCAATATAATTTCCTTTAATCTGACAGCGACATACTGTGTCATTGATGCAATGCATCTGTAGGTGGGATGTACCCACGTCATTATCTGTGATGGTGACGTTTGGGCATGAGTTTTGTCTTTCCCAGGAAACGCTAGTCGGCACATCACTCAGTCTGCATCAGGATAAGGGCACCCTACTAAGTGTTTGTTGATGTCAGCACTGCCAGCTCTATTGGCATTGGCCTCACAGGTCTAATATTGATAGTAGCTGGCATCTGAAGTTTCTTATACTACGATCCATACAGGCTAGCCTTGTAGGGATCACTGAAGTTATATTGGTTAACTTGTGAAATTGGAGACAAGTCATGGACGTGCAAGCAGCATCCTGTGTGTCCGAGCAGCATGATGATGGTGGGCTGTCCATGCCTATCCGCAGGATCTGAGCCAGTACTGCACTGGCGCATCATCATAATGTGTAACCTGTAGACTGGAGGAGCCTGAGGGAGTGGTAATTCAATAGGAGGAAATATCAGTACCGGCACCTATACAACTCACTAATTGTTAATCGACCTCTAATGAAATTGACAGTAGATGCATGTAGGGTTGTCACGATACCAAAATTTTGATTCAATTTCGATACCATAGAAAAGTATTGCAATACTCGATACCATAGAAAAGTATTGCAATACTCAATACCATAGAAAAGTATTGCAATACTCGATACCACGTGAAAAAATAATAGCCGTGCGCATTCCGCATTTTATGGAACGTCCTGCCCATAATAGAACAGTCCTATCCTATTTTTTGGGGGGACAAGGTGACTAAAAAATGGTGAATCGCGCAGTTTTTATTATATTTATTTTTTCTGTTACAGCATTCACCGCATAGGAGATATATTTTAATAGTTTCGACTTTTTCGGATGTGGTGATATGTAATATGTTTGTTTATTGTTTATATATTTTATATGTAAAATTGGGGGTGATTTAAACTTAAAGGAAATCTGTCACCAGGATAATCACTATTGAAGTAAAGCCATGGCCTAATAGCACTTAGTACCTTATTTCCAGATGTGCCTTTGCTCCAGCAATAGATGTTTTCTATCTTCTGAAAATCCAGTTTATTTGGTATGCAAATTAGCCAGTAAGGTGCCCAGAGGGGCGTCATTCTTGCAGGAAGGAGCCCAGGCACGCCTCCTGCTAGTGCCCAAGCCCCCCTCAGAGTCCCGCGATTTCACTGCTGGGGCTCCGATCGGAAGCTGCCAATGCGGCACCTGAGGGGTTAATTGCCACAGATCGCAGCGCCTTGTCAAAGAGGGTCGGTGCCGGGTATGTAATTCTGCCACCTAGATTTGAATTAATGGGTTAGTTATCTTCATTGGTGGCGCAGTGGCCACAGCCCCTCTCCTCCTCCTCCCATCTCTCTTCTCATTGGTGGCAGCAGTGGCACAGTGGGGAGGGAGGGAGAGACTCTCTCTTTCTCCCCTGTGCTGCTGAAGAGAACATGGAGCGTGCTGAGAACAGCGTGCGCCATGTTCTCTGATACTAGGCTGCGCAGTAGTGCAGCCTAGTATCGGTAAATGACAAATCCCGGTATCGTATTGATTAGAGTACAAAAGTATCGATAATGCGGTACTCGATGCAACCCTAGAGGCATGTAGGGTCAGTGCAGTTAGATGGGTAATCAATTACAAGCTGGCAGCTCACGGACAGTAATAGAAGTGTTAGCCGTTTTGGAGTGAAGGCCTGGGTTTCTTGGTCCCTGCTTTTATAATCCCTGCAGCACACCAGGGTTGGTGGATAGACAGCTGAGAAGAGCATAAAACACTGTGGGCATCATTTATTAAACAGAAATACGCCTAAATTAGGTGTATTTCTGGCGCAGATCTTGGCACAAAGGTCCTTTGCGCTGCAACCTGCGGCTTCTCCCTCCTCACACAAGTCTAATAAAGTGTTTTAGGGAGTAAATGGTCTAAATGTAAGACAGCAAGGAAGCGGTCTTACATTTAGAAGTGGCAAAGGATCCGCCGAAGTTCTGTAGAGGCCGACGCCTTTACGTAACTGCGGCAGGCCCAACGCTAGTGCAAGGCTACTAAAAACTAAAACGCCGGTCCTAATAAATCACCCCTCTATTTTCCTGCTGCCTTGAGAGAAATAATTCCTTTTCTGTAAACACCAGAGGGATGAACATAAAGTATGTCTGCTGTTAGCAGCTAGTTTTCTAGGTTCTCATTAGGGCTTGTTCACATCTGGGTCAGAGGCTCTGTTGCAGATTCTGCTAAAAAGAGCAGACGAAAAAGTCCTGTATGCAGCCTTCTGAATGGACCCCATTATAGTCAGTGGGGTCTGTTTACGTCAGTTACGTGTTGGATCTGGCACTTCTGTTTTCATTGTTTTGCTCCTCTAACAGAGCAGAACAATGGAAATGACTAGTGCTGGTTAGAAGGTGCCCTATGGCATATACGGACCAGGTTTAGGAATATTTTAGTGTATTCAGTCCTTTTTTCATGTATTCAGTACATTTGTTATGCATATTACAGTTCTCTCACTAGATCAGTAAACCTGAGTTGAAAACAGAGGAATACAATTCATGTCCATCTCTGTGAGTTAGGGCTCATTCAGACGGCCGTATGCTGTCCGCAAAAATACTGAATGCTATCCGTTTTTTTGCGGATCCGCAAAAAAACGGATCTGCAAAAAAACGGATAGCATTCAGTATTTTTGCGGACCCATAGACTTCAATGGGGCCATGTCCTGATTTTCACGGACAAGTATAGGACATGTTTCATTTTTTTTGCGGAACTGTGGAATAGAAAAGGGCCCCATAGAAGTGAATGGGTCAGCATCTAATCCGCAAAAAAACGGATCCGCATTTTTGCGGATAGCATACGGCCGTCTGAATGAGCCCTTAATCATAGTTTCTAAGTCCATCTACCATTCATATAGTAGTGGCGGTGCAGGGTATTACAACTTTGTAAGTGAAACCGAGGTGCAATACCCTGCACCGCCACTAAGTAGACTGGTGCAGGTAGACGGACTGGGGTAAACCTTGAAGAGGCTGCAGCACTCGCACAACTGCTGCGGCCAACAGCTGATCAGTGCCAGAAGCCAGACCCGTACATATCAGATATTGATGGTCTAGCCTGAGGATAGGCCATCAATCTTCTAATGTCAGGAAACCCCTTAAAGACCGGGCCTATTTTCATTTAAAAATTTTAGATTTTTCCTCCATGTTCCAAAAGCCATAACTTGATTTGTCCGTTCACATAGCTATATGAGGGCTTATTTTTGGCAGGACAAGATGCATTTTTTTTTTTTATGCCACCATTTAATTTACCATGTCTTTTATTAGAAAACAGGATTTGTGTGGCAAAATAAAAAAAAATAAAAAAACTGAATTCCACCAAGGTTTTTGGGGTTTTGACATCACAGCGTTCACTATGCACTAAAAATGACCTGACATTCTTATTCTGCGGCTATACCAAACTCTAACATTTTATTTTTTTTTTACTACTTTTAAAAAATAAAAACCTTTAGAAAAATCAAAATTTTCTTTGCATCACTATATTCTGACAGCCTTCACTTTTTTTTATATTTTGGTCTACAGAGCTGTATAAGCACTTGTTTTTGCGTAACAAACTAGTTTTTAAAACCATTTTTGTAGTATATACAACGTTTTGGTCACCCTTCTATTTTTTCTTTTGGGGGGGGGGGGGACAATATGACCAAAAAAAATTTGGCAAATCGTGTGTTTTTCATTTTCTCTTTATCGGTTGCGATGTTTACCGCACAGTAATTAAAAAAAATATATGTTAATAGTTCAGATGTTTTTAGACGCGGCAATGCCCATTATGTTTATTTTATTATTGGTTATGTATTTTTATATGTAAAATTGGGAAAGGGGGTGATTCAAACTTTTAATATAATTGGAGTTGTTTTGCATTTTTTTTTAAAACTTATTTAAAACTTTTTTTTAATCACTATTAGCCCCCATAGGGGCCTCGTACATGGGATCTTTTGATCCCCTCTCCTATTCAGCCTAATAAAGATCTATTAGGGTGAATAGAATTTTCACTCCCTCCACTCTGAGCTCTGCCTTGTGCATAGCTCAGCATGGAGAAAGCAATGGCAGGCGAGGTCTGGATCGCTTCAGAAGCGTCTAGGCTGCCATGGCAACCAATCGGAGCCCCGCAGCACCTGAGGGGTTAAATGACGGGGGCGTCCCGTCACTGCAGAGGCCCCCCCCACCCCCACATACACCCGCGGGTGCATAACCCCATGTATATAAGGCGTTAAGGAGTTAGGCTGCCAGTTGTAAGATTAGACTTAATCTTTAACATCTGTGGGTAAAAATGGAACTTATTCATAAATGTTAATCAGGTTTTTAATAAATGTTTTAAATATGAAGCTTTATTTATAGGACTTATTGGTTGAGCATCAATATTGTATTAGTATTATTGTTATTTTTTGTATTGATCAACGTTTCCCCCTTTGCATTGTGTTATAGGTCCATTCCCATTCCATACACATTTGCGCAGTTGTAGTAGAATATGAAACCAAGACTGGACGATTCAACAAAGGTGTCACCACAAACTGGCTCAGAAACAAACAGCCAACTGACAATGGGCACAAATCGTCTGTGCCCATGTACGTCCGCAAATCTCAGTTCCGACTTCCATTCAAACCCACCACGCCAGTTATCATGATTGGGCCTGGCACTGGTATTGCCCCATTTGTGGGATTCATCCAAGAGCGAGAATGGCTGAAGCAGCAAGGTGAGGGATGGTCTCAATCTAGATGCAGTGTTCCATAGTATTTAATTTTTAGAACGTGGGCCACGGCTATACTTTTTTTATTTAATTTATTTATTTTTTATTTGTGACCTCATCTAAGGTATATGAATATGCTGACAAGACAGTTGTCTGACTGGTACAGAAACGAAAGTTCCTTTTCTGTCATCCGTTAAGGCCTCACTCACACATACCTGGATTTTCACAGACCACTGTCCGTGAAAATAAAGCCCACCATCCTGCTGAGTGCACGATCGCACGGTGTCATTGGTTGCTATGACGCCATGCACATTGTGCCGCCGCTGCTGTACAGTAATACACTTGTATAGATCATACAAGTGCATCACAGTACAGCAACGGCAGCACAAGCGCACGGCGTCATAGCAACCAATGACGCCGTGCACTCGGCAGGACAGGTTTTCACGGACCGTGGTCCGTGAAAATCCACATGTGTGAATAAGGCCTAAGGCTACATTGACACGACTGCTTTGTGACAGACGTTTTCTTTTTACGGATGTCACATGCCAATTATTCAGAACCATTACAGTCTATGGGGCTATTCACATGGCTGTCCTCATCTCAAACCTCATCCACTTGCACACACAGAGGTCGTCTCTTCTCTCGATTCTGAGGGACCTGCCAAAAGACCTGCGCTCGGGTGTGATGATGTCAACACTCAATCATGCTGGGAGCGCACGGTGATGTCATCACGCTCGAGTGCAGGTCCTTCAGAATCAAGAGAGGAGTGACTGACTCTGAGCGTCTTCTGCTAGAAACAAACATTGCAGCTGAGGATCATTGTGGGGGACATTAGCACTGCTGGGGGCCACTGTAGATGACCTTATTACAGCTGGGGTCCACTATGGGGGGCATTATTACTGCTGGAGTACATTATGTGTACTGCAGGAGTTGGGATTTAAATAAGAAAAAAGTCAATGAAATGTATCTATTTTATGTATGAAAAACCGATCCAAAACAGCCAGAAGGCCAGAAAATGGATGCACAAATGGTTGAAAAATGTCCATGAAAAACTGACAGTAATTAGTAGCCTAAATACTAATTTAACACAATACCCTTTTAACCCTTTCATTGCAAAGAGCATTACTCTCAAATTTCCCCACAGCAAGACTACTAGGACTGGATTTTTGTATTATATTAAAGCCCAGAAACTTAGAATTCTAGATGCAATATTGAAGATGTAGCACTCATTTAAAGTGAGGAAGCAGCATGAAAACTTTTACTCCCTGGTTGTGTGTGTAAGTAAGGGGTGTTCGGCGGAAGCTGCTAATGACATCGGGAACAAAGATCACCGTCTGGCCCTGTCCACACTTCCTCTGTGCAGCCTCCAGTGACCCCGGGGGTGTGGGATACAGGAACTTTACCAGTCTGGCAGTATATGTTCCCTCAGTGACACTTGGGAGGGGAGTCTTTTTAGTTCTACCAAAGAATTTAGAGAATAAGCAGTTACACATACACTGACCCCGTGGACATTTGTCAGTTTGTGATGCAACTTAACGTGAGGACTAGTGTAAATGCCCTGGCAGTGAAAGGGTTAAGCATGCTGCAAATTTGTTACAGACATTTCTGCAACCAAAAATCTGTTTCCTTCATCTGAATGAGGATATTTCTGCAGCAGGTGCACAGGCCTCTGCAAACCCCATATAGATGAATTGAACATTTGCAGAAATTTCCAGTCGAAAAGTGCTCAGCGTAAATGTACCTTTTATACAGTCTCTGTAGTTGGCTTACGATTTTGTGAACCATAAGAGATTGTGTGACCTTTTATAGGTAAGGAGGTTGGAGAAACTGTCCTGTATTACGGCTGCCGGCATGAACATGAAGATTATCTGTACAAGGAAGAACTTGCTAAATTTCATAAAGATGGCGTCCTCACCCAGCTGCATGTTGCCTTCTCCCGGGACCAGAAAGAAAAGGTAATAAATAACTGTTGTAGTTGGACCTTTATTTGGACACAGAACATCCTGTACTGTCCTCCTATTCCTGGAAGATAATTTATTATCAATAGGGGACACATTGACAATTCCTACAGCCGTATGCCAGGTTAAGTAATCTTACCGAATTCGGGAAATGTTTTTTTTTTTTTTTTTACAGTACAAATTAATTTATGAAGTTATTACCCGAAGTTTCTCGAGACTTCGTGAGGCAATAACTTTTGCTCATCTGAGCCAATACATAATAATACTGTCTGGAGCTCCTGCTCCATACAGTATTGGAACGAGGTATTGTGCGAATCAACTTCAGATGTTTCATTTGAAGTCGATTCGCTCATCCCTAGTCATCACACCTGGCATTGACTCCTCCTCAAGTCAAAGTGCAGAGGGAGCCGCAGTTGCAGAGAGAGCAGATCCTTTAGGTGTAACGGTAACACCCCCATTGCTCCTAGAGGCTCATTTGCATATATTAAAACATCTTTTTTTCACCAATATGGGCACATACGAACACGGGACCAACACAGATACCTTCAGCTGACAAGTACACATGTAACAGGTCAGCCAGTGTCATAGATACAAATCTGCTGACAGATGCCCTTTTAATAAAGTTGCTGCTTTTTCTGGCACCAGAAAATCAAATATACGCCATCTATGAGTGGCCATAGAGTATAACAATAACTTATGACAGTGTTTGGCTTAAATGTATAGTAAATCTGTCAGGTTGTGAGGTGGCAACCTCCTCCTGCTAAGCTCCACTCACTTTTCTTGCCAGTTTAAAAAATAATTTTGCAACTTTTTTTATGCCATAAAGTAGCATAAAAACAATCATGAATCTGCCGCATAGTGTGGGAAACAAAACTGTAGAGTAGGGCGGGACCATAGCAGAATTTCCGAGAGAAGGGGCTCACACAGGTCATTATTTTCCAGTCTGGTGGTACTTCAGAGACTTCTTGGAAGACACGTTTAAAGAGGTTGCTCAGAATTAGAACGTGGCTGCTTTCTTCCAAAACCAGCACACAATCTGTCCATCCTGAGCAACGCATTTGGTGTAATTTCAGTGACCATGACCTCAGTAGTAATGAATGTGGGAGCCTCTTTATTTGGACATCAATCAATTTTCAGTATTGCTGATCTCAAAATGTTTTATCTTACTTTGTTACATTAGTAGGTCATGATTGGGTGAATCCAGGTATAGCCTGTATAATTAAAGGATTTGATAGATCCATTTCTCATCTTACAGGTTTATGTTCAGCATCTTCTGAAGAAAAACAAGGAAAATATCTGGAAGCTGATAAATGAGGAAAACGGTCACATCTATGTGTGCGGGTAAGTTTCTTATGCCTACGTCTTCATTCCGTATGGAAGTCAGAGAAGAACTGTTGCTTCCATGTCCATTTTCTGGTGCTGTGTGGTTACATTTGGTAGGAGATGATTCCTATATATCCCACAAGCGAGTGTCTGTGTTGTCATACACAGGTTTCCCACTGAAGTGAAGTTTTTTTTCCATTTTAATGTCTGATATGTCCTTACACATGTTGGAACACACATGGTGATATGTTTCATTTCATCACATTATTGTAATTGAAAGTTGTCTGCATAGTCATCCTGGGGCTCAATGCACCACTAGACAGCCTACCTAGCCAGAGATGTCAGGGATTTGAGAATTGGGCTGTTGGGTTTCAACATGTCTGATCCTTTTGTTCTTGGAGGTATAAGCAGAGGATTCTGGGAGCAGCTATCTCCCCTCTCCCTGTTGAGAACACATGCACGCTTAGCCAAGGATGGATGGATAGAGGATTTTCTTTTTTACAGTGTTCATTGTATGTTGTAAACAACATTTTAACAGGTTGTCTATGGCAGTACCAGATATGTGTAGTTTTGTTAGCATTTTACTTTTGCTCAGTTACAACCTTTTTCATAGGAAATTTTTTTTGTTCCTAGAGCCTTCAAGGGGTTGTCCGCTTTATTTATATTGATGACCTATACTCAGCTATCGATCAGCTGTTTGAAGAGGAGCCTGCCCTCCATTCAAGCGCTGCCTTCTCCTCATTCTTTACCTGGTCGCCCGCCGCAACCGCAGTGCTGAGCAGGTGTAACTACAAGAAGCTGTCCCATTCACTTCTGAAGGATAGCTCCTTCATAGGGAATGGGACAGCTTAGGTGTCATCAATATAAATAAAGCGGACAGCCCATTTATCTCATTATGTTTGTCTGGGTCGGTTCATGGGGGCTTGTTTTTCTACAGAGAGAGTTAGATTTTTCAATGGTACCATCTTTGGTGATTCCAAACAATTGATTCACTTTTGTTAATTTTTTGGAGGCAAGAAAGGAATACCAATAAAAGAATAAATCATCCATTGAATAATTTTTTTTATGCCATTCGTACAGTATAAATAACATTGTAACATTATTCTGCGGGTTGTTACATTTACACCAGTACCAGAAATGTATAGTTCTATATAATGTACCGTATGTAGTAATTTCACTACGTTTTCACAGTAAAAATGTTTTCATCACCACATTCCTAGAGCCAGAACTTCTTTTTAGAGTTGATGTAGCTTCAAGAGAACTTTTTTTTCCCTGAATTAGTAGAATTTGGGGCTAAACATAATTGGGTTTTATTTTTTTAGGGGGCATATTTGGGGCGAAACCATGTTTCACAGTTTTTAAACCTATAATTAAACCAACCCATTGAACCGTGCAATCTGTTTGTGGCAGCACAGTGAATGGAAACCTCCGTTCCTCTTTACATTTGTATGAGAATAAGGGAGGTTACAACTCCTGTATATATCATTCAGGCCCCAATCTGCACCCTCACATTGTGCACATTCTCGGCCATTGCTCATTAATACCCTGCAGTCCTGTGAGGTCATTGGTCACCTTTTATTCATTGGTTTTATTTCCTTCTTACAGTGATGCCCGCAATATGGCTCGTGACGTGCATAACACTTTCTATGACATTGTTGAAGAGTATGGCAAGATGGATCACAGTCAGGCAGTAGATTACATCAAGAAGCTAATGACCAAGGGCCGTTACTCCCAAGATGTCTGGAGTTAAAGCACGCAAGGCCTGCAATAAGAGGACTGTCTAGAGCTACTGTTGGAGATCTGCATGAGCCCGTTCAGATTAATCTGTTAGACTTTATCTTTTAGATTCGTTTTTAAGAGATGCAGCGACAAAGGTGTAGTACTATTCCAAATATAATTCTCTCCAATTATGTTTTGAACAGTACCAGTCAATAAACTGTCCAAACCAGTAAGATATCCATGGTCAGTCAGTGTGAAATGGACTTTGTAGCCTTTATTGTCAAAGGATATGCCGTTCAGGAAATCAAATCTTTTTCTTTTTTTGTGCTTGCCTTTTCTCTTGAGGTACAAGCAGGAGCATAATCATGGTTAACATCGAAGACCGTTTTATATACTGCTCACTTCTCATATCATGTGGCTGCTTTCTTGTATTTGTCGGTTATTAGTGGATGAGCTGCAATATATTCTACATTGAAGCATCTGTTGTATTTTGACTTTTGCTAGTTAAGCTAATTTCACTAATAGTTATACAATTCTTACTTTATGTGAAGCTTTGATAATGGTTAAATACAAAGCCTTGAGGATACCAGTTCATCTAGATGAACTGGAAACTATTTGTGGCTTGGACGTAGAGAGAGAACCTCCTATGTTCTATGTTCTCTAGCCCCCAGCCTACAAAATAAATCACAGGTAATTCATTAAAATGTGCCTTAAATGTACAAGGCTTTTCTTCAGTACGAATATGGGCCCATCAGATGAGTTTGTTACATTACAAGCCAGTAGTTCTTACAGTGTTCATTACTTCTGCAAATGTTATAGCCGCCCCTCTGGAGCATTTTCCCTGTGAAGCCGAGGTAGGTCCATCTTGTATAACAGGCAGAGATGATGTATGGGATCAAGTAGATGAGCTGCAGGGGAATGGCTGGGTTCTATGCTGACCTTTGCTGCATATAGATTTTACCATACACAGACCTTATAATTCCATGCCTTAACTTTACAGATATATTGTCGGGTCCTTCATCAAATGCTCAAAAGCAGACTTTGTAACCCATTATTCCAGAATACCAGCAGTTGTAGATACCCATCCTCTGCACCTTATTTATTCCATGAAACCTTGTATTTTAAGTACTTTTGGATGAAGAGTTAATACTCTTCAATAGGATATTCTTGAGGCAGTTTGCTATTGAGTAACTCGATTCAGGAGACTTTTGAGGTCACAACAGTAATGTAGATAGTGCGTAAGTGGCTCGTCTGCAGTGTGGTGGACATCGTTGGTTAGAGGTTGGTCACTTTAGGAAAATGTTAACTAATGCACCGTTTTCGTTCGTTGAGTACCTACACCCTTGTTATGACTGGCATATCTTCTGGCCCTAATCTGATGGAGGAGCATGACCAGCGACGCCATTTTGCCTCCTGTGTATTAACACACTGCATCACCAAAACTAGTGCAGGCACAGTGTGTACAACAGAGGGATCTAGATATCACGTATCTGCAGCCATAATATGGATTGGGGCAGTGTGTAGTCGGAATATAGCACTGTAATAGGGGGCATGGCCTCTCAACAAAAGAAAACTATGCAGAACTGATAGTAAATTTTGGATTTTTTTTTTTCTACATTCACATGGTTTGGTGGTCTACATAGATTTTGCACATCTTTACAAAAAGAATATCCATCATTGACAAAGGTGTGGCTTTATTTTTCTACTTCTCCCTGATGGGATGTACAGATCATACCTAAACCAGGAGAAATGTTGAAGTGAATGCTGCTTTTACAGACGTAGAAATCACATTTACTAGTATTGTAGCCAATGAGCTGTACCAATGTCTACCACATAAGTCACCTTAAAGAAAGGTGATCCCAGATAGGAATAGGCAGGATCATTGTAGGCGGCATTGGGAATTTATTGGTGCTGTCATCACAGGTTGTTTTTTTTTTTTTGTGCTATCTCTATGGTCTGTTGAGGTTCCATCATAAATTGGTAACTTGTCCTCCTGTGTGCATTGTGTTTAAAAAGTACATTCAGATTTATTTTTTTGCCTTTTCGAAATGAGTGTTTAATAAAACAATATTGTCAGTGATTGTAAATAATTTTAAATATGCATTAACCTTTGAAATAAAATATACACCTGAAATGTGCACTCATGTCTGTCTTGTGTGTTTCTTCCACCCTAATAACTCATATACTGTTGACACAGGGGACTAGAAGCCCCTTGTCGGGAAGGAAGCAATCCTTGTTTAGCTGGCTGCTCGTTAAGTGGAGGTGAAACGCTGTATTTACATTCAGTGATCACCTCCACAGTATGAACACGAATAAACCCTATAGTGATCGCTCGTCCTGATACAGCTGCATTGTTTTTTGGCAGCAGATCACGGTATAGACGGCACAATCTGTTGCCCAGAAACAAGTTATTTGCAAGCACTAACAACAGTTTCACTCATTGGGTGACCCTCTTTAGACAGGTAGATTGTTGCGAACAAGTGTACACATTAACGTTTGTTCCCGACAATTTGCCCGAATATCGCCCTATTTAAATCCACCTTAACGGTGCCGTTAGACAGTGCAGATTTTGTTGCAGAATCTTCTGTGACTGAAAATCGGCTCCATCCACTTGAATGGGGGTTGCAGAAATCAATGTGCTTGCTGCCCCATTCATGTAAATGGAACTGATCTTTAGTCGCGGAAAATTCTGCAACCAAATACGCAGTGTGTGAAGGCACCCTAAGGGCTCATGCACATGAATGTCTTTTATTTTGTTTTTTGTGGACCGTATATAAATGGGTCCGCAAAAAAAATGGAAGTTACTCCATGTGCATTCTATTTCCATATGCCAGTTCCGCAAAAAAATATAACACGTCCTATTATTGTCCGTATTACGGACAAGGATAGTACTGTTCTATTAGGGGACAGCTGTTCCGTTCCGAAAAATACAGAATGCACATGGATGCCATCCATATTATTTGCAGATCCGTTTTTTCTGCGGACAGCAAAATACATTCGGTCGTGTGCATGAGCTCTAAGGCCTCCTGCACACGAACATGTGCGCCCCGTGGTTGTGCTGCGGCCCACAATGCACTAACGCCGTCCGTGGGGCAGCCGCAGCGGATCGCGGACCCATTCACTTTAATGGGTCCTTGATCCGGCCGTTCCGCAAAAAGATAGAACATATCCTATCTTTTTACGGAACGGAAGTACTGGACGAAACCCCACGGAAGCACTCTGTAGTGCTCCCCTAGGGTTCCGTTCCTTGCTTCCATTACGCATCTCCGGATTTCCGGACCCATTGAAGTGAATGGGTCGGCATCGTGATGCGGAATGGCCACAGAACGGCGTCCGTGTATTGCGGATCCACAAATGAGGTCCGCAATACGGCAACGGGAAGCACACGTTCGTGTGCAGGAGGCCTAAGGCTGACAGCTTTCCTATCCCCGTGTACACATTCACAGGTGTAGACCTTGATCCTCTGTACCACAAGATAAAACAGTCTTTAGTCAGAGGTTGTTCATCCCTGGGGACCTTTTCTGCCAACACCACTCCATTGTGGCTGGACTCGAGTTGGAAATGATACTTAGACCGGGTTCACATTATCATTTAGTTTTCTATTCTTCTGATCCGTTAGAACAAAAAAAGAATCCTGTATTTTAAGCATCAGTTCCGCACATTTTGCATCTGTTTTAGCCATTTGCATACAGGACTTTTTTTTTTTCTATCTAAAATAACAGATCTCAGATGGAAATGGCTAAACTGCATAACTGAGCATAATGGATGCTTAAAGAAGACCTTTCACTTGTAAAAACAATGTGAACTGAGTATGCTGACATATAGTGCGGCGCCCAGGGATCTCACTGCACTTACTATTATCCCCGGGCGCCGCTCCAACCTCCCAGGCTGTGTGCTGTGCGCTGCGATTGGCCAGCGCTGCAGCCTAGGAGAAGGAGACGCCCACAGGACAAGGGAAGACACCGCCTACTATAACTTACAGAGCAAAGGTACCGGAGGGGAGAACGGAGCGGCGCCCGGGGGTAATAGTAAGTGCAGTGAGATCCCCGGGCGCCGCTCTACATGTCAGCATACTTAGTTCACATTGTTTTTACAAGTGAAAGGTCCTCTTTAACCACTTCCCAACATCCTCTGTACATGTACGCGGGTTTCAAGTCTTTTTAAAGATGGTGCCCACTCCAGAGCAGAGCGGGCATTGTAGCAACCAGGTGACTGCTGTTTCACACAACAGACACCCATGGCCAATGTCCGTGATCAGCAGTAATGTCTGTTGCATTTAACCCCTCAGATGCTGTGGTCAATTGTGACTTCTGCATCTGAAAGGCCTAAAATCTGGAAGCGCGCACTTCCCGGGCAGGAATGCCAACCCTGAGTGGAGATCTGAGAAGGCGTTCCTTGTAAGTAATTAGCCAAAGCCTGTACTAGACTTCTAGAAGCATTACTTGTATATTACAATTCAGGCCAGCAGCACTGAATTGTAATATAGCAATTTCTATACAGCGTAATGGAGAAAATTCCATTCCTTTATACAAATTGCAATCTCAAAAAAAATATTAAAATTCAAATCACCCCCCCCCCCCCCCAAAATCAAAATAAAGAAACCATAAAAAAAATGAACATCATGGACATTGCCACGTGCGAAAACGCCCATTCTATTAAAATATAAAAAACATCCCGTATGGTGAATGGCGATTTGCTGTTTTTTTTTCTCTTTACCTCCCAAATTTTTTTTACAAAAGGTCATAAACACCCCAAAATGGTATTAATAAAAACTAAAGATCATCTCGCAAAAAATAAGCCTTCACACAACTCCATAGACATAAAAAGTTATGGGGGTCAGAATATGGCGATAAAAAGAAAAAAAAAAATTTATTCGTTTTTTCAGTATTCGTACTGACATGGAGAATGAAGAGCACAAGAAAGAACATGAACGGCAGCTACCCCCGCCTCGCCTTTTGAGGGGTTGTTACCTTCCTCTGGATCAACTTGCAGGATAACAGGCCGAACTGGATGGACAAATGTCTTTTTTTTGGCCTTATGTACTATGTTACTAAATGGGAAGATAAATACATGGCTGCCTAGTAGCTTTTGGTGCGTAATCCTCACCAAATTTGTGCACTAGATGGAATGGTAACGGCCCCTTGTTATTGTAATCCTGTACTGGGAGATTATTTCTTTGGGACGTCATGGATGTTGCAGTACCAGATGACTACCAAGACCTGGCTATTGTTTATTGACCTGTAGAAATTTCCTTCTACAGCTGACCGCATTCCTCTGAGACCCTGTACCAATACCATGCTAGAAAAGCAGCTGTTAGATTCTGGATAACTTGCACTCCTGCTAGTCTCTGTGCTTGGATATACTCTGTTAATATAACAATATCCCTCAAGAGGTGTCTTTATAAACATTGAAACAAATGGGGTCATTTATCAAACTGCTGTCAAAAATGAAAGGTGGAATCTGGTTGCTATGGGTAACTAATGCAGTTCTACTTCACACCAATTTGATAAAGATTCTACTGTTTTTAGGATAGACAAGGGGTCTCAAACATGCAGGCTGAATGCGGCTCTTGACCCTGTCATTTCACAGCGCACCATGGGAGCCTATGGCTCCCGTCCACACCGTTCAGCCTTATAGGCCACTAGGCCTGAAGCCTAGAGCAGTAGAGCTCTTGAGCTGGGTCTCGCGTGATCGTGCAAAACACGGCGCAGTAGGTTGCGTTGATGTCATGGCAATAGGGTGGCCAGACGTCCGGTTTTTAGACTCCTGGTCCAGCGCAAGGCCAGGGCAGACTGCCAGAAGTCCTCCTTTTTTCTTGTTATTGGTGACGGAACGGCGGGTCCCCCAGGCATGATCACTTTAAGTACCAATTAGCAGGAGGCAGGGCCTGGCAGCACGTTTGTATCACACTGCTCACTTACGTGACGTCACAACGTTATAAGCGCTGCAGCTGCATCGGCCAATTCTGCTTTGGGCAGGCGGGAAGTCAGAAACAGAGGAGCGCAGGACAGGACCTCACCGCCACACTACTAGTCTGCCACTGCCCAGTGCCCACAGTAGACTCTATACTACACAGTAGGGTGGCCCGTAGAGAACCCCAAAAAGGAGGACATCACACCACGAAAGGGAGGACAGCATGCAAGATAATACATTATACAGAATACATGTACAGATACTATTATGAAGAGAGAGAGAGAGAGGAGCTGAGGCTGTATATAATTATACACTGCTCAAAAAAATAAAGGGAACACAAAAATAACACATCCTAGATCTGAATTAATTAAATATTCTTCTGAAATACTTAGTTCTTTACATAGTTGAATGTGCTGACAACAAAATCACACAATAATAAAAAAAATGGAAATCAAATTTTTCAGCCCATGGAGGTCTGGATTTGGAGTCACCCTCAAAATTAAAGTGGAAAAACACACTACAGGCTGATCCAACTTTGATGTAATGTCCTTAAAACAAGTCAAAATGAGGCTCAGTAGTGTGTGTGGCCTCCACGTGCCTGTATGACCTCCCTACAACGCCTGTGCATGCTCCTGATGAGGTGGCGGACGGTCTCCTGAGGGATCTCTTCCCAGACCTGGACTAAAGCATCTGCCAACTCCTGGACAGTCTGTGGTGCAACGTGACGTTCGTGGATAGAGCGAGACATGATGTCCCAGTTGTGCTCAATTGGATCCAGGTCTGGGGAACGGGCGGGCCAGTCCATAGCATCAATGCCTTCGTCTTGCAGGAACTGCTGACACACTCCAGCCACATGAGGTCTAGCATTGTCTTGCATTAGGAGGAACCCAGGGCCAACAGCACCAGCATATGGTCTCACAAGGGGTCTGAGGATCTCATCTCGGTACCTAATGGCAGTCAGACTACCTCTGGCGAGCACATGGAGGGCTGTGCGGCCCTCCAAAGAAATGCCACCCCACACCATTACTGACCCAATGCCAAACCGGTCATACTGGAGGATGTTGCAGGCAACAGAACGTTCTCCACGGCGTCTCAAGACTGTCACGCCTGTCACATGTGCTCAGTGTGAACCTGCTTTCATCTGTGAAGAGCACAGGGCGCCAGTGGCGAATTTGCCAATATTGGTGTTCTCTGGAAAATGCCAAACGTCCTGCACGGTGTTGGGCTGTAAGCACAACCCCCACCTGTGGACGTCGGGCCCTCATATCACCCTCATGGAGTCTGTTTCTGACCGTTTGAGCAGACACATGCACATTTGTGGCCGGCTGGAGGTCATTTTGCAGGGCTCTGGCAGTGCTCCTCCTGTTCCCCCTTGCACAAAGGCGAAGGTAGCGGTCCTGCTGCTGGGTTGTTGCCCTCCTACGGCCTCCTCCACGTCTCCTGAGGTACTGGCCTGTCTCCTGGTAGCGCCTCCATGCTCTGGACACTACGCTGACAGACACAGCAAACCTTCTTGCCACAGCTCGCATTGATGTGCCACCCTGGATAAGCTGCACTACCTGAGCCACTTGTGTGGGTTGTAGACTCCGTCTCATGCTACCACTAGAGTGAAAGCACCGCCAGCATTCAAAAGTGACCAAAACATCAGCCAGGAAGCATAGGAACTGAGAAGTGATCTGTGGTCACCACCTGCAGAACCACTCCTTTATTGGGGGTGTCTTGCTAATTGCCTATAATTTCCACCTGTTGTCTATCCCATTTGCACAACAGCATGTGAAATTGATTGTCACTCAGTGTTGCTTCCTAAGTGGACAGTTTGATTTCACAGAAGTGTGATTGACTTGGAGTTACATTGTGTTGTTTAAGTGTTCCCTTTATTTTTTTGAGCAGTGTATATGTACAACTGGTATAACCTGGGTATCTCCTGTATTTAATTATATATGTACAGCTGGTATAAGTTATACACTTTCTGGTATATAATATACTAGAAGATGTATAACTGATACCATATACGTTCAATATGTACAGGGTACATATAATAATTATCTACAGGAGATACCCAGGTTATACCGGCATGATCCATAACACTATATACAAGAAGATGTATAACTTAGGCCTCTTTCACACTTGCGTTGTTGGGATCCGGCGTGCACTTCCGTTGCCGGAGGTGCCCACCGGATCCGGAAAAACGCAAGTGTACTGAAAGCATTTGAAGACGGAACCGTCTTGCAAATGCTTTCAGTGTTACTATGGCAGCCAGGACGCTATTAAAGTCCTGGTTGCCATAGTAGGAGCGGGGAGCGGTATACTTACAGTCCGTGCGGCTCCCGGGGCGCTCCAGAATGACGTCAGAGCGCCCCATGCGCATGGATGACGTGATCCATGCGATCATGTGATCCATGCGCTTGGGGCGCCCTGACGTCACTCTGGAGCACCCGGGGAGCCGCACGGACGGTAAGTATACTGCTCCCCCGCTCCCCGCTCTACTTTACCATGGCTGCCAGGACTTTAGCGTCCCGGCAGCCATGGTAACCATTCAGAAAAAGCTAAATGTCGGCTCCGGCAATGCGCCGAAACGACGTTTAGCTTAAGGCCGGATCCGGATCAATGCCTTTCAATGGGCATTCATTCCAGGTCCGGCCTTGCGGCAAGTGTTCCGGATTTTTGGCTGGAGCAAAAAGCACAGCATGCTGCGGTATTTTCTCCGGCCAAAAAACGTTCCGTTCCGGAACTGAAGACATCCTGATGCATCCTGAACGGATTTCTCTCCATTCAGAATGCATTAGGATAATCCTGATCAGGATTCTTCCGGCATAGAGCCCCGACGACGGAACTCTATGCCGGAAGACAAGAACGCAGGTGTGAAAGAGCCCTTAAGGTACTTTCACACTAGCGTTTTTCTTTTCCGGCGATGAGTTCCGTCCTAGGGGCTCAAATCTGGAAAAGAACTGATCAGTTTTATCCCCATGCATTCTGATTGGAGAGTAATCCGTTCAGGATGCATCAGGATGTCTTCAGTTCAGTCTTTTTGACTGATCAGGCTTTTCAGAAAACCGTAGCATGTTGTATTTTTACCTCTGGCCAAAAATCCGGAACACTTTGACTGAACGCCGGATCCGGCCTTTTTCCCATTGACTTGCATTAACGCCGGATCAGGCGCCGTTTGTTCTGTCAAACCGGATCCGGCTTTTGCATGTTAAACCAGAAAAATGTGAGAAAAAAGTTAAAGTCCATAAATGGCGGATCTGTTTTTTCCAATGCATTTTTTCATTGTGATCAAAATCCTGATCAGGATTCAAATGTAATCCGTTTTCACACGTTTTTCCGGATCCGGTGGGCAGTTCCGGTGACTGAATTGAACGCCGGATTCAAACACCGCTAGTGTGAAAGTAGCCTAATACCAGCCATACATACCCTGTATATAATTATATACAGGAGATGCCCGGGTTATACCAGCATGGTTCATATCACTATATACAGAAAGATGTTATACGGTATATCTTCTTGTATATAGTGATATGGACCACGCTGATAACATAACCTGGGTATATCCTGTATATAATTATATATGTACTACTGGTAAGTTATACATCTTCTGTATATAGTGATATGAACCATTCTTGTATAACGTGGGTATCTCGGTATATGATTATATATGTACAGCTGGTATAAGTTATACATGTTAATATACCAGAAGATGTATAACTTATAACAGGCCAGCTCATATATAATATACAGAAGTTACTAAGGCCAGTTGATAACTAGTAGTGCCTAGGCCGTAGTGCCCAGTGGACTGGCTGGCTCAGGCTGAATGCTGCTGAATCGACTTGGCAGTGGGCCAGTGGCACAAGCCTGGAGGCTGGCTGAGGTTTGAGGTGGCTGAGATGCTGAGTGACTCAGAGTGAGTGCTGCCGCTGCGACTGGCTGGCAGAGAGAGAGCGATGGGGGTGAGTCACTGTGTAGTATAGAATCTACTGTGGGCACTGGGCAGTGGCACACCGCGGTGAGGTCCTGTCCCACGCTCCTCTGTTCCCACCTGCACAAACCAGAATTGGCGGATGCAGCTGCAGCGCTGATAACGTTGTGACGTCACGTAAGCGCGCAGTTGATCCGAACTTACGGCCAGGCCCTGCCTTTTGCCAATTGGTACTTAAAGTGACTATGCCTAAGCGGACTCGCCGTCCCATCACCAATAACAACAAGAAAGGAGGACTTCTGGACGGACTCGCCCCCATCGCCCTCGCTCTCTCTCTCTGCCAGCCAGTCGCAGCGGCAGCACTCACTCTGAGTCACTCAGCGTCTCAGTCACTACAAGCCACCACTGCCAAGTCGATTCAGCAGAATTCAGCTTGAGCCAGCCAGCCCACTAGGCACTAGGGCCTAGGCACAGGTACTACTAGTTATCATCTGGCCTTGGTAACTGCTGTATATTATTATATATGAGCTGGTCTGGTATAAGTTATACATCTTCTGGTATATTAACATGTATAACTTATACCAGCTGTACATATATAATCATATAAGGAGATACCCAGGTTAAAACATGGCCCATATCACTATATACAGAAGATGTATAACTTACCAGTAGTACATACAGTCATGTGAAAAAATTAGGACACCCTTTGAAAGCATGTGGTTTTTTGTAACATTTTTAATAAATGGTTATTTCATCTCCGTTTCAACAATACAGAGAGATTAAAGTAATCCAACTAAACAAAGAAAACTGAAGAAAAGTCTTTTCAAGATCTTCTGTAAATGTCATTCTACAAAAATGCCTATTCTAACTGAGGAAAAAGATAGGACACCCTCACATGTATTCCCTCTTAAATTGGCTCAGATCTCACACAGGTATATCACACCAGGTGCACATAATTAGTAGATCGTTACTCTGCATGTTGAATGAGGCTTGCCCTATTTAAACCTCAGACATTTAGTTTGGTGTGCTCCTGACTGTTGAAGTGAGAGTGAGCACCATGGTGAGAGCAAAAGAGCTGTCAGAGGACTTCAGAAAAAAGATTGTAGCAGCCTATGAGTCTGGGAAGGGATTTAAAAAGATCTCAAAAGATTTTGAAATCAGCCATTCCACTGTCCGGAAGATAGTCTACAAGTGGAGGGCTTTCAAAACAACTGCCAACATGCCCAGGACTGGTCGCCCCAGCAAGTTCACCCCAAGAGCAGACCGCAAGATGCTAAAAGAGGTATCCAAAAACCCTAAAGTGTCATCTCGAGAACTACAGCAGGCTCTGGCTACTGTTGATGTAGAAGTACATGCCTCTACAATCAGAAAGAGACTGTACAAGTTTAACTTGCATGGGAGGTGTGCAAGGAGGAAACCTTTGCTTTCCAAGAGAAACATCGAGGCCAGACTGACATTTGCCAGCGATAAAGTTGACAAAGACCAGGACTTCTGGAATAATGTTCTTTGGACAGATGAGTCCAAAATTGAATTATTTGGACACAACAGCAGAGGACATGTTTGGCGTAAACCAAACACAGCATTCCAAGAAAAGAACCTCATACCAACTGTGAAGCATGGAGGTGGAAGTGTCATGGTTTGGGGCTGCTTTGCTGCAGCAGGACCTGGTCAGCTCACCATCATAGAATCCACGATGAATTCTACTGTGTATCAGAAGGTGCTTGAAGAACATGTGAGACCATCAGTTAGAAAATTAAAGCTGAAGCGGAACTGGACCATGCAACATGACAATGACCCAAAACATACTAGTAAATCAACCAAAGATTGGCTGAAAAAGAAGAAATGGAGAGTCCTGGAATGGCCAAGTCAAAGTCCAGATTTGAATCCCATTGAGATGCTGTGGGGTGACTTGAAAAGGGCTGTACGTGCAAGAAACCCCTCAAACATCTCACAGCTGAAAAAGTTCTGCATTGAGGAGTGGGGTAAAATTTCCTCAGACCGATGTCGAAGACTGGTAGATGGCTACAAGAACCGTCTCACTGCAGTTATTTCAGCCAAAGGAGGTAACACTCGCTATTAGGGGCAAGGGTGTCCTATCTTTTTCCTCAGTTAGAATAGGCATTTTTGTAGAATGACATTTACAGAAGATCTTGAAAAGACTTTTCTTCAGTTTTCTTTGTTTAGTCGGATTACTTTAATCTCTCTGTATTGTTGAAACGGAGATGAAATAACCATTTATTAAAAATGTTACAAAAAACCACATGCTTTCAAAGGGTGTCCTAATTTTTTCACAAGACTGTATATAATTATATGTAAATACAAGAAACAGAACTGGATCGCACATCCTTAATACTATGCTTTTATCTAACTGCTTCTCAGCATAATAAACATTGCTTTTCAGCGTAATTTATCATATACTTACCCCTAACGCTGCATGCTAACATGAGGCATTAGTATACAATTTGATCAAAAAGCATAGGCCCACTCACCACGACAAGGTTGCCTCTTTGAATGGGACCCTATTCTAAATTTGGCGCAGCACTGCACGGCGATCGCAGATGCCGCAGCACCACCCCAGCAGGCAGCAGGACCCAGCAGTCAAACAGCGCCCCCGCTGTATGACAAAGCCATCCTGGCACCGGGCCCCACCGACCCACCAGGACAGCACCAAAGGCCACATTGCAGAGCCCTTTTGTGGCCCAGTCTCCATGTTCTGTCCCTTTTGAGTCTCACCTGTAATGTTCATGTGATTTATAATTAATAAAATGAGATTTTTTTACCTTGTTAAATCCTTGCTCTTTTTTTGTACACGCTGTGCAGTACTGCACCATGTGAACAGGTGTAGAACCAACCCCATCACATACTCTTATGTTAGCATGCAGCATAGGGGTAGGTATACGATTAATTATGCTGAGAAGTGATGTTTATTATGCTGAGAAGCAGTTAGATTAAAAGCATAGTATTGAGGATGTGCGATCCAGTTCTGTTTCTTGTATATACACATATATAATTATATACAGGAGATACCCAGGTTATATCATCAGTGTGGTCTATATCACTATATACAAGAAGATATTATACCGTATAACATCATCATGTATATAGTAATGGACCATGCTGCTATAACCTGGGCATCTCCTGTATATAATTATATATGTACAGATTGTATAAGTTATACATCTTATTGTACATAATGATATGGACTATGCTGGTATAACCTGGGTATCTCCTGTATATAATTATAAATGTACGGCCGGTATAAATTATACATCTTATATATAGTGTTTTGGACCATGCCGGTATAGCCTGGGTATCTTCTGTATATAATTATATATTTACAGCTGGTATAAGTTATACATCTTCTTTTATATAGTGTTATGGATCATGCCGGTATAACCCGGGCATCTCCTGTATATAATTATATATGTACAGCTGGTAGAAGTTACACATCTTCTTGTATATAGTGTTATGAACCATTCTGGTATAACCTAGGCATCTCCTGTATATAATTATATATGTACATATTGTACTTATATGTTATAAGTTATACATCTTCTAGTATATTATATACCAGAAAGTGTATAACTTATACCAGCTGTACATATATAATTAAATACAGGAGATACCCAGGTTATACCAGCTGTACATATATAATTATATACAGCGTCCGCTCCTGTCTCTCTCTCTTGATAATAGTATCTGTACATGTATTCTGTAGTATCTTGCATGCTGTAGTATTGAACTATTGAGCGCCACGGTCATCGGCACCATGTCCTCCCTTTCAGGGTGTGATGTCCTCCTTTTTGGGGTTCTCCACGTGGCCACCCTACATGGCAACCACCTGTGCTGGGACACAGCAACTCAGGTCATAGGCTGGAAGCAGTTTGCGCCGTGCTTCGCAGATGGTGGCTGAGAACAGAAGACAGGTATTTTTTTTTTTTATGTCACCCTAGTGGGCAGGGGGAGGCATTATAATACTGGGGGCACTAATACAAGCCAGAGCTCTATAGGAAGAGCAATCTCATACAGGGGGTAGTACAAGGGGGGCATTAATATAGGCCAGAGCACTATGGACAGGTGGCCTTATTACTACTGTGGGCTCTATAGAAGTGCCTCAGGCTGCATTCTTATCTCTGTTAGAGATGATCCGACATAAACCCCAGCTGTCGGCCAGACAAAAATCGGTATTAGTTTGGCCGAAACCCGACATTTATGTGGAAAAGTGGCTGGGGATCTGTTGAATTCCAGATCCGGTGAACGCAGCAGGCTGTTTTCTGCCAGAACAGCCTGCCGGGAATGTTCACCAGAGATGGGAATGTAGCCTTTGAGAGGGGCCTTATTACTGCTGGGGGCACTATGGTGGCATTATTACTAGGCATAATATGGAGGGCATTGCTACTAATGGAGGCACTCTTGGGGAGCATTATTGCTATTAAGAGTACTACAAGGGCACAATGATGGGGCACCCAGGGGGGAGGAATCTAAGATGTCTGTGTGTCAAACTCTGCAGTGACAAGAAGCAGCAGAAAGAAGTTGTCATGGCTGTCTGGTCCGAATTGAGAAGATGAGGAAAGAGAATGTCTACATCAGAAGAGACGTAATAGGTATGTGTTTCTATAGTCTCTTAACAATAATAATGTATTGTATCATAATTGAAATGAACGCAGCACGTCAACCCCAAATCTTTTCTCTGTGTTATACCTGGGCTCTTTTTTCTCTGCTTCTTCCTCAATTTTAACATGCAAACACTTCCATGTGTTTTTTGCATTAGGCTAAATGCATGGTATGGGCACTATAGCCTATGGATAGCTTGCTTTAGGTCAGACACATATGCTATACGCGTATCATCACACGTTATTTGGGATGAGGTGCTTGACCTCCAATGTTATACTCAAGAACTCCCCGACGCGCTGGAAAATTTCCCAGGTGCTGCAGAAGCCTACCATAAAACACCCATGGGTGTAGCGTTGGGATACTACGTCATTAAACTTGGTCCTGGCCTCCAAACACACAATAAGTGGGTGGCACAGCATTGCATAAAGTGTTCATTGCCTGCTTTAAAAGGAGTATGGTTTGTTAAAAGGGCCCAGAAAAAAAAAAAAACCTTTGCACTCATGTACCTTTTGCATTTCATCAGGAAAATTGCATTCTGTATACTGGCTTTTGAAAGGTGGCTCATAATGATTTTGCTGTAATATGAAATTATTACATATACACTAGATATGTGACAATTGCCACATAAGAGGGGGTATGACCCCTGTTTCAATGAAACAACAGTCAAGCATATGTGCTGCTCCATTCAAAGAATATGGGACTCGGTGCACAGACTTGGAGCAATTTGCATGCTTGTTTTCACTCCATTCAAGTGGGGGGGGACACACGACACTCATTCTGCCGATGAGGGCTCTATTGACAGCCCCCCTCCCCTTTTGATCTAGCAGTTGAGGATATGTGATAATTTGTTAATGTTGGAATACCCCTTTAATATCCTAACTGTTAAGAGCCAAGATTAGTCATCTAGCTAGGATTTGCAATGCAGACTTATTTAGTTATGCCAACAGTACAGACCGCCCTCATATACATTGTCCTCCGGACAGGACCAAACATTTTTAACCGGAGCTAAAGGAGTACTTTCCTCCAAATGGATTGGTGAGCAGAACTTAGGCCTCATACACACGAACATATTTTGTTTCCGTGTCTGTTCCGTTTTTTTTTTTGTGGATAGGATGCGGACCCATTCATTTCAATGGGTCCGCAAAAAATGCGGACAGCACAACGTGTGCTATCCGCATCCGTATGTCCGTTCCGTAGCCCCGCAAAACAAATAGAACATGTCCTATTCTTGTCTGTTTTAGGCATTGGAAACAGTGGATCCGCAAAAAAAACGGATGGCATGCGGATGTCATCCGTTTTTTTTTGCAGAACGCAAAACACATACGGTCCTATTCATGTAGCCTTAGACTGCAAACCAGCTGCACACCCTATACATTTTTATGGGGGAATTTATCATGAGGGGAATATTTGAAGTCAGTTTTGTTTGAGTCTGCGTTGTTGTACTTTATGCCAGATTTATCAAATGTCGTATTTTGTTTGATAAATCTGTCTTATTCTTGAACCTAACACCTTTGTCTTAAAAGCTACTCTAGTCTTCCTACTCCATTCCAGTCCTGGAGTGAGATTGCAACTTTTTAAAGTCTCAATGATAAGTCTGGAGTGAAACTCATTAACATAGCTAACTACACCCACATGTCAAAACTGCAAAAAGTTGCAAAAATGCAAGTTTTAAAGCCAGATTTCTGGAGTGAAGGAATGATAAATCAGGGCCTTAGTCACTTAAAAATGTACAAACACATTTTGACAGCAAGGTTGTGGGCTGCTTTCCGTGTCTTGGATGCGTTAACTGCCCTTATATGAGTAAAAGAGACAAGTTTATCCACCCGATTTTTGATGTCCAGTATTACTGTATATTAGACATTTTCTGACTTTTGATTCGACTTTTGTTGTTTATATGCTTTTATGCCCTTTTAAACTGTTATGCATAGTTGAAACCACTCTAGATCTGAAGATAAGACTCAATCAGCATAGATATACCATCAGACAGAAAAGGAAGGATCTCCCAGTGCCCAAACATTTTTCTGACATGGGAAACAGACATATCTAAGATTTAGGATCATTGACCATATCCCTCCCCTGAAGAGAGGTGGTGATAGAGAGGCACTCTTAATGAAGAGGGAGCTTCAGTGGATTTATAGATTGAAGACTTTGAAACTCTATGGTCTTAATGTTGAATTCAAGGTTGGGGATATATGACCTTTCCTGGTTGGCAGATGTGGTAGGAGTTTGGTCATGCCATAATTTTACTCTGTTTTGTATTAGCTTATACTTACAGTTCTTCTCACTTCTCTTTTTTTCCACAGGAAGAAAATTACTTTGCTTCTTTACGATATTTGACCGACCTATCGGCTCTTTTACTTTTATTTCAGTTCTGTATCATTATGATTTGCCATTCTTCCTGTCATTGATGATCACTCTGCATGGACTCCTTGTCCTTACAGAGGTGGCCAGCATTGCCAGTTGATTTTTCCAATACTTTATATTTTTTGGGTAGTCTAGGGGCATTAGTTCCTTTCAATATTTTTAGGATATTTCTTTATGCTTGGTTCAGGCTATGTGATGTGGGACTTACATATGTGTTCCACAAGCCCGCCTTCACCTTATGGACTGTTATTACACAACAAGCTGATGGGCGGCTGTGTGTCGGGGCCGGCTAAAGGTATCCCCTCCTGCCCTGGTTGGAGCTCCCATCTTCAGTTATCTCTGGGGAGTGTGCCCCCTCTAACAGCTATTCCACAGCCAACTTTATTCTGTGGTTCATTTAAGTGATCTTTTGCATAGCTTTTATTACAGTACCCACCCCCAGCTTTCTGCTGGTTTTCATACTGTCTGCTTATATGGCCTTCCTGTTCACCAGTTTGATGTTTGCCAGTGCGCACCTATGACTTTGTATACCATGGTTACCACAGGATAGTGATATTTTACTTAGCTTTATCTGTTTCTTAGTAACCACCTTGTCATTGTAGATGTAGGTTACTGTGGACGCATGCGCTGTATGCTGCTGATGCTCCACTCTGTTTGGGCAAGAGATCTGCATCTGTGCCTGCGCACTTACTCGTTCTTGGTGCGAGCATGTGTTCTGAATACCCTGAAGGCATCATGAGCCCATACTTCAGTGAGCCTTATTTTGTTAATTCATTTGAGATATATACAGGTGAAACTCGGAAAATTTGAATATCGTGCAAAAGTCCATTTATTTCAGTAATGCAAATGGAAAGGAATTGCATTAATGCAGCTTAAAATTAGAATTTTGTGAAAAGGTTCAATATTCTAGGCTCAAAGTGTCACACTCTAGTCAGCTAATTAATCCATACCCCCAGAGCAAAGGGTATCTCAAAATTGTGACTTTGGGGTTTCATAAGCTGTAAGCCATAATCATCCAAATTATAACAAATAAAAGCTTGAAATATCTCGCTTTGCATGTAATGAGTCTATCTCATATGTTAGTTTCACCTTTTAAGTTGCATTACTGAAATAAATGAGCTATGCACGATATTCTACTTTTTTGAGTTTCACCTGTATGAGAAGATATACATTACGCTTTACAGCTGGTGCAGCCACTTATCTCACTTTGATTGTAATGTTCTTATGGGAAGTATTCATCTTTTTTTTAATAAGTACTTGCACTTTATTTCATGTGTGGTGATATTGTAGATTAAATTTTTACATCTGACTATGAACGACATGTCAGCAGTGTATGTGTGTTTACAGATTCCACTGTACTGCTCCTGTCTCTGCCCCCTGAGCTTGGCTAAATACTGGCACAGCACTTACCCAATGTGCTATGCCAGGATTTAGTGGAGCGGGGCCCTGCCTGAGCTTGCAAAGCTCTCCTGTAAGGTTATGCTATTCAGAGCTTTCAGTAGAGTGGAGGACGCTCAGGCGCAGGAGCTAAATCTTCTGCTCCGCTAAATCCTAGGACATTGATTTAGCCAAGCTCAGGGGGCACTCACAGGAGCAGCGATCGCTCCTGCCCCATTCCACTACTGATGTTAGCTAATTCTAATGTCTTCTGCCAGGATGAACAAGAATTAGGCATGTTGGATTTTAACATATCTGCTCCTTTGTTGCCCTGCTTGGCAACACTGAAAGGGTTGTCCAGGAGTCAGGGAAAAAAGGATTTTATTTTTTTTCTGGAAACTGTGCCAGACTTGTCTCCTTGGCCGTGTCTGGTATTGTAGCTCATCTCCATTCACTGGAATAGGATGCAACAGAGGGTGAAGAGAGTTGTAACACCAGACATAGCCCATGGACCAGTTGTAACCAATCTCATTTTTTCCATCTCTGTAAAACAAAAGGTAAAACCAAATCATTTCTCAAAGGAGTTTATTGCAGATCAGTAATGGTGAACATATACAGGTCAATGAACAAAACCTGAACTGGCCAGCTTAAAGAAAACAAGCTAGACATTTACTCTAAAGACAGTATTGTTCCATTCCCCTTAAACATGGTCTTGCTCTTTATTTTAATACCCTGCACTATAAAGGCTGACAACCGTAATCTCTGCAGGACTGCATATAACCAATGTTATTACATACAAGCAAGGAACCAATGACAAGTTTGTGCTCAACAGAACCCTTGCGGTGTATGAAGACTCTCAAGGCGCATTTAACCACTGCCACTTTCCAGGTCATCTTTTCTGTTTCATGTAAAGCCTATTAGGCTGAATAAAAGTGAGGGTTCAGTCAAGGGTTCCACGATGCCTGTGCTGGGAAATTGGCATTAGTCGTTTTTCTCTTCTGTTTGTTTTTGAAATTTTTGTTGGACAACTCGAAGAGTGGTGAAGAAATTTCCCATGAAGTGGACAAGGAATGGCACTCCACACATAATAACCTGAAAATAAGTTATATCAGGATCACAACACATATTAAGAGACTTGATGGGGGAGATTTATCAAATTGGTAAAAAAGGAAAACTGGCTTAGTTGCCCATAGCAACCAATCAGATGAATCCTTTCATTTTGCAGAGGAACTCTGAAAAAATTAAAGGTGGAATCGGATTGGTTGCTATGGTCAACTAAGCCAGTTCTACTTTACGCCAGTTGTGATAAATCTTCCACGATATCTTATGGAGGAGTTTTCCATTGTTCTCTGTTTTGTTAAGTTAAGATTGAGAGTCAACAATTTAAAATCTCCTACATGTATACAGTACATGCTCGATATTTGTATGCAAAATTTTATTTTCTGTGTACTCTATACTGTTTCACATTTGCGGCTCAGCATTCCAGCAGGCTGTTCCAGCAGAGAAAAGCTTGCCGGAGTTCTCCAGACCTGGCATTGCCGGAATGCCAGTGGTCTCATTAACTATAAAGGGGTTCGGCAGAGATCCAGCCACTACTCGGCAAATATGCCAGGATATGGCCGAAAAGTAAAACCATTGCACGCAACGTTTTTTGTGCGGCCAATTCCCGGCATTCCTGCAGGAAGGCTGTGCCGCAAATGTCAAAAAAGCCTAACTCATTGGTTTAGAACTATATCTGTACACTAGTCATGCCTTCACACGCAGCAGAAATTTCTGCAACTGAAAATGAATTCCATTTATTTGAAATGAAGAAGCCCCATTCACTTCCATGAAGGGAATAGATTTTCAGTCCCAGAAATTTCAGACACATTTGAAGACACCCTAAAAGCAACAGCAGAGCGGAGTAAACACAGAATGGTTTTTGACAATCTGAGTTTCAAAGCCAGATAACTAGGATAGGAATGAGTGAACCCAAACTTTACAAGTTCGGCGTTCGGGCAGTGGAAGAGTCCCATTATGGATTCTGTTATAACATAATTCTAAGACGGAATTCAAAACGGAAGCCTTTAAGAAGCATTCCGGTGTGATCCCTCATAATACAAGTCTATGGCCAAGCATAACGCATCCGTCTGGTTTCCGTTATGCAGGATAAAAAACGAAGTCCTGCATAACAGTATGATATGTCTACTTCATGTTTGGATCATTTTGGGAATGCCATTTTAGTTTTTGGGGACATTTCAAAGCTTAGAAGTTTAGAAGCAAATCTTGAAAATTTTCAAAAACCTTATTTTTAGGGACCAGTTCTGGTCTGAAGTCACTTTGTGAGGCTTACATAATAGAAACCACCCCAAAATGCAACCCTCAAGGTATTCAAAACTGATTTTACAAACATCATTAACCCTTTAGGTGCTCCACAAGAGTTATCGGCAAATGAAGATGAAATTTCTGAATTTCAATTTTTTGCCAAATTTTCCATTTTAATCCATTTTTTCCACTAAGAAAGGGTTAACAGCCAAACTAAACTCTATATTTATTGCCCTGACTCTGCGGCTAACAGAAACACCCCATATGTTGTCGTACACTACTGTACGGCCACACGGCAGGGCGTAGAGGGAAAGGAGCGCCGTGTGGTTTTTGGAAGGCAGATTTTGATGGACTGGTTTTTAGATGCCATGTCCCATTTGAAGCTCCCCTGATGCCCCCCTACAGTAGAAACTCCCTAAAAGTGACCCCATTTTGGAAACTATGGGATAAGGTGGCAGTTTTGTTGGGACTATTTTAAGGGTACATATGATTTTTAGTTGCTCTATATTACATTTTTGTGAGGTAAGGTTACCAAAAATAGAAATACTGAAATTTCATATCCATTTGCCATGAACTGTTGAGGAACACCTAACGGGTTAATAAAGTTTGTAAAATCAGCTTTGCATACCTTGAGGGGTGTAGTTTCTTAGATGGGGTCACTTTTATGGAGTTTCTACTCTAGGGGTGCATCAGTGGTTCTTCAAATATGACATGATGTAAAAAAAAAAAAAGGCCATCAAAATCTGCCTTCCAGAAACCATATGTCGTTCCTTTCCTTTTGCGCCCTGCCGTTTGGTCATACAGCAGTTTACGACCACATATGGGGCATTTCTGTAAACTGCAGAATCAGGGCAATAAATATAAAGTTTTGTTTGGCTGTTAACCCTTGCTTTGTTACCGGAAACAATTGATTAAAATGGAAAATGTGCCAAAAATAGCTGTTTTGGCACAGTTTTAAATATTTTTTTTTTGGACAGTGTTAATCTGGGGGGTTAGGTCATGGGGTATTTTTATAGAGCAGATTCTTACGGACGCGGCGATACATAATATGTCAACTTTTTTACATTTATTTAGGTTTTACACTATATTATCCTTTTATAAACCAAAAAAAAAACATTTTAGTATCTCCATAGTCTGAGTCATAATTTTTTTTGGTTTTTGGCCGATTATCTTAGGTAGGGGCTCATTTTTTGCGGGATGAGGGGACGTTTTATTGGCACTATTTTGGGGGCTATATGACTTTTTGATCGCTTGCTATTACACTTTTTGTTATGTAAGGTGACAAAAAATACCTTTTTTTGCACGTTTCTTTTTTTTTTCTTGACCGTGTTAATCTGGGGGGTTAGGTCATGGGGTATTTTTATAGAGGAGATTCTTACAGACGCGGCGGTACCTAATATGTCTACTTTTTAGTTTTACTCAATATCATTTAAAAAAAAAGGGAACAAGGGGATACTAGTATAAAAGTTATCCACGTACAGGTGGTAACCCTTATCTAGCAGTGGGTGCATAAGGTCCCACACAAGTTTCCCGTTAACACCCAGAGTGGGGGGACATTCTGGGGGGTTGAATATGGGAATCTCGCCCCTCGTACACACGAAACTTGTAATTGTACCCTGAGGTACTCTCACAAAGTTTGTACAGCTTCACGCCATACCTCGCCCGCTTAGAGGGAACATACTGGCGGAAAAGGAGTCTCCCCTTGAAAGCAATGAGAGACTCAACCGCGACCTCCCTTCCAGGTACATAGGCCTGCACAAATTTGGCCCCAAAGTGATCGATGACCGGCCTGATTTTGTACAGGCGGTGATAGGCAGGATCACCTTGGGGGGGGGACATGCTGCATTATCTGCATAATGCAGGCATTTCCGGATGGCCTCAAAACGGGTACGTGTCATGGCCATACTGTAGAGTGGGGTCTGGTAGAGGACGTCCCCACTCCAGTACTGCCTGACACTAGGTTTTTTGACTAGGCCCATATGCAGCATGAGGCCCCAAAATGTCCTCATCTCGGCTGCACTGACCGGAGTCCAGCCACCGGCCCTAGCCAAAAGGGAGCCCGGGTGTTGAGCAACAAACTGTTGGGCGTACAAGTTCGTTTGCTACACCATCAGATTTACAAAGTGGTCACTGAAAAAAAGTAGTCGTATTCAGTGAAGTCCACTGTGGAAATCTGGATTCCTGGTTGGACAACAAAATCAGGAATCGCAGGCTCAAAATGCTCTGGGGTACACCAGACAAGTTCACCGGCAGGGGGCTCAGGTGGACTGATTCGGTAAGCCGGAAAACTAGTACGAGCCCCAGAGCTGCTCGTACTAGCATGGGCCACAGAGTCCCTGGCATGGAGGTCCCCTTGATCCGCCTGGCGGCGTCTCCGCCGCCTTGGGGGCTCATCATCATCGCTAGATGATGAGGACGCGGATGACAACAGGAAAGTGGGGTCATCCTCGTCCTCACTGAGGATCTCGGACTTGGAGGCAAGCTGGGCGTATGCCTCCTCGGCCGAGAACATCCGGCGGGCCATAGGGGAGTGTGCGTGTGTGTGTGTGTGTGCGTGCGTGTCTGTAAATCTTTATTCAGTGTGCGTGTGTGTGGGGGCACGGGTGTTCGTGAACTTTGCCCTACAGCTAAAAAAATAAAGAAAAACAAAAAAAAAGTGTGTGGGGGAGGCAAGTTGCAGCACCCCTGGGGGGGGGTCTAGGGTCACACAGCTAAGTGCTGTGGACCCCAGACACCCGATCAAGGTGCTAAAAGTGCTTTAGAAAAAAAAATTAAAAAATTCCCCCCTCACAATCCCTGCCGAAATCGCCTATACCTACCTGTCCCTACAGACTACAGTGCCTGATGGTGATTGGTGGTGTATCACACCACCGATCACCGTCCTTTCCAGGTTATCGGGTCATCAGAGACCCGAATAACCCGGAAACGCAGCAAACCGCAGGTCTGAATTGACCTGCGGTTTGCTGCGATCGCCGACATGGGGAGGGGTCACAGGACCCCCCTGGGCATTGTCCCACGGTGCCTGCTAATTGATTTCAGCAGGCACCGGGTTCCGATCACCTCCCGCCCTGCGGCAGTGATTGGAACTACACATGACGTACCGGTACGTCATGTGTCCTTAAGTACCCGGACATCATGCCGTATCGGTACGTCATATGTCCCTAACAGGTCAAAGGCTTCTGTTTTGCATTCCATCATAGAATTTTGTTATGTTTCATTATAACAGAATCCATAACGGGATTCCTCCACTGGCCGAAAGCCGAACCTGTAAAGTTCGGGTTCACTCATCCCTACAGATGACCAATCTCCCATTCCATTACACATGGAAACTGGAAACTACTTGAAAAAGTGCCTTGTGTCATACTTACAAGATGTTTTCACTGATAAAAGGCATGTAGATACAGAAGCAGCAGAGGACTGCTGTTCTGAGGAGAAGTAGACATGGGGCTCCTTACCTGCCATTGCTTGCACTCTGGATGCCTGGCTAGTTGGAACAGGGTGATAGCATTATAGAGCTGCCAGAACTGTAATAAAAAGACAGACATACAAGGCTGTGCTGGTTGCCAAAATTACCATTATCCCCATCAATTTTTTTTTGTACGAATATAAATTTAGAGCCTCAGTATATGGGACAAACAGGGGTAGGATTCAAATTTTCAACAGGTTCCCTACTCAACGGCGGACACACAGCGTCACGACACATGTTTACATATATATACACCATATATATGCAACACACAAATACACCATATACATGATACACATACATACACTACACAAACATAACACCCAACTAAGGAGCTAAACTATCAGCGGGGCACGAAGCAAAGGAAGTGAACATCTCCAGCTGCCCTCCCGCCGCCAGAGCACCAGATCGGGACTCAGATGGTAACACGGTTCTCCGATCCAGTTGTAATTTTAACAACCGGATCTGGAGAACTGGAGGGAACTTGCTGAATCCCATGCCTGGACATAAGGTAGCAGACATAACAGCTGCCACAGGACCCAGAAGTCTAGGAGCTGGCTCTGTTAAAAAATGGTAGTTAGTGATAAATTGGAGATGGAAGGAGAGTGTGAAAAGGAAACGGGAGAAATAAGGAAAATACAAAGAGGAGACCAAAATAATCATATGCTTTTTCTGTCCTGATCTCACTTGCTGCTAAAGAGGATTATGGTGGAGAGCCAACCTAATTTAAGATCTGCTACAGGGCCCGCTGAATACTTTTTAAACCCCTCGTGGGGGGGGGGGGGGAGAGATACTTCAGCAATCATACTCTGCACACACTGTGTATACTCAAAATGTTTCAACTTGGGCAATCTACTGCACCTTCCAAATGCCTTGCCAGAGCAGACTGAAGACAATTGAGTCACATCTAATAATTATCAATATTTACAAATGGTCCATAGGATCAATGGTTGTCTCTTAATTACATGTGCTACAAGTAATTACATCCTAAAACGTTACATTTTTAGGATGTGATTACTTGTAGCACATGTAATTAAGAGACAACCATTGATCCTCTGGACCATTTGTAAATATTGATCGTTAAAGTGTCTCAACATGTGTGAATGGGTCAGTTTTGGCAATTGATATACATCTAATAATGCAGGCAAACATGTTTTATGCAAAGCTTCTAGGGGAAATACCTCATACACATGGCATCCTATGAAACATGCAATTATGTTTTTTCCCCCCTCAGATTAGTACAGAGGCATATGAAAGTTGAGACCTCATGCACTTTTACAGTGCAGGCCCTAATAGAGCTGTAATGCAACTGTATATTTAAAGAGGACCTTTCACCATAATAAAACCTCTAAACTAACTATACAGACGCGTAGAGCGGCGCCCAGGGATCCCCCTGCACTTACTGTTATCCCCAGGCACCGCTCCGTTTTCCGGTTATAGCCTCCGGTATCTTCATAGTTAGGCTCCACCCAGGGGAACCTGCCGGCGTCTCATTCTTCCATGCTGTAGCGTTGGCCAATCGCAGCGCTCAGCTCATAGCCTGAGAGAAAAAAAAACTCTCAGGCTATGAGCTGAGCGCTGCGATTGGCCAGCGCTACAGCATAGGAGAAAGATACGCCGGCAGGTTCCCCTGGGTGGAGCCTAACTATGAAGATACCGAAGGCTATAACCGGAGAACGGAGCGGCGCCCGGGGATAACAGTAAGTGCAGGGGGATCCCTGGGCGCCGCTCTACATGTCTGTATAGGTAGTTTAGAGGTTTTATTATGGTGAAAGGTCCTCTTTAAGCTCTTAGCCTAACTTTCCACTACTGCCATGTCCTGTATGCCTACTAGATGACAGCCATGAAATCACATCTTGGAGATTCGTGACATAGAGAGTGTACACTTTTCATGTAAAATACTACAGTGGTTATCATATCGATTTACTGCTGTGCAGAGACTTACTTGGCCAAAGAAGAGGAATGGTAACAGAAAGGTCAATCCCCTCCACATCCATGACTGAAACCCCTCTGAAACAGGTAAATCATAGAAGCAGAATTTAAACTGTTAATCACAGTGAGATGTTTTGGTGCATATGGTTTTGGTGCAAAAATTTAAAAACGTATTGCCTAATGTTCTATACCAAGAGTGTCACAGATCACAGAGAGAAGGGACTATACAGCCTGTGTGTCTGGACACAACCTCACTTGTATTCAGTCAATGGGGAAAACCAAGGATGTCGTGCCGATGAAGTTAGGGAAAGCAGTTAGGAGAATTACTGTGGCCGCTTTCCTCTCATTTATGTAAAATGATTATATGGAAAAGAGAAGTAATATAAAATACAGGACACAGATTTAATTCCATATTAAGAGGATATTCAGAAAAGGCGGACCCCAAATTACCCCCTTTTTCTTTATAACTTGAGAATTCAGGACCGTGTCCATAGCTGCCCCACTACATCTATTATGAACTTTATTCCCTGGACTACTACTACTTCCATTTTAGCCTTCACCACCACTCCCCTCCTCTCCATGCTCTGTGTGCTGTTGCATGGCTGATTCTAATTGTTAATCAGCTTTTGCTGTAAATTGTGGACTGCCCCCTCACTTCTTTCCATGTGCTTACTGTTCTTGTTTACCAATGAAGGTGTGCTATTCAGATTGTCTGTCCCTGCACTGAATTTCTACCTGTTAACTGACTTTGATACTCTGCTGCCTTTCCTGGTCTTAGTCTGTTTACCATACTGACCCTTTGCTGCCTGCCCTGACCTCAGATTAGTCTTATGGAATTGCACAAACTCTGCCTGTTCTGACCTCTGCTTGTTTACAGACTAAGAGTTTTGCCTGAGCCCTTGGTGCTTCACAACGATGTCTTTGACCACAGTGTTTCAGTTGACAATTACAACAGTACAATTCCAAGACTTAGTGGCCTGGTGGGCCTTGCGGTGAACGCCAGATCCCTGAATAGGGGTTAAAGGGTGAATACTAGGGGGATCACGAGGATAATGCCCTTAGGCCTAGATCAATGGGTACTTTTAAAGGATACAACTTATGAGTTACTCTTAGGTAAAATTTACTTTGAGCAAGTCAGTATATCAATTATAACAGGTTCCAGGAGGGGACATTAATAAAATTCTTCCAGATAAATATATGGCTTTGACATACCCACAGTCAGATCCATGTTATGCCTCTCCCCAAGAGCACGTAATCTGTACAGACAACCACTTTGATAGTAGTACTGCAGGAACTGTACAAAACCTATTGAGAAAAGGAATATTAATAAGAGTGGTCCAGATAAATGGATATTCAGAGACATAATATTTGTAAGGATATGTACGTACTTTGGTAAATGGAGAAAGAAAGGTATTGACTTCTGAACATCTGGTACATTAATCCATCTGGCCTAAAAATAAAGTCACAAATTTACAGGCTTTTATACTGCTTACAGTATCCCTAAGTACACAGTGCTGTCCTAAATATATTAAAAACATAGGGTTTGGGTCATACATCACTCTGTGGCACTTTAAAAAAAAAAAAAAAAAAAAACATACAAATTTATTGGAGAAAGTTGGTGATACTTCAGAGTCATCATCTGCACTTTGATTAGAAAAGTGGCATAAAACAATCCTAGGTCCATCCTGCTGCTGTCTTTCACCTACAGATTTATTAACAGGCTCTGTGGTTGATAAATCTAAAGCATTCTGCACTAGGGATAGGACTAGTTTTCATAGCGTGCACAGTAGTTTATTTGTTTCTGCTTTGTACATATTTGTATATCTCTTGCTTTTATTTTGCAGGTTCTCCAAATGGCAGGTCATGATGCCCTGCGGTGCCACCATGAAATACTGCTGATGGCTGTCAGTTGAAGGGCGAAATATAAATACCACCAAATACCTAGGAAGAGTGCGGTCATGCCAATGTGCTGTGCCACTATGCTTTTGGGAGGAGCAGAGAGGACGGGATAGAAGGAAGATGTTTGGCAACATTGGCAGATGTTATGGATGGTATACATACAGTTCAAACTGAACTGCTTTGGCCTCTTAGACAATTATGCCGAAGGGCTTTCCACCTGGGAGTTAGTGGTTAGCTGAAGGCAGTTAAAGGCTTATTTATCGGGAGAAATTGAACAAGGCTGGAGAAGCTTGCCCACCGAAAAATTGGAGGTGGGCTGGAGGCCAGGAGGTCTACTGAGAAGCTATGTAGTAGGTCGCTTGGTGTGTCTGAAAGAGTTCCGGAGGGGAATGGTACAGCTGCTTTGATCTGGTTGTGAAGGAGTGTGGTCGGTGCTTTATACAGCTCCTGTTGGCACAGTATGGGCTGTGTCATCAACCTAGGGGTTGTGTCACTTCAGCAAATAACATTTATTATGTAGAGAAAGTTAATACACAGTACTGACTAATGTATTGTTATTATCCATATTGCCTCCTTTGCTGGATGGATTCATTTTTCCATCACATTATACACTGTTTGTTTCCATGACTACAACCACATTGCAATCCATCAGTGGTAGCCGTGCTTGCACGCTACAGAAAAAGCTCCAGCCTATGTGCACTCCGACGGTTCTGGCCACCAGAGAGGCCTGCGCTTTTTCCTATAGTATGCAAGCACGGCCACCGCTGATTTATTGCAGAGTGGCCGTAACCATGGAAACAAGCAGTGTATAATGCGATGGAAAGATGAATCCAGACTAAATAAAAATCACAGAAAAAGATAAAAAAAAAACATTTTGCACGATGTAATAAATGAATCTGCCAATGTTCATGGCTACATTTATAAAAGAAAAATCACATAAAATAATGTACTAATACAATAGATGCAAATATTATATATGGACTAAGCCCTCATTCTGATATGATAAATTCTGAGACTCTCAGCCAATATATTTTGATCAATACACATCTGTGCCCGCCTACCAGTGCCAAGGTGGTCTCAGTCAGGCAGGTCCTACTCTAACACTGGGTTCACACCTGAGCGTTCTGAAAGGAGCGCTCTGTATGCGCGATTGTACGGGCGTTTACAAATCGCGCATACAGAGACAAGCGAACACACATTGTCACGCGTTCCCGAAAGTCTATGTACGGGAACGCGCGACAAAACGCCCCAAAGAAGCTCAAGTACTTGTTTGAGCGTCGGGCGTTTTACAGCGCGATCGTACGCGCTGTAAAACGCCCAGGTGAGAACCATTCCCATAGGGAAGCATTGGTTTCTCCTTGTTGTGCGTTTTACAGCGCGTAGGAACGCTCTGTAAAACGCTCAGGTGTGAACTGAGTGTTAACCTGCCTATGCCATTAGGCATCTACATTCAGGAGAGCAGACCCTGCACATATAGTTTGGTGCTCCTAGTTACCTCTGTGTGCAGTTTTGATCAAAATATACTGGCTGAGAGTAGAGATTAGCGAATTAAATCCAATAAAGTGGAATTTGATCCGAATTTTAGGATAAATTCGATTCGCCACAAAGCCGAATTTGCTTGTGCTTCGTGGTAGCAAATCGATTTAACCTGAAATACAGTAAAAAACTAAAATACTTACTTCCTCCATTTTCTCACAACGGGCCGGCCGCCGCCATCTTGATGGAAGATCTTGGACAAAATCCTGTGTGTGGTGACGTGTGACGTCACTACGCCAGCGAAATGACGTTGTCATGCCAGGGCTGTGTGAGATATTGTGCAAGACCTTCAAGCAAGATGGCGGCAGCGAGCAAATGGAGGAGGTAAGTATGAATAAAAAAAAAATAATTCGGTTACTTTTAGGCCTCTTTCACACTACCGTTTTTTTTTTCGTTTTGCGGGCCGCTTTTTGCGTTCCGTATACGGAACCAATTCATTTTAATGGGTCCGCCAAAAAACGGAATGTACTCCGTATGCATTCCGTTTCCGTATCTCCGTTCCGTGCAAAGATAGAACACGTCCTATATTTGGCCGCAAATCACGTTCCGTGGCTTCATTAAAGTCAATTGGTCCGCAAAAAAAAAGGAATGCATACGGAAATGCATCCGTATGTCTTCCGTATCAGTTCCGTTTTTTGCGGAACCATCTATTGAAAATGTTATGCCCAGCCCAATTTGTTCTATGTAATTACTGTATACTGTATATGCCATACGGAAAAACGGAATAGAAAAAATTGGGCTGGGCATAACAATTTTAATAGATGGTTCCGCAAAAACGGAACGGATACGGAAAACATACGGATGCATTTCCAAAGCTTGGACCCACAAAGCCCGATTTTCTGCCTGGATAAAACCCCCATCTCTCCCGCCTGCACCACTGAGCGGGACAAAAGAGGTCCATTTCTTCCTCTTGGGGATCGGCGCAAAAAAAGTATCGTGGTCTTGATATCTGGTCGCAAAGCTAAGTACCACAAATCATGTTACCCCCTGATGAACCTAATAAATATTAGGCGAAACGCGTCTGGGATAACTAGTGACTATTACATTTTGGGAATTACTAGTGATTGTCAGATTTTGATCTTTAGAGAGTAACGGTGACATTTATCCATATAGAGCACCATTTATTCTTTACTTTTTTCATCCTGGAGCATTTTTTATATGTAGGGATATCTAGGGACCGGTTAGCACTAGGTTCGGGGACAGGGAACCTCCACCATTAGGGGGCCGCCCTGGGCACAACAGACCTCTAGGGATTCTAGGGGTAGCTGGTTTCTGTTTCTAACCCTGCAACTTCGGGCTAGAATTATTTTCCCGTACCCATCTAATTAAGTGTATACCGTGTCATTATGTATGAATAATTCTGGACTAGACACTTTTTGCTCAAATGTAAATAAAAGCTGAGAAGTGTTTTTTCCCCACAATAATGCCTTTTGTACATCGTCTTATTATCTTTTGGGAGGCACCTATGTCATTTCCCATTAAAAAAAACTTGCTGGTTGAATAAAAGTTACTTTAAGTCAAAATTTGCCAGGGGTATGAATAATTATGGCCAGCAAAGGAAGCAATATGGATAATAACAAAACATTAGCAAGTGGCTAGTATTAACTTTCTCTACATAATAAATGGCACAACCCCTTAAACTCTGCTGTGGCAGTAGAGACTTTGGCTTAGATTGAGCCAGTGAGCAGTGTTAAGCTCAAACTTAGGGTCCCTAATAGAGATCAGATCATTGTTGAACAGCTCAGAACTGTGATGGAGGCCATGGATACCTGGATGCCTAAGGGGTGGTCTATATAGTTTAGTCTTGAGGTGCAGAGTCAGTGGAAGGGACACTGTAGAAAGGGCGTTTGACCGCACGTTCCAAATTATCCACCAGTTACTCAGCAGTAAGTCCATTCCAAATGGAGGCTTGTGTGAAATAACACAGTCCTAGAGTGGGGTTCCTGTACAGTTGACAGGGACCCAATATAGAAATTAACTCATTTAGAGTACCTACACACATTATTTTGGCTCTAGCAAGTTTTTAAGCAGTTTAAAAACACCAGAATAAGTGCAACCATTTCTTTTGGCACCCACAGTTTTTACAGTGTTTTTTGCACACCCTGGGGTACAGTTATCAAAACTGATGTAAAGTAGAACTGGCTTAGTTGCCCGTAGCAACCAATCAGATTCCACCTTTAATTTTTTAGAGCTCCTTTGGAAAGTGAAAGGTGGATTCTGATTGGTTGCTATGGGCTTACATTACACCAGTTTGATAAATCTCCCCCACTCTGTCTTATCACTAGCATCTTCTTCATGGCATGTTTTTCTATATAGAAGGTGATGGAAACACACCTGAAAAATACCAAGAGCCACAGCATGTAGCGTTTAAAAAAAAAAGCCATAAAGATGAAAAACGACACCAGTAGAAAAAAAAAAAAACACTCGTTTGTCTTGCGTTTCATATTTCCCACAGACCTTTAGATAACATTGAAAAAAAAGGGAAAAAAGTACTAGTGCAAAAGACACTGTAAAATAACGACATGTGAAAGCAGCCTTAATAAGGGTTATATTCTGTTTATTTTAATTTTAGCAACTTTAAGCGACAGCTGCACCTTGCGTATAATATAACCATCAAGGTTTTGTGCCTCATCTTAGTACTATAACTATGAAGCTTATTGAAAGGGTTTTCCAGGAGTTCAATATTGATGGCCCATCAATCTAATATGGAAGGTGCTCACCGAAATGCTCTTCAGTCCGCAAATTGTCTAGACAAAATTGCGGCACACTTTTTTTTTTTAATGCAAAGTGGAAAAAAACATTTTATTAAATCCAAATTAATGAAAATAATTCATATAACAAAGAAGTGCATTCTTTTTAAGCATAAAGAAATACATGGTAATCCCAGATTCAAATATGCAATTTTTCGGTCTATGTTGAGACCTTTTCCAAACTGAATCTGGATTTTGAAGTGAGGGCACATGAGAAAAGTAATGCAAGTCGGCTTCCGTGGCCTCTTCAGAGAGCTGATTGTTGGCAGTGCTGTGAGTCAGACCCCAACTGATCAAATAATGATGACCTAACTTGAGGCTAGGCCATCAATATTGTACTCCTGTAAAAGCCTTTTAAATTACTGCAAGAGAATATGTGTAAAGTTCAACTGTAACGGATCCCCTTCCGTTAATGGACGCTTCCTAGCTTGCGCCGAGGACCACAAGCACCGCACTGGACACCACAACCACCGCAGACTCCACAACCGCCGTAGCTTAACTGGAGCCGCGCCGTCTTCCTTCCACCCTGAATGAACCTCCAGCATTCAGGACCGTGTGGGAAAGATCTCTCCTCCAGCGAATATGCAGAGCATAGCAATCCCCAGCGTGATGCAGCAATTCCCTCCAATAACGAGACAAGGCTGCGTTTTGAAGGGTTAGAAAAACAGGAACTGAACTGAACTCTTTATTGAGGGCTACCCGCCCGTATTTATGCAGGTCCCCATCTGGTGTACACGCCCCTAGGGGCCCAGAAGGAGGACTGTGATACAGGACAGACACGTAGCACTCAGGATACAACACATCCCCACAATGCATCATGGTTTCCTCCTCTCTGCCCTGGAGACACCCGAAGAGCAATTCAATTATCTCTCAGGACAAAGGGAAATCACCAATACACATGTGGGAACAACAGGGCAGGAATCACCACCCAAATACACAAAATCCTCCCTTCTGTCTGTGATATAATTATGGATTAACATAACTATCACAGACAGTAAAAATACAGTTTTTAAACATACACTGTAACTTTAAAACCATACATTCCATCTCCATAAAAAATACATAATTTAAACTCAGCATACATCAAACATAAACACTTCCAAAAATCACACAAATCCCTCCAGGGGATCAAAAGTTAAGTGGAAGTCCTTTATGACCGACCGAAAGCACAATTTCCTGCCCAAAACAGTTCCATAGATTTGGGCTGTGCGGTCGGTCAATTTCATGCAGAAAAACGACTAAGTCCCATCTTCGAACGAGACTTAGTCTCTGGAGCTGAAAGTTCAGTATGGAAGAAGGTAAGGGTCAGCGGTGTTCGTGTATTTGCACATCCGATTTTAGTTCCACAGAATCTTTAGTATACACCGCTGACCGCGTTCGGTCCTATTAACAGTGCAGACATGCGGCATAGTTCTGTTACACTGTTCTTGAAGGGTAAATGTCCAGCGGCCATAGTCGTAGGGCAGGAGGCTAGCCATAAGTTTTCTATAATGCCCAGTGGCAAATGGCAGTTTGTCACACATCTCCCCTTTGGGGGGGAAGACTAACCAGGCACCTGACCTTCTGTCGGTCAGTGCCTCCGTTAGTCGATCCACCAACCCACAGTAACCAAATGCCCGAGTAGCCCACCCACAACAAACAGGTACAAGGGTGACCCACCCACAAGAAACAGTTACTGCACCTGGGTATTTTGCTGTGGTGATGGGGCAACATGCTGTGGGGACTTGAGGGAGGGCAGAGGCCGACTGCACTCTGCCCAGCTGCCAGCTCTTCTGCTGGGGTGCTGAGACCATAGTCCGGCTCAGTAGCCAGAGGAACATGGGAGTCAGTAGGGGTTAACATCACCTCTGTTAACCCTGAGGCCACGTTAGGAGTTAACTGGGGAGGGGAATTTGTATTTACCCCCTCCTCCTGTTGTCCTGGTGAGGGTAGTGGGGGATCTGGACAGGCTGTCCAGCATCCCGGTAGGTCAGGCGCAGAGACCACGGTCCCAACTGCGCCGTCTGGGCGATTGGTGTCTCCCCTTGTTAGGGTAAGCTGCCGCTGGGGAGAGAGGGTGCTGCGCTCCTCTCCCTGAAACACAGGCTGCCGCTGGGGAGGAAGGACGACACCTTCAGCTCCCTGGGGTACACACTGCCGCTGGGGGGGGGGGGAAGGACAACATCTTCGGCCCCCTGGGGTACACACTGCCGCTGGGGAGGAAGGAGGGCATCTTCAGCTCCCTGTAACACACCCTGCCGCTGGGGAGGAAGGACGACACCTTCAGCTCCCTGGGGTTCACACTGCCGCTGGGGGGGGGGGGGGAAGGACGACACCTTCGGCCCCCTGGGGTACACACTGCCGCTGGGGGGGGGGGGGGGAAGGACGACACCTTCGGCCGCCTGTAACTCACGCTTTTGCTGGGGCGGAATACTTTGCTATCTCTGCCCGATATTCTGCTTCCTGCTACAGATACTCCGCCAGTTCTCTCCTCACTTCCGGTACAAGTTCCTCTGTTAGGTGGGGCCCGTAGATAGCCAACCGCCTCTTCAGCATAGCGTCAAACCGTACGTGACTACCAATATTCCAGCTCTGCTTGGTGTTCCCAGGATGCTGCTCCTCGCACTAGGGAAGCCATCCCACTGCTTGCCACCAATGTAACGGATCCCCTTCCGTTAATGGACGCTTCGTAGCTTGCGCCGAGGACCACAAGCACCGCACTGGACACCACAACCACCGCAGACTCCACAACTGCCGTAGCTTAACTGGAGCCGCGCCGCCTTCCTTCCACCCTGAATGAACCTCCAGCATTCAGGACCGTGTGGGAAAGATCTCTCCTCCAGGGAATATGCAGAGCATAGCAATCCCCAGCGTGATGCAGCAATTCCCTCCAATAACGAGACAAGGCTGCGTTTTGAAGGGTTAGAAAAACAGGAACTGAACTGAACTCTTTATTGAGGGCTACCCGCCCGTATTTATGCAGGTCCCCATCTGGTGTACACGCCCCTAGGGGCCCAGAAGGAGGACTGTGATACAGGACAGACACGTAGCACTCAGGATACAACACATCCCCACAATGCATCATGGTTTCCTCCTCTCTGCCCTGGAGACACCCGAAGAGCAATTCAATTATCTCTCAGGACAAAGGGAAATCACCAATACACATGTGGGAACAACAGGGCAGGAATCACCACCCAAATACACAAAATCCTCCCTTCTGTCTGTGATATAATTATGGATTAACATAACTATCACAGACAGTAAAAATACAGTTTTTAAACATACACTGTAACTTTAAAACCATACATTCCATCTCCATAAAAAATACATATTTAAACTCAGCATACATCAAACAAACACTTCCAAAAATCACACAAATCCCTCCAGCGTATCAAAAGTTAAGTGGAAGTCTTTTATGACCGACCGCAAGCACAATTTCCTGCCCAAAACAGTTCCATAGATTTGGGCTGTGCGGTCGGTCAATTTCATGCAGAGAAACGACTAAGTCCCATCTTCGAACGGGACTTAGTCTCTGGAGCTGAAAGTTCAGTATGGAAGAAGGTAAGGGTCAGCGGTGTTCGTGTATTTGCGCATCCGATTTTAGTTCCACAGAATCTTTAGTATACACCGCTGTGTAGACATGCGGCATAGTTCTGTTACACTGTTCTTGAAGGGTAAATGTCCCGGGGCCATAGTCGTAGGGCAGGAGGCTAGCCATAAGTTTTCTATAATGCCCAGTGGTAAATGGCAGTTTGTCACATCAACTATTTTTAGTTTGCAATTATCTTATAAAGGCAAACCACTTGATAATAAATAACATTATTGCATTTTTCACTTTATAAGACACACCTCCAAAAGTGTGTGTGTGTGTGTGTGTGTGTGTGTTTGTGGGGGGGGGATTGTCAGTGCATCTTCTAAAGCGAATAGAGCAATCCAGGGCTGGGATTTTAACATCCATTACTAATGAGCGCTTCCATTATGAAAGCAGTCATTAGTACAGTAGGTCCAGGGAGCAGTGAATATAGCACCCCATGGTGCTGGTTTTACTCACTGCTCCCTAGTCTTCTTCTCTGGGCGCCGCACTGTGCTGTGTTCTGACAGCATCAGGTCGTAGTGTGTGTAGGTGCACGCTGAATCTCACAAGTAGCGGCGCCATCCAGAGCAGGAGAGGTAAGTTGTTTTATTTATTTTTTGTTTGACCTCAGGTCTTATGAAGACTGGGGGTCTGATCTGTGCTCTGATGAAGATTGGTGGTCTGATCTGGGGTCTGATGTGAGTTCTGATGAAGATTGGGGGTCTGATCTAAGGTATGATGAAGAATATATTTTTTTTCTTATTTTTCTTTGTCTTAAACCAAGATGCATCTTACAGAGTGACAAATACAGTAAGTAGCTTTATTGATATTGCACCAACATATTCCTCAGTGACTTACAATCAGAGGGTAAAAGTACAAACTGCCAAATTAAATCGATAACTTAAACAACTGGATTGAGGGCCCTGTTTGCAAGAACTTACAATCTGCCGATGTGATTTTCAGTACCAGACCCATCAGCTGCCAAATGTATATCTCTGTGTTGGGTAGACAGACCACCACCAATGAGATAACCTGGGACTGGGATTTGGACCCCACCAATCAATATTAATGCCCTGGGAGTTAAACTGTCACTAATCCTTAGGGTACGCTATCAATATTACAGTCCTAGAAAAACCCTTTACATAAGGAGAGAATAGGCAAAAATACAGAGTTAGGTTTTGTAGAGGAGAGTGCATATATACTGTATATACACTCACCTAAAGAATTATTAGGAACACCATACTAATACGGTGTTGGACCCCCTTTTGCCTTCAGAACTGCCTTAATTCTACGTGGCATTGATTCAACAAGGTGCTGATAGCATTCTTTAGAAATGTTGGCCCATATTGATAGCATAGCATCTTGCAGTTGATGGAGATTTGAGGGATGCACATCCAGGGCACGAAGCTCCCGTTCCATCACATCCCAAAGATGCTCTATTGGGTTGAGATCTGGTGACTGTGGGGCCATTTTATTACAGTGAACTCATTGTCATGTTCAAGAAACCAATTTGAAATTATTCGAGCTTGGTGACATGGTGCATTATCCTGCTGGAAATAGACATCAGGGGATGGGTACATGGTGGTCATGAAGGAATGGACATGGTCAGAAACAATGCTCAGGTAGCCTGTGGCATTTAAACGATGCCCAATTGGCACTAAGGGGCCTAAAGTGTGCCCAGAAAACATCCCCCACACCATTACACCACCACCACCAGCCTGCACAGTGGTAACAAGGCATGATGGATACATGTTCTTATTCTGTTTACGCCAAATTCGGACTCTACCATTTGAATGTCTCAACAGAAATCGAGACTCATCAGACCAGGCAACATTTTTCCAGTCTTCAACAGTCCAATTTTGATTAGCTCGTGCAAATTGTAGCCTCTTTTTCCTATTTGTAGTGGAGATGAGTGGTACCCGGTGGGGTCTTCTGCTGTTGTAGCCCATCCGCCTCAAGGTTGTGCGTGTTGTGGCTTCACAAATGCTTTGCTGCATACCTCGGTTGTAACGAGTGGTTATTTCAGTCAACCTTGCTCTTCTATCAGCTTGAATCAGTCGGCCCATTCTCCTCTAACCTCTAGCATCCACAAGGCATTTTTGCCCACAGGACTGCCGCATACTGGATGTTTTTCCCTTTTCACAACATTCTTTGTAAACCCTAGAAATGGTTGTGCGTGAAAATCCCAGTAACTGAGCAGATTGTGAAATACTCAGACCGGCCCGTCTGGCACCAACAACTATGCCACGCTCAAAATTGCTTAAATCACCTTTCTTTCCCATTCTGACATTCAGTTTGGAGTTCAGGAGATTGTCTTGACCAGGACCACACCCCTAAATGCATTGAAGCAACTGTCATGTGATTGGTTGACTAGATAATTGCATTAATGAGAAATAGAACAGGTGTTTCTAATAATTCTTTAGGTGAGTGTACTAGCAGAAGGACCCGGCTTCGCAGGGGTATATTTCATCTATTTAATTTAATGTTTGTGTGTGTCGTTAAAAGATATCGACAGTATCCCCCATAACAGTCATCTCTACAACAGTGAACTCCACAATCCCCCACCCCTTAACACTAACCCCCCCCACAGTGCCCCACCACTTCCACAGCAGCCTGCCCGTTTAACAGTGAGTTTTAGATCCCCCCACCCTTGACAGTGACCTCATCAGGGGCCCGCCCCTTAACAGTGACCTCCACAGTACCCCGCTCCCTTAACAGAGACCTCTAAGTACCCTGCTGCCTTAACAGTGACCTCCACAGCAGTTGCCCCTTTAATAGTGGCCCCTGCCCCCTTAACAGTGACCTTCACAGTGCCCTGCCCCTTTAATGCTAGGGCTACACGATGACAAGTGTCGCGCGACATTTTGTCTCAACAATTTTTATAATGATAGGCTATGGTGTCACACTGCCACATGTGACATGCTGCGACTGCGACACGAAAGTCGCCAAAAATCCACCCAAGAAATTTTTTTCTGAGACTGTCATGCCGTAGTCGCAGCATAAAAAGGTTTCAATAGCCACAGGCTATCACATTTCTGTTTTTGCCCTTTATTTTACCATTTAAAATATAACTTTTATTACTTATTTATGTTAAGATAATTGTGTGAACCAAAATTTTGTGCTCTTGTGATTTAAAAATCTCAGTGGACCACCTAGTTTTATTAATGTATTTTTATAATGGTAGTATATTGCAAGGTAAGGTTAGGTCTATAAGGGTATTTAATTCATACCTCTCTACTTATATGAATTGTAACTGTCTTCTCATTAAAGTTTACTATTCCAGCAATAGAGAAAATACATTAGCGTATCGATCTCAGATTGTTATTTTATATCACTTGTGGCTCAGAAATTTCTCATCTTGATACTTTCCTAGCTACATGACCATCCCTATTCTGATATATAGTTTTTTTTTACGCCTATCCTTGCTTCTATCCCTGTCTAAATCACAATCTCTGAGCCTGGATCCTGTACCTGCAGTACGTCCCTTCGATCCACTACTGCTGGGTGCTCAAACTGACAATTTAAAAACTAAATACACACTCCCCCAACATGTTTCGCTGAATACACGGCATCTTCAGGGGTTAGGAGCAGCTGGTACTATTTTTTAATAATCCAACTACTGATGCATGTCTGTTCATAGTTTTAGTCATTTACATATTTGATACATCTTAGATTATTGATCCCTGATGCTCTAATTGCTACTGTGAGGAATATGGATTATTATTTTATGTCAGCCATGTTCCCACACCAGCCATCAGCTGTCAGGTAGCAGAAGTAGTGAACTCCACAGGGGGGCCCTGCTTCAAAGCCCAGCCAAATGGCAGAGAACCTCTAGCAGGCCACCATTGTTTACAATTTCTCACCTCCATTCAGCCAGCCAGGAACCCAGCTAATGGAACAGGAAAAACCTCTCTAGTGGGTCTAGGCCATTCCCTAGTTCAATGAACATTATCAGACATCATAGAACCGGCTATTCATAAGGAATTATGAATCGCCCGTCCATCACAGACATAAACCAGATGCATATTTGTGTCCCAGTGGCAACGATGAACAGGCCCGTGGTCATAGTTTGGTGGTGGGATGCCAGGGAAGGGAGATATACATATCTCCCCATAGAAACCAAATAACTGTACCATGCTTGGACTCTACTGGTAGCCGGAACCCAGGCAGACCCATTGGTCCCAGAACCACCTCCCTGAGACATTCTGGTCTGGAGCCATGAACCCTAATCGGTTTTGTGGCTTATGTGCTGCCAGCCCAGCAGAGTGGGAGTGGACCAGCTACAGGTTAAAAGGCCTGTGCCAGCAAGTGGGCGTGTCTTCTGTCTGAAGGGAGGTCACACGTGTCATGTGTTTAGAGGGACCTGCAACCGGCTGACATTACTGCTTCCCATGTGACTACAGCTAAGAACTCATCACAACCCAAAGGACTCATATACCTGGTAAACTGACCTTTTGTTCTGCTTAACCCTGTTTGTACCACGCCCTCTGTATTTACCACTCAGACCACTATATATAATTTTCTGTGTATATTGTGTTAGGTCTAGTGCGCCCTTAAGGCAATTAAATATATAATTTAATCTTGTGCTGTCCTTGTATCTCGATCACGAATCCCCACGTCCGTGTTTCGGCCTAGTAATGCGCTACCGCAGGTTGGTTTCTTACCCTATATAATCCTGTTAGTGGACCGAGCTTATGTCAAACAAAAAACTGGTGGCAGTATACCCGGGCTGAGGAAGAGCTGTTTCACTGGGGCAGTGAAAAGGCTCTCTCAGCTTGTTGCCTGTGCAGGTGGAAAAAGTATGTGAACCCCTAGACTAATGACATCTCCAAGAGCTAATTGGAGTGAGGTGTCAGCCAACTGGAGTCCAATCAATGAGATGAGATTGGAGGTGTTGGTTACAGCTGCCCTGCTCCTATAAAAAAAACACACACTAGTTCTGGGTTTGCTTTTCACAAGAAGCATTGCCTGATGTGAATGATGCCTCGCACAAAAGAGCTCTCAGAAGACCTAGGATTAAAAATTGTTGACTTGCATAAAGCTGGAAAGGGTTATAAAAGTATCTCCAAAAGCCTTGCTGTTCATCAGTCCACGGTAAGACAAATTGTCTATAAATGGAGAAAGTTCAGCACTGCTGCTACTCTCCCTAGGAGTGGCCGTCCTGTAAAGATGAATGCAAGAGCACAGCGCAGACTGCTCAATGAGGTGAAGAAGAATCCTAGAGTGTCAGCTAAAGACTTACAAAAGTCTCTGGCATATGCTAACATCCCTGTTAGCAAATCTACGATACGTAAAACACTAAACAAGAATGGATTTCATGGGAGTATACCACAGAGAAAGCCACTACTGTCCAAAAAAAAACACATTGCTGCACGTTTACAGTTTGCACAAGAGCACCTGGATGTTCCACAGCAGTACTGGCAAAATATTCTGTGGACAGATGAAACCAAAGTTGAGTTGTTTGGAAGAAACACACAACACAGAGAAAAAGAGGCACAGCACACCAACATCAAAACCTCATCCCAACTGTGAAGAATGGTGGTGGGGGCATCATGGTTTGGGGCTGCTTGGCTGCGTCAGGGCCTGGATGGATTGCTATCATCGAAGGAAAAATGAATTCCCAAGTTTATCAAGACATTTTGCAGGAGAACTTAAGGCCATCTGTCCACCAGCTGAAGCTCAACAGAAGATGGGTGTTGCAACAGGACAACGACCCAAAGCATAGAAGTACATATGGATGGCTTAAACAGAAGAAAATACGCCTTCTGGAGTGGCCCAGTCAGAGTCCTAACCTCAACCCGATTGAGATGCTGTGGCATGACCTCAAGAAAGCGATTCACACCAGACATCCCAAGAATATTGCTGAACTGAAACAGTTCTGTAAAGAGGAATTGTCAAGAATTACTCCTGGCCGTTGTGCACGTCTGATCTGCAACTACAGGAAACGTTTGGTTGAAGTTATTGCTGCCAAAAGGAGGTTCAACCAGTTATTAAATCCAAGGGTTCACATACTTTTTCCACCTGCACTGTGAATGTTTACATGGTGTTCAATAAACACATGGTAACATTTAATTATTTGTGTGTTATTAGTTTAAGCAGACTGATTGTCTATTGTTGTGACTTAAATGAAGATCAGATCACATTTTATGACCAATTTGTGCAGAAATCCATATCATTCCAAAGGGTTCACATACTTTTTCTTGCAACTCATATATATATATATATATATATATATATATATATATATATATATATATATATATATCTCGCAGCCATTCCACTGCTCCTTGCTTCCCCTGACGAAGCCATCTGGAGAAACGTGTTGGGTAAGTGGGGGACACTGGGATGGGTGTTTTGGCTGTTATACTGTTTCCATGAACTTTGGAGGAGGCTTATGATACTTGTGGTCTCCTCGGCACTATTATTATGCTCTTTAGCTGATTAGAAGCCTCTGTATGCACTGTTTGTGTTGGAGATAGTTTTTGTATTTTATTTACTACTAACAAATATCTTTAAAGATTACCTTGTATGCACCTTTGTGGAAATTATGTTTATTGATGTTTATCCGAATTATTATGCAAATTATATTTTTCTCATTTACCTAAATAATTGATGTAAATAACAGCATAATTCTTAGGTTATCAACTATGAAGAGTACAATTCAAATTTTATTGAACAAACCCCCTAATGATAACAGTATTTTTTTTTTTAAACATAAAAAAGAAAAACTTACAATGCACTGTTCCAAATTATTATGGAAGTTTCAAAACACTTTATGGGTTGTAAAGAACAGAAATTTGTCATTAATTTGTCATTAGTTGTGTTTGAAGCATTTTTACTGAAATTAAAAGCTTTTTCAATTAAACTTTTAACAACATTTTAACAGGTCACGTTACATTTTAATATAGGACCCCTTATTTGATAGCAGCTTCACAAGTCTTGCATCCATTGAACTTGTGAGTTTTTGGACAGTTTCTGCTTGAATTTGTTTGCAAGATGTCAGAATAGCCTCCCAGAGCAGCTGTTTGGATGTATACTGCCCCCCACCCTCAGATCTTTTGCTTGAGGATGTTCCAAAGGTTTTCAATAGGATTGAGGTCAGGGGAGGATGGAGGCCACACCATGACTTGCTCTCCTTTTATCCCCATAGCAGCCATTGATGCAGAGATATTCTTTGCAGCATGAAATGATGCATTGTCATGCATGAGGATGATTTTATTACGAAAAGCATAGTTCTTCCTTCTGTACCAGGGAAGAAAGTGGTCAGTCAGAAACTCCACATACTTTGCAGAGGTCATCTTTACACCTTTGGGGACTCTAAAGGGGCCGACAAGCTCTCTTCCCATGATTCCGGCCCAAAACATGACCGCTTTGCTGACGTCGCAGCCTTGTTGGAACAGGATGGCCGTTCACTAACCATCCACTACTCCATCCATCTGGACAATCCAGGGTTGCACTGCACTCAGTGAACAGGACTGTTTGAAAATTAGTCTTCATGTATTTTTCTGCCCAATGCAGCATTTTTTGCTTGTGAGCATTGGTTAGTGGTGGCCGAATAGGTTTATGCACAGTTGCAAGACTCTGGAGGACTCTACACCTTGATGTCTGTGGGACTCCAGAGACACCAGCAGCTTCAAATATCGTTTTGCTGCTATGTAATGGTATTTTAACGGCTGCTCTCTTGATCCGATGCATGGATCTGGCAGAAATCTTCCTCAATGTGCCTTTATCTGCACAAACCCATCTGTGCTCTGAATCAGCTACAAATCTCTTACTAGTGCCATGATCACGCTGAAGTTTTCGTGAAATATCTAATGTTTTCATACCTCGTCCAAGGCATTGAACTATTTCACTTTTTCTTCCCCATATTGCTTGAAAATGGTGTTCTGCTTAATAATGTGGAACACCCTCCTTTAGTAGTTTTTCCTTAAATTAGGCTCACCTGCCAATCTAATTATCACAGGTGTCCGAGATTGTTTACAGTGATCAAAAGAGCCCTGAGAAACAATGCCATCCATGAGTTAAACTGAAAAACTAAATATTTAATCTTTGTGACACTTAAATTGGTCTCTCTCTTCTGTATGTTATATTCCATTGAATCATGTTAACGCCAATATATGTTTTTATTAATTGTATTCAATAAAGATTTTTTGTTAATAAAACGGTCGTGTGTAGTTTCATGACTTGGGTATGCACATCTAGTTTGTAGGTTTGGTATAATTTCCATGTGGCTCTGATAGGTCGTTCTTATATGTTTTTATATTTTAAATGGTAAAATAAAGGCCAAAAACAGAAATGTGATAGCTTGTGGCTATTGAAACCTTAATATGAATTAATATGTTCTGGGCTAGATGGGGTCCGTTGTGTATTGAGTAGTCACAGCATGTCACAGGTCACAGTGCAACACCATAGACTATATCATTATAAAAATTGTCGCGCAACATCAATTTCGTGCAACACATGTAGCAGTGTAGTTTTGCCCTATGTGTCGTGCGACACATGTCGTCGTGTAGCCTTCGCCTAAAGCTGACCTACAGCAGTGAAGAAAAATGGCTGGGTTGTTATGGAAACCTGGAGTAAAACTGTGTGTATGTGGAGACTAAAGGCCTGCGAACTTCTATTGGCTGATAAGGGACATGTGACCGTGTATGTATGGCAGTTGGGATATGAAGAGAAAGACTTGCAGGCTTGTATTGGCTAATGCAGGTCATTTTTTGGGAATATCTCAGGAACGGTACATCCTTGAGAGCTGAGACCCGGTCTAAAACCTTACCGGACACCTGATGTACCTGTGTTCCAAATTTGGTGAAGATAGGTCCAGTCGCTAGGTAAAGAACAAACAGAAAGACGATAGGACAGAATATAGACGGAAACTCATTGTGTATCGGCATGTTACCTCCACAGTATTCTTTCCCAGATAGTAAGTGATAGTATGTGTACCAAGTTTAGTAGAAATTGATTGATGAGTTTTTGATGTGTGTGTAGCAAAAACAGTTGGAGCATACAAACTCCATGCAGCTGCTGTGTAGGGGCGTATGACCCCCACAAGATTTCTTTCCAGGTAGCAAGGGATGTGTATACCAAGTTTAGTTGAAATCAATGGTTGCGTTTTTGAGTGATCGCGGAACATACATACATACGTATTTTTTTTTTTTACTAGCAGAAGGACCAGGCTTCACACGGGTATATTTCATCTATTTCATTTAATGTTTCTGTGTGTCATTAAAAGCTATCAACCGTATCCCCCATAACAGTGACCTCTACAGCACCCCACCCCCTTAACAGTGAACTCCACAGCCCCTCACCCCTTAACAATGACAATCAAAAAAATGTTTGCGTTTTTGAGTGATAAATATATATATATATATATATATATATATATATATATATATATATATATATATATATATATATATATATATTACACATACCAGCCTAGTTATTCTTCTGTTTAGGGATTAATGACATGGGTGTGTGGTGCCATGGTGTATCTGGGGGGTGCTCTCATTTACACATTGGACAGGAATTCTGTTGTTCTGTTGTACTCTTGTCTGTACAGATCCTGAGTGAGCTTCTGGGGGCCAATTGGCAGTTATCTGTTACAGTCTGAGTGCATGCCTTCCATCACACGCACAAGATGATGTCGTATCCCTGCGCCTTAGGTAATCTGCTATGGGCTTATATTAGCCCAAGCCATGACAAAGGGGCTCTTTTTTTAGGGCTCATCACCACAAACAAAGGAAGGACTTCACACATGGAAGAGTGGAAATGAGCTGAGCAGAGCAGCCCCTCCAGAAACAGAGACTATGAACATTGCCTGAGTATCATTAACCTCTGTACCCCTGTATTGCTCCCATTATTATTAACCCTTTCCCACTGCCACCCACATATATTAACCCCTGCATTGTACCCCTACAATATATATCCCTACTCCCTGCAATATTACCCCTGCATTAACCCCTACAATATATATCCCTACTCTCTGTAATATTACCCCTGCATTATCATTTACCCCTACCCTGCCATATTCCACCAATGCCCATTAACCCCTTCAATACCCGGTCCCTGCATTTACCCCTGCATTTAAATCGCTGCATTACCCTGTCCCTGCATTTACCCCTGCATTGGACCCTGTAACCCTTGTATTGTGTAACCCCTTGTAGAGACAGTCTAGCATCAGGTGGGAGGGTGCTGCTGTGGTAACGTGTATGTGTGTGAGTGTATGTCTAGCTAGATATTGGGGTGGAATTATAGTTATAGTTGGGATTGTACAGTGTTAGTGTAGTTCGGTTTATTATCATGCTGTTAGTGTATGACCGTGTGCATCTATATGTATATATATTTATATAACCATTGATATAAATATGTATGTATGTATGTATGTATGTATGTATGTATGTATATACATATATATCAGAAATTATGTGGGGGGTTGAGCCCGCACAACCTGCCTGTAGGTGCAGATCACTATGGCGAAATACATATACAAACGGAAAATGCAAATGTGATCGCACACTACATCCAGCACTCTGCCCTCCATGCTGGATGAGACATTGGTGTACATTTTGGCCAAAGCGTAATTAAGCCACTCACCGCGTCAAGGTCGTCTCATTTGAGTGGTCCCTATATATATCAGAAATTATTAACTGTCGATTTGTTAATGGTTTAATAAATACTTTATTATTCAAATACAGCTTATAGTCTTTTGTCGCCGCCGTAATTCAGCGCACGCAGTTCAGGAAAGAGGGAGAGCAACAGGTAGAATAAAGAATATATATTAAAATAAATCCAAAATATTATTTATTTCCTTTTACAGATTTACACCATGTTTTGCCTGTATATTTGGCACATCAACTGTGAAGTTATCTAGCTGTATTTGTCCAATGTGCCCATGTATGACAAACTGGCATCTAAGGATGCCAAAAGAATTGAACAGCAAGATTTGTTCTCCTTCTGGTGGTTCCAAGTTACATGTATTCCTTTGCCCTTGTCAATGTGTCTACTGGTTCATAAACACTGGTTTCCCTACAGCTTTTTCTTTGGTTTAGTCTGAACATCTCTTGGGTTACTTTATGCTTCTTGCTTAATGCTGTGCGGCACTGTCTATCTGGGTGATGTACTACTGTTATTTAGATATAATGAGGGTAAAGTCCATAGGTCCATTTTCCAGATGAAGGAGTGCCCAACAATGCATTATTAGAAGAGACAAGTAGGGGGCACTCTACTATCTGTTGCCAGATGGACGATATTGTAAACTGATGGTACAATTCACGTAGATAATACAATTAAGTAGAATTTATTGTATAGAATAAAAAAGTATAGTAGTGTAGGTCACTTACAACAAACTAAACAAAAAGGAAAATAGATAAAAAGTCGCGCTGTGCGATCCTGGTGATCGGTGTTGTGTCTTATGGAATATATGACTTGATCGTTGAGAGCCCTGAAGTCCTTTAGTTGGAGCAAAAAAAGAGTCTATCGGTCAAAAAACTGGATTAATCGTTCGTAGTGATCCAAATGAACAGATATGCAGGTGAGTCAAATGTCACTTGGAGGGATAAGGTTCTATATGTTAGAGATGGTTAGTACAGCATTATTTCTTGGATGTTAATACTCCAAGATAAGGTATGCAATGAATGGCAACTATAAAGTCATATATATCAGTACACAGGTTATATGTACTTTACCCCTCCTGAAGGAGTTTTGTCCGGTAGTGGTTTGCTTGGATGATCCAGTCGGCGTGCGATCGGACGCCTGCTGTGTGCCTAGGACCTTCCGAGTTGTTTCACGTGATTTTGCCAGGTCACGTGATCGGAATGGGTCCACGTGATCGGAGGGGTACGTGAGGAGGCTGGACTGCCTCAGATGATGTCACTGTTTATGCGCGCGCAACAATGTGAGCGAAACTTGTACTTGTACTGCTCACATCCAGAAATACATTGGTGTAGAATCCATAAATGGTAATGGCTGCTAAAAACCAAACTTGTTTCGGGGCCTGAACTTGCCCCTTCCTCAGTGGTCAGCAGCATAGTGTCATCTGGGCCCTTTTATAGAAGGTTGCACCTTAATGGGAGGTGTCTCTTTTTTGGGAAAGACGGTAAGAAAAACAGAACTGGATGGTCTTCCAGTCCCGGATCACGTCAGAAAAAACTTAATGGAGCTGAACGAGGTCCTCATTGATACGGATTGGAATAGATGGAAATAGAAGTTGGCTACGATATACTGTGTGATTCGTACCGAATACATACAAATTAATACATAAATCAAATACAAGAAAAAAATTTAATGAAATAAAAAACAATGAGAAAATTCAAATGGAGTAAAAGATTTTAGATACAGTAGAAAATGCCATGTATATAAAAATGTGACATAAGGAAATGTGACATAAGGAAAGGATAGCACTGCGGTTACAGGATGCTACTGCTGGTTTGAAAAAAAAGGGTGATAAAATAACCCCTGAAATATAAAACACAAAGGTAGAAAAAACACTGCTGCGGTTTTGAACTGCTATCATATATTAAAATTCAATGTATCTCGCGTTAGTATCATTCTGTTCTGTCAGAGATATGTTCCCTTCCGGAATAGGTATAAACGGAATATAGTGAGACTATGTAGATGGTTTAGACATAGGTGATTTTTCAATGTCTAAACCATCTACATTTCCTTATGTCACATTTTTATATACATGGCATTTTCTACTGTATCTGAAATCTTTTACTCCATTTGAATTTTCTCATTGTTTTTTATTTCATTAATTTTTTTTATTGTATTTGATTTATGTATTAATTTGTATGTATTCGGTACGAATCACACAGTATATCGTAGCCATCTTCTATTCAGCTCCATTAAGTTTTTTCTGACGTGATCCGGGACTGGAAGACCATCCAGTTCTGTTTTTCTGACCGTCTTTCCCAAAAAAGAGACACCTCCCATTAAGGTGCAACCTTCTATAAAAGGGCCCAGATGACACTATGCTGCTGACCACTGAGGAAGGGGCAAGTTCAGGCCCCGAAACACGTTTGGTTTTTAGCAGCTATTACCATTTATGGATTCTACACCAATGTATTTCTGGATGTGAGCAGTACAAGTACAAGTTTCGCTCACATTGTTGCAGCTTGCAAGTCAATACAGGCACGCCTAAACAGTGACATCATCTGAGGCAGTCCGGCCTCCGCACGTACCCCTCCGATCACGTGGACCCATTCAGATCACGTGACCTGGCAAAATCACGTGAAACAACGCGGAAGTTCCTAGGCACAAAGCAGGCGTCCAATCGCACACCGACTGGATCATCCAAGCGAACCACTACCGGACAAAACGCCTTCAGGAGGGGTAAAGTACATATAACCTGTGTACTGATATATATGACTTTATAGTTGCCATTCATTGCATACCTTATCTTGGAGTATTACCATCAAGAAATAATGCTGTACTAACCATCTCTAACATATAGAACCTTATCCCTCCAAGTGACATTTGACTCACCTGCATATCTGTTCATTTGGATCACTACGAACTATTAATCCAGTTTTTTGACCAATAGACTCTTTTTTTGCTCCAACTAAAGGACTTCAGGGCTCTCAACGATCAAGTCATATATTCCATAAGACACAACACCGATCACCAGGATCGCACAGCGCGACTTTTTATCTGCATTTCCCTTTTTTTTTTAAATAACCACTTTTTTTTATCTTTTTGGCGCCAAATTGTGTATATTGTATTTTATCTATTTTCCTTTATGTTTAGTTTGTTGTAAGTGACCTACACTGCTATACTTTTTTTATTCTATACAATAATTGTATTATCTACGTGAATTGTACCATCAGTTTACAATATCGTCCATCTGGCATCAGATAGTAGAGTGCCCCCTACTTGTTTTACAAATTTTTTAACCTGACCCTTATGTCTGCTAGGTCAAGGGGAATGATAATGTCCAGAAGTAAGGCACAATGCAGAATTAATTATATGTTCCAGAATTAATTCATGGCTAATACAAAAGTAGACTTGCCAAGGGAGCCGACAGCTCCTCTTTAAAGGGGTTGTTCCATCTCAGACACTCTGGGCATATTGCTAGGATATGCCCCCAATATCTGATCGGGGCGGGTCCCACCACTGGGACCCACACCTATACTTGGAATGGAGCCGGCAAAGTCCCAGAGGGCACATGGTACATGCGTGGCCGTCCTCCATTCATTCCTATGCGAGAGCCGAAAATAGCCGAGCGCTGGCTCTGCTATTTCCGTTAGCCCCATATAAGTGAATGGAGCGGTGGCCGCGCTTCATTTCAATGGGACTTCCAATAATAGGCGAGCAAGCCGGTCGGCTGTTTTCAACGCTCCCATAGGGATGACTGGAGGGAGCCACAGATCCGCGGTGCGCCTTCCGGGACTTTACCATCTCCATTCTAAGTATAGGTGTGGACCCCAGAGGTTGGACCCACACCTATCAGACATTGGGGCCATATCCTAGCGATATGCCCCCAATGTCTGAGATAGTACAACCCCTTCAATGACTGAAGATATACTTGTCAGTAACAATATATACAATTGAGAAAGTTTAATCATTGTGTGTTAGGACTTACCAGGTCAATATAACACCTGACAGGAAGGTGGACACATAATGGTTCAGGACCCACCAGCCTTTAATTCTGTAAAAGATTTTTTTTTTTATGATACTAAAGGATTTAAAAGGTGAGTATACTGCAAGGTCTTTTACTTCTACATTTTAAAGATATCTGGTACTAAATCTTTTGACCTAGAAAACCATTTTGATCAGGGGCGTAGCTATAGGGGAAGCAGGGCAAGCGGCTGCTTTGGGGCCCAGACCCAGAAGGGACTCATCCAGGAGGAGAAGGACTAAAAGATTTTGTCAGGGCCCCCTCAACAGTATTACACAATGAAATTATATACAGTAGCAGTATAGACGGATGGAACAGCTGCCGGGTCTGGTCTGAGAGAGTGATCTTTACTAGCCACAGGAATGGGGGCGGCATAAAAGGAAGGGGTAGCGAAAAAAATTACTGGGGGAGGGGGCCCCATTCAAAAATTTGCTGTGGGGCCCAGTCATTTCTAGCTACGCCACTGATTTTGATGGCTGAATATTCTCTAGCATTTATATACAGTAATTTACAATTTTGGTGTACATAAAATAAACATGTCTTGGTGCTGAGCCATTCCCTTTATTGTTTGCAAGAGAATGGAGCAAGAGCCATTTTACACAGGACAAGGATTGGGGCAATTATCAGAAACAAATGTTACTACAACACTCATTCCTAATAATTAGCCTGTAAAGGGGCCACCATTCAACCAACCAACAAGCAAACACTCATTTGTTGAGTAATTGCATCTTTCAGGAGGCACCTAAAATCCTCTATAAAAGGAAGCTGTATGGGGACAAACAATCTTTGTAACAATCATTCATCCTAGAAATTCTTGCATGTAAATGCAGCTATCGAGCAGGCAATGGTCAGGAATAAATGTTCCTATGAACGTTTGTTCCCAAGCATTGTCTGCTCTATTGTTGTGCTGGTGGTCCATGCCCACCGCTGCCCCATTCCTCCGGGTGAGCAAGAATGCCTCATCACTCACTGGGTCCCACTCCCCTCTGTTCTGCGACCCTCACCTGCTTCTTCCTCCTCTGCTGCTGATAGTGGCCCCTGGTGCTTCTCTAGCAGGCCACAGGCTGCTTCTGCTTCCAGGTTCCATCATCCTGTCTTTAGGGCGCACGCTCTCCTGCAGACCCTTAAAGGACCAGTGTGTGCATGCCCTGATCTGTTCCAGCTATGGCTGACTTTTGTTTGTACTGAAGGCACCTTCACTAGGTGGAACGTGCTTGACCTTATGGTTCCTAGCTTGCCAATTTGACCAGTGAAGGTGTGCTAAAACTCTGCTTCTTTCCCTGACCATAGCCCTTCTAACGTACTGACCCTTCGCTGCCCACCCTACCTCGGATTAGTGTACACTGACATCGGATTAGTCTGCCCTGACCTCTGCCTGTTTACTGACTACAAGTATTGCCTTATCCCTTGATGCTTCAAAACCGTGTTTCTAAGCACCATGGGTCAGCTGGCAACTACATTGGGACTACTCAAAGAGGTAGCAGTCTGGTGGCTCACCTGCAACGATAACAAGATCCCTGTATAGGGAATAAAGTGTGAAAACCAGGGGACCACCAGGAATAGCCCAAAGTGAAACTGGTTGATTGGTACAGTGAGTCCACTACCTGATACCTTTATTGGCCTATTTGAAAGAGCCCATACAACAAGTTCAGATAATCAATATCTACATTATATTAAAATTAACATATATAGACTATAAAAAGGAAAATAATACAATAAAATCTGACCTGGAGCCGTTGTTTATTAAAATGCTCTCTCGAATAGTTAGAGTGCAGTAATACCAAACCAGAAGGAAGTTAAACATGGCATCGGTCACCCTGAAAGTAAATTCAACAAGAGGATGTTAAAGTGATAAACTCATTCTTACTAAGGCTGCATTCACATCTCCGTCAGGATGATCTGGACAGACAAAAAAACTCTGAATGCAACGGTATTTGTCCAGATCACCGCCATATCTCATTACAGTAAATGGAGATCCGGCAGTGCACTAGATCGGGTGAACTCCGGCAGGCTGTTTTCTGCTAGAACAGCCTGCCAGAAACGATCAATGGAAATGTGAAGAGGGACTAACATCTACATTTCTTGATAGTGATGATAACAGATAGAGTAGATAAAGTAGATAACTTCAATGCCCGTTAATATCTACATCTGTACAATATACCCACCTGGAGTTCAGAAGAAAACGACAAACAAAGGAAAAGACCAGCAGGATCATTGTGAGGTACAACTTGAATTTCTCATATTCATCTTTGTAAGCAAACCTGACCACAGAAGAGAAAACATTAACAGATGTATCCAGAACACATACAGATGTACACCAAGACGCCTTTCCAAAGTGACACCAAAGTCTATGGGTAGAACATTAGTTTAGGGATTAGGAGGTGGCATGACTGCCAAAGGGATTCTAGGGGCCACTTTGAGCCGGGGGTCTTAGATCATTGACAGTACTGATGCAAACTTATGAAATGTCTCTATAATGTGTATTTAAAAGTTTGCATTTGCACATATTGGCAAAATATTTTCCCAATTTAAAGGGGTTTAGTGATTTCATTGTTTCTTTACTACTGTACATTTTATTCTAATTCTACCTCCTCTATCTAGTGCACCCCCTACAGATACTACAAACTAACTTTAATAGTGAAGCGAAAACAGACCCACTCACCCTTAATATCGGTTTGACTTACTTAGCCTGTTTGCTCAGGAGGGTTACATTCACGTTTCCCAATACCAGGCTCAAGTACAATCTGAAAGAGAATAGGACACAAGTATTGTCCACTACTCAGCACATCTGCTGCTCAGGTAGGAAACAACATGTATGGTAGGTGATCTAGTGCAATTTATTTTGACTCTCCACTTCTGCAACCACATGATAGGATATTGTTAGGAATTTGGATATGCCAATAGTTATATATCAGATACACAGCCTTTAGTAATTTGCTTCAGAAAATGTTACACGATTATACTTCAGACCATGGCATCTCATGCTTTTATTTCTGTGGCCTCCCCAGTTAGAACATGAAAACATGTGGGTCTCACCAGTGGTCTAAATCTGGTCAGACTCTAATGTGCGTTGGGAGCTCTCGACTCTCCATAGATAGCTGATGTTGGGGGAAGACAAAGATTGGGTGAAATTATTATAGTCGCCCGATCCTTTTGTTCTCTTGGGAGACACGCAGACACCAGAAGTGTCTGGCAGCGGCTTTCTTCCCTCTCCCCATAGAATATACATACACATTGGTCAGAGTCAAATGTGTATGTGTTTGGGGTGGCGGGAGAGATAGCGGTCGGCCGAACGATCATTCAGCCAACAGTTATTAAATGTGTATGGGCAGCTTAAGTCAATGCTAAAATTAAAATGGCAGTCAGTTTATCTTTCATTGGTCTCCTGAACCCAGTAGAACATTAAAGTGTAACGGTCATGAATTTATTTAATAAATTTTTTTTGCTAATGTATAGGAAAAGAGATAGGGAAAGTTTTTCTAATATAGATTATTTAGAGAATTTGTACATTTATAGTAGAAAACTTGCCCAGAAACGTCAATTAGCAGCGCTCTCGAATAAGGCACATCCGTCTTCCTAGTACAGTGCAGTACGGACTGGGAAGACGGGCAGGGCTGGGAGCTGCTGCCCTCACAGAGTGGACAGTAGATGTGCGTGGGCTGTGCACCCCTGGGCTAGGGCCTAGGTTCTTATTGTTCAATAGGTTTTTATTGAAGTATAAATTTTTGAACTAAGCAGTTTACAATATTTCACATTTACAACAACAAGCTAAAACAAGGGTAAAAGGTGTCCAATATCACATTTAGTACATTAAATGTCAGTCGAGGCATAAGCCTACTCTGGGCCAGAAGAGCGGCACATCAGATATATGAGCTCACTGTTTATAAGAAGACGTACAGGTACAAAGAGGTAACTTGGGGGGGGGAGTGTGGGGGGGGGGCAAGTAGGCTACCACAAACATGCAGGTAAAGGAGATGCAAATTTGCTGGAGAGCCAGTCTGTTAGGGGTTAAATACCACCTTAATTGAAATTTTCTGGCTTGTTCTACATGCTTTATTCAATTGGAGCTCTTGAAAGACCAATACATTGCAGCTCTCCATTGGTTAACAGTAAACACTTCATTAAATTCTTGTTCCTATCTCAACATGATAGGATCCTGTTCTAATTTTAAATATTTGGATAAGATTAGGATACGCTTGAATAGAATTATGGCTCCTTTTATGCCATTAATTTGGGTGTTTTCCTTTAGGCACGTGGACCTTGAAGGTGGTTTGCCCGGCCTTTATTTTTCAGACAAGATCCATTTGTCAGAGATTGGCTTGGACATTTTCAACTTGGACATGCAAGCTATAATTGAGATAGTTATGGGTGGGGTGGGGCCCACGCCGCCTGTTTAGCCGGCGCATGCGCATTAATTACTGTGATGCCGTACAAGGAATAGGCATCGCAGTGCGCATGCGCTGGCCGACGGACTGAGTGCGCAGGTGCGGGATCTCGGCGAAATCGTGGCAAATATGGGGGAACTGCTCAAACCCCAAGCACTGTGGCGTGTTTCTCATTGGGGGAGCAGTCCCACCGCATGTGGACCGCAGCAAACAACCATCCCCAGCAAAAAATGCGTACAATGGAGGATGCCGGCACGGTCCACATGCACCACAAAGGCATCCTACACAAAACGGAGCATTGTGCGGATGAAAATATAATTATATAAATCACAGAAAAAAAAATGCACCAAACGGATATGCCACTGACTATACTAGCTAGTCATACAAGCAGATATTAAAAGCTGAGACTTTTGCCAATATATTCCTGTCAGGAACACATCGGAGCCCATCATGCACCAGCTAGTATAGTCAGTGGCATATCCATTTGGTGCATTTTTTTCTGTGATTTATATGATTATATTTTCATCCGCACAATGCTCCGTTTTGTGTTGGATGCCTTTGTGGTGCATGTGGACCGCGCCGGCATCCTCCATTGTACGCATTTTTTTGCTGGGGATGGTTGTTTGCTGCGGTCCACATGCGGTGGGAGTGCTCCCCCAATGAGAAACACGCTACAGTCTTTGGGGTTTGAGCAGTTCCCCCATATTTCTGTGATTTTGTTCCATATGTATTGAATGTGCCTTCACCTGGCATTAAACACTCTTTTGCAACCGGTAACCTCCATCACATGGTCTGATATGGGTGAGGCTTACAGGCTTGCTTTATTCACATTGCATTAGTTGTCCTGCTATGCGGTTGTGTGGAAGCTTGGCTGTGAGCTGGATTACATCACCTTCAGACCATAGTTAGCATAGTGGTAGGACCCTTGCCTTGCTGAGTGACCGTGACGTGGTGCATGATGGGCTCCAATGTGTTCCTGACAGGAATATATTGACAAAAGTCTCAGCTTTTAATATCTGCCTCTGGGCACTTGCGAGCCCTCATTTGCATATGCTACTAAGTTGTTTTTTGCCGATTTTATAAGTCCAGGATTGCTCATAAAAGGTAACGTTTTTATTAACTGTAAGGCTGCTAGAAAGCTATGGGAAGGGTTAAAGAGGTGAAACTTTGATGACAGTCTCCCTTTAAGTTATTGGTATATTGATACAGTTTAATTTTGGATCAAGTTAATCTTTAATAAAGCTGGCCGTGGCCTAATTTATTCCGCCCAAATACTTGTGTCCACGTGTTTATTATTTATTTATAGGGTTGAATATTTATAAGTAATTTTATGGTACATTCATATGATTTATAATCCCATGAACGGTTGTTTGTTTTCAATAGTGCATGGTAAGATACTGGCATATAGGTTAGATAGTTTAGGATGCACAGTCTTAGGAGGGCTAAAATAAGACTGATAAATATTACCACCTTGAGAAGTATGGTGTGGGGTTAAAGTGCCCAACAGATGACGCAACTGAAGGTATTGGTAAACCTGACTATTTGGGAGAAGGTATGTGGTGTGTAGAAATGAAAAATCCACAAGAATAGAATCGGCGTACAAACAACCTAGAGAATGGATTCCCCTTGAGGTCCACATTGACAGATTCATATTGGGAATATGATATTCCAACGCTACCATGGGGATCTTTTCCCACAGAACATTAAAGAGTTTAATGGATTCGGTGAAGTGGGCCCAGATAAACAAAGTAGTTTGCATAGTAGATAAGGGTATCTGGATCCATTTCTGTGGAGCAGTAGGAGACCACCATTCCAGTGCTTGCTCCGCTAAGTTAGCCAAGTAGTATCTGTATAAAATCGGGGATACCCAAACCTCCGGATCTTATCGGGGGATATAGTGCAGATTTTGGTATTCTAGGACATTTGTTGTGCCATATAAAATTTAAGAGATCCCGTTGGAACGGAGTTATTAGTTTTCTCGGTAATTGTAGGGGAAGACACCGAAAATAGTAAAGAACTTTTGGGAGGGATAGCATTTTAGCTGCATTAATATGGGCAACCCATGATAATTGAACCTGTGACATTTGAGCGTCGTCCTTTTGTGTGCGGAGGTTAAGTTATGAAGCACACCAGCTAAGGAGCTTTCAGGATTTGTCAGTGTCAGTATCACATCATCCGCGTAAAGACCAATCAATTGAGATGCGTCCCCCACTTTAATTCCCTCAATCTGAGAACAGGACCTAACTTTAGTTGCTAATGGTTCCATAATTCATGAAAATAATAATGGAGACAGCGGGCACCCTTGACGGGTTCCATTCGAGATTTGGAAGGGGACTGAGAGATATCCTGAGGCTAATACTTTAGCGGACGGGTTAGTATATAATCCCATTATAGCCATAAGTATGTGCCCATCAAATCCAAATCTTTGGAGTACCTGATCCAGGAACCCCCAATGTACCCTGTCGAAAGCTTTTTCAGCATTAAGAGAGATGAACATTGTGGGGTTCCTGGATTTCCTGGCTAGGTCTATAAGATTAAGCATACGTCTGGTGCCGTCCCTGCATTGTCTTCCGGGGACAAATCCTACTTGGTCTGGGTCCACCAAGGAGGGTAAGAACTTGTTAATACGGGAGGCCAAAATTTTTGCATATAATTTTAAGTCTGCATTAAGCAGAGATATGGGGCGTAGGTTAGCAGAAGTATTTGGGGGTTTACCCGGTTTTGGGAGTGTTATTACAGTAGCAAAGAGCATCTCTGGGGGAATCAAACCTGTTGTGAAGAAACTGTTATAAAGGGTGGAAAGGTAAGGAGTCAATTGGGCCTGAAAAGTTTTGTAGTAATTGGAGATGAAACCATCCGGTCCCGATGCTTTACCTGACGGAGTGGCTTTAATGGCAAAAGATATATTTTCTGCAGAGATCGGTCTGTTGAGTTATGACAGTAAGGGAAGGGAGATTTAGCAAGTTTAAAAAGGAATCTATGCCTTTCTTATCAGGTTGAGGAGTTGAGGTATCGTCTTTAAGGTTGTATAATCTTGCATAATATGAGGCTAATGCGTTTGTTATCTCTTGTGGATGCGTAATTGTGCAGCCATCAAAGTGCAGTTTCTCTATTCTAGAGTTTGCAGCTCTTTTCTTAAGCCTGTTTGCTGGCAGAGAGCCTGCACGATCCCCCATATGATAGTAGGTGGAGCGTAGTCTACACATCACTCTTTCAGGTTTATATAGGAGAAGAGATCGGAGATGAAGTCGGCCATTTTGAAGATCTTTCAGATGAGCGTGGGAGGGGTTATCTTTATATCGTTGATCTGCTGTTTCCAACCTCAATAGAGCCTCCTTCAACTGTCGGTTTCTACGTTTTTTGAGACGCTCAGCAGATTTCAAAAATATTCCTCTCATGCATGTCTTGTGGGATAGCCACAAGGTGGACGAGGATGTCTCTGGAGACTCATTGAGGCTGAAAAAAATCCTGTAAATGGGTGCGATATTCTTCTATACTTTTGTCACATTTGAGTAAGTATGGATTTAATCTCCATTGTGGGGGTGAATGGTTGGGGAGGCTGGAGTCTATCTCCAAGGAAATAGGAGCGTGGTCGGACCACTTAGCAAACCCAATATCCGTCTTAACTGTTTTATGCAGAAGATCTCTGGAGATCAGAAAGTAATCAATGCGAGACTGCGTATAATGGGAGGAAGAGAGATGTGTGTAATCATGCTCGCCTCCGTGCTTATATCTCCAAATATCATGCAGGGAATTAAATTTGAGAGAGTTTTTTTTAATCTTCACGACTGGTGCTTGCATGTGTGAAGCAATCTATCCCCGCATCTATCGGGATGTTAAAGTCTCCTCCCATTATCACAGCCCCCAACGCCACCCTTTGCGTTTTCCTGTAAAGCTTATTAAAGAAAACCTTTTGCCTTACATTAGGTGCATGCACAGATACTAATGTATTATGTGCGCCCTCTAGTGTACAGATTAGAAAAACATAACGACCCGCAAAGTCTGTTATACCTTGGTGTAACACTGTAAGGTATGAGGCCCTGATGCTACTGAGGCCCTGATGCATATAAATGTACCCGCTTTTCTTTTCTTAATTACTGGTGAATAAAAAAATATGTGGGAAGAGACAGTGGGTACACCTGTGTTTCTCCGATTCCATTAATGAGATTCCTGTATAAATGCTACAACACATTTAGATTGAATCAGATCTAACCACATTTGAGAGCGCCTAAATGGGGAGTTTAGCCCTCTTACATTATTAGAGTAGAACTTTAGCCCTGCCATGGAAAAATATATGGAGCAGGTTTCACCGACATAAAACTAATATGACATATACCATATCTAGCTGCATAAGTGGTATGTACACCGGAAAAGGATAACAACCATTGGCGGCAAAAATAGCGCACCAAACAAGTAAAAGGGGGGTACACACAAACTCTTCATAAAACTGCAGTGATCTGAGAACAAGGTAAAATGAAAATAATTAGATGCCTACTTAGAGGAGATAGTATTACCTCTGTATCAGAAAAAGCAGACCAGTAGGGGGGAAAAGAACAGATGTTAAGTTCTTACATGCCCCAACTGCCCTCCATCCATATGAATATAGAAGAGGGGGAGTCCAAGTGGTCACACGGTTTCCCATTCTGGGGCAATTCTGTTGGGTGTGTTCCCGTCTTCTTTCCCAGCACGCGGGATATCAGGAAGCAGTCCCCATTTGTGTAGGAGAAGCACCGCTTCTTGTGGAGAGGTGCAGATTGTTTGCTGGCCATTCCCAGTGATCAATAGCTTAACAGGGAATCCCCAAAGATAGCAAATTTTTTGATCACGGAGAGTCTTAGTGATTTGGGCATATTCTCTCCTTTTAGCCAATGTAGCTGCAGAGAGATCTGGGAACACCGAGACATCCTTAAAGGAGGCTGATGGGGCTGGGTTCTGCCTTAGGGCCCTCAAGAACATCTCTTTAATATGGTAGAAATGGATTTGCGCTACCACATTGCGCGGGAGAGAGGGATCTAGCCCCTTGGGTTTGGGTATACGGTGAATCCTATCAATGACGAGATCTTGTTCAGAGAGTGCAGGGATGGCCTCTTTCGTTAGACCTTTCAAGAAGGATTCAGGTGCCCCCGGCTCAACCGATTCCAGTATTCCCCTCAGCCTCACATTATTGCACCTATGTCGGTCCTCAAGGTCTTGAATCTTGTTTTTGATCTATTAGCGTGTTATGTGACGTGGCAAACTCGGCCATCTTGCCCTCCACGTGAGAGCTTCGCTCTCCCAAGCCCTGGATTTCGCGCCTAATGTCCTTCAACATGCTGGAGAGGTCCGCTTTAAGTGAGGACCTGAGTGAATCCAACAAGGCGCGCATGGTACCTTCAGTGAGCGGTAGAGCTGCTGTGCCTGCAGGCAGATGATCCAGTGGATTTCCTGGGGTCCCCAAAAGGTGAGGCCGGGGAAGTAGTTGTCTGAGGCGCCGAGGCGGGAGAACCCGAGGTACCTGGGCTGGACGGGGATGTTTTCGCAAAAAACTCAGTAAGTTTCTTCGCCGCCTGCCTCCTTCTAAGTTTACCCATCTCGGGTGCTCGGAAGAAGTCACTTGGAGTGAGAGAATTTCCTTCAAGTGGTCTTTGTGAGCCGCTTAGGATGGATACGAGCGGAGCAGATGAATTATGCGGCTGTCGCCATCAATGTGCAGGCCACTACCTAGGGCCTAGGTTCTTAACCTGTGGCGTGTGTACCACACGGCATACATGTCATGTCAGTAGGAGGTACTTTTAGGCATAACTGTACAGAGAAATACATTTTACACTGCTCCCAAGTTGGAGTGCCACTTTACATTTGACAAAATTGAGAATATCCCAAAAAAAAAATTCACATCAGTCTTACCCATTTTTCTTTGGGAGGAAAGATTCCATTTCAAAAAACGCCTTCTCTCGCAGCTTAATAGTTTCTTTGATTTCCTTAATTTGTTCTTCATTATCTTGTGTGTACTTTATCCTGGATAAATATAAAAACATGTCCCACATAAGTGATAAGCAGCTTTCAGTTAACACAGGAAAAAACAGCCTCCTTCTCTAAGGCTACATGCACACGACAGTGAAAAAAAAAAGTCAGTTAAAAACGTACATTTTTTTCACTGATGCCTTTCTGAGAAACGGACATTAAAAATGGACCCATTCAATTGTATGGGGGCAGACTGTCAGTGAAAAACGGACAAGATAGCATGTTCTATTTTTTGATGTCCATTTTTCACTGACAAAAAAACTGCCCTGTGAATAAGCCCATAGACTACCATTGGTCTTAAAATGGACGAGTGATGTCGTGTGCATGTAGCCTAACTATATGTGCCTCCATCACATACCCCAGCAAGCAGAAACAATTTAATTTCCACTACAAGAGCAGGGTCCCAAACAAACACCATTATAGTCAATGGGGTCTGTTCGGTTCAGTTATGTGCCCAATATTTTCATTATTCTTCTCCTACAACTAAGCAGAACAATGAAACTTCATACCGTTGGTGTGAATCTAGCGTAAGGGTGCAGAGCTAGCAGATATACCCCAGCCTTGAGGGGGTTGAAAGGCCCTTCTGCCACAAAAGAAGACATCAGGATTATACAGAATACATGTGAGGTTAACCATATTGATATGAGGCTGGAGTGTAGTTGCTTGGCAAATGCAAAGCCAAATCAAGAGCACTCAATGCTGAAAAACACTGGTTTCTGTATACTTCTACCTAGTGGTGGCTGCAGGCAGTTTTATTATGTAAGGGATGGAGACCTGTATGGAGGAAATTTGGCAGTGTATTTATACCAGTTGATTAGTATTACTATATTCAAAAATTATAGTGCTTAGACTGGGCACCATATTTATGAAGTCAGGTATAGTTGGAACAACTACTGTTGGAAAAAGGCTTAAGATTCAACAACATTCAAGATTCAACTACTGTTGGAAAAAGGTCCAAGATTCAACTGATATTCTGCCGCATGTTGCACAGGGGAAAGACATTGGAACACTGCTGGCAGACTGCTTGTACTGCACATCGGTATTCACAGAGCTCCCATTATAAAGATGTTATAAAATTAGGTGTGAAAATTAAAAAGGGACCTAAACCTTTGCTGAAGAGCTTTTCAACTACTTTCTCATGCTGGAAAAACCAAGCAGAGCTGAGGAAACCAGAAGGCACAACTGCTCGGAGAAACATTGCTGCCCCTCGGTGGTTTCAGTTAAGACTTAGACCCCCTTGTAAAAGGGTTTTCCAGGATTTTTTGTATTTTATATTGAAGGCCTAGTCTCAGGATGTGTCAACAATATTTGATTCCCAGAGGTCCAACACCCCGCCGATCAGCAGTGGAGCTGGTTACTGCAGCGTTGCTCCCACTGAAGTGAATGGGATCAGCATTGCAGAAAGCAGCTCCGTCCACTGCATAATTGCTGATTAGTGGAGGTGCATGGAATCGGAGACTGGCTCATCAGATATTCTGTGGATAGGCAATCGATAAAAATAAAATAAAAAATCCTTGAAAATTTTACTATGGGTCTAAATGACTTCTGTGTACATCCTGTAAGTACACAATGCATTCCTAGAGGAGGACCTGCCCATTGCAGGTCTGGTAACCCCAGGCGATCAGCAGATACAGCTAGGGAAACCGTGGATTGTGGTTTGTGTATGGCATAATGCATGCTTGATTGAGGCGCTCTGTATATGAAGTCCATATGCCCCAAAAGGACAATGGACGGGAGTGTCCTACACTTTTAGCCTTGCGTTATATATATTTATTTAGTGCTGATACAAAGACAAAGTATTCGGGCTGTGTACAGAGGGGATACCTCTGAGTGGAGCTTAGTAATTACACTCTGCAGTGAACTATACTAGCATCTGCTGCTTAATTTCCATAAGTGCCAGACATTACATACTTCTTCAAGTCCAGTGACAGGTCTTTAAACTTTTTCTTCTGCCGGCTAATGGAGCTGGAGCACCGTGTCTGCAGCTTTGTTAATTCCTCCAACTGCTGCTTGTAGGAGCGATGGGCTTCCTGATAGATAAAACACAAACAGACAACTAACTTTGCTGCTAGAATCCAAGGTGGCGTCAACTTTGTTGGGAAGTCAAGATAGTTAAGTAATTTGATGCAGACAGTTGATGAATGAGGAGGAGACATAGCTCAACAGTCAGCCAAATCTTATACATTTTTCAAAAAACTCAATTAATAACATAAAAAAATAAAAATAAAATCAAAACTACTAAAATGATTAAAAGTGTACATGTAGTAGCATAAAAGGCAAGAGAGGTACTAGAAAAGAAAAGTGCCTTACAGGCCAGTATCTAGTGCAATTTTCATATGCAGTTTTTACTGCTATGGTTTTTCCCTATTAAATCATTGAAAAAAGCACAGCATACCCTGGTGAACAAAAACTGTGCTGCATTGTGTGAGTGGGCCTTGTGGCCCAGCCCCTCCCAGCAGTGATTGACAGGTACATGCTGGACTTGGCATTTAAAGGTTGCAAAAAATTTGATTTGCCACTAAAATTTCAGCCGCAGTGACAACTTGCTATATACTTTTTACAGAGCCATCAGTGCTGGACTGAATAATAAAAAAAAGTCAACAATCATGGTAGCGAGTACAAAAAAACTATTGAAGCATTTCGATTGCATATGCGATCTTAATCATACCTTACAGCCAAATCCAATGTGAACAGGACAAAAATAGCCAGGAACATGGCTGTAGGGTATGATTAAAATCACATTTGCAATCAACATGGCTGTAGGGTATGATTAAAATCACATATGCAATCGAAACGCGTCAATATTTTTTTGTACTCACTGCCTGGATTGTTGACTATTTTATTATTCAATAAAGAAGGAGATTTTACCTTCTGGTGCAGCTGGATATTTTGTCCTTAATTTCTCTGCAGGGTCAAAAGAAGGTGAGAAGAAAGGGCGATGTGGGGCATCAACTCCCTCCCCCTCCTGCTTCTTTACTGTCCGGCCAGGGGCTCGAGGATTCTGGCATCTGTCCTGGGCTTTCAACACTGGAGTCTAAATTTTGGGGTCTGGTGAAAGGTCTTTATTTAACATGTAATAATGCAGATTTTTTATTTGACAACCCAAAAAAATATCATTTTGCTCCTAAATGTTTAGACTTCGGAACCAAAGATGGCTTAAGGGCTACGTACACCTTTTGTTTATGATTGCATTTTACTCTTTTTTGGTGAAAAATCATATTTTCAATTGGCCTTTATTTAAAAATATTGAGCCATTCTGTCACAAGGGGTTAACTGTTTTTCTAACTGTGTGGCAGGTACTTCTCAATTTTGCCAATAACCCTTATCTCTAAACTACTAAAAGGTCATAAACACTTACGCCACATTCTTATCCGTAAGATAAGAACTGAGCAATGATGAGTGTTTATAAAAGGGTAGAGAGCAGAGATAAGGAGTCCATCTGCTTGAAGATAGAAAGTCCAAAGGGTGCAACTAGAGCATCTCCACTCTATTAAAAATATGGAATACTTTTTTGTGTAAAGACCAAAATGAAAAAAATAATTTTTAACTCAAAATAAGTACAATGCAATAATAAAATAAAAAAATTTCCCCCAAAAGATGTACAGTCTTTAAGTGTTTTTTTAATTTTTTATAAAACTTCTAAGCTCTGAACTATTGAGAGGGGAGCTAGGAGCCCTTCCTCAAAAGGGGTTGTCTCACAAAGAATATTCTACAGTTTTTAAACCAGCACCTGGATCTGAATACTTTAGTAATTACATGTAAAGCAAAAGAGTAATTCGATAAAATCTATCTGTATAGCTCCACCCGCTATTTTCTTTTTACTTATTCCTTTGACCTGCTCAATGAGAAGGTCGCACATGCTCAGTTTCATTCTTCAACTGCCTCCTGAGCTGTGATAGGGAGAGCATGGACATGCCTCCTGAGCTGTGATAGGGAGAGCATGGACACGCCTCCTGAGCTGTGATCGGGAGAGCATGGACACACCCCCTGAGCTGCAGCAGAAAATACACTTCCCTTGAGCTGTCAGCTTGATATAAATCTAGCAGAGCAATGAATGGGAAGATCTCTGGATCCATGTGAGGTATAAGGCCGGTTCTAGCTAGATTAGAAATATGCTGTCATGTACTATATGATGTCTGGTTTTCATTTTTTACATTAGTCATGGGATAAACCCTTTAATGTATACAGCAGACTCATAACTGTATGCTTTTATAGCTGCTATTAACCAAACAGCAGAATATTTTGTCAGCATAGTGACTCAAGACATGTGATGTGACTGCGATTGTGCAAGTCATCATTTACTTCTACTGGTCTGTAGATGCTGACTGTCAGCTACAAATTATAATTTACAGTGCTGTGAAAAGGTATCCCCCCCCCCCACCAGATTTCTTATATTTTTGCCTATTTGTCACATTTGAATGTTTCAAATCATCCATTGCATTTTAATGTAAGATCTAGACAACACAAATAAACACAATACCAATTACATTTATTAAAGATAAAGATTAATTCAAAACCTAGATCCCTCACGTGAAAAAGTAATTGCCCCTTAAACCTAATAAAGCATTGTGCCACCCCTGGTAACAGCAACTGCTATCAAACACTTGCAATAGCTGGCAATGGCACTCCAAATCCTTGGCTTGGTGTCTTTTGAGCCATTCAGAGGTGGATTTTCTTGAGTGCTTCAGATCATTGTCTTGCCATATTACCCAACTTGAGCTTGGGGTCATGAACCGATGGGTGGACATTTTACTTCAAGATTTTCTGATAGAGAACAGAATTCATGGTTCTATCAATTATGGCAAGTTGTCCAGCTCCCGCAGAAGTAAAGATGTCTTTATGCTGGAATGCAGTATTGGCTGTATGCTACATGAAACCATTCACAGATTATTATTCCAAAAGTCTTAGGAGTCACCTACATGTTTTTGTCAAATGTGAGATGAGCCTTCGTGTTCTTTTTCCATCATTAGTGGTGTGTACCTTGCAACTCTCAACTGGATGCCATTTTTGCCCTGCCCAGTGTCCTTCATACTGTGCAATCAAAAACTGACTAACTGAGGCAAATGAGACCTACAGTTGTTTGTTTGCTTGTCTGGGTTCATAAGGTTCTTTTATGACCTCCTACATGAGTCATCTTTGTGCTCTTGGTGACATTTTGGTAAGCCAGCCACTTTCTGGGCAAAATCACCAATGGTTCTCACTGTGGTTCGCAGGATTCCCAAAGTCTTAGCAACAGATTTGTAATCCTTTCCAGAATGGTGGGTCTCAGTGACTTTCTATGGCATCTGTATTTCAATCTCTTAAGAACTTGGTAACATGTGCTGCTTTTTCTAGCCTGCTTTACATTGCACACAGGTTCAATTTAAAGGGGTTGTGTAGTGGTCTAATACTGGTTACCTATCCTCGGGATAGGTCATCGATATCGGATCAGCCAGGGTCGGATTCCCGGCAGCCCACTGCCAATCAGCTGTTTAAAGGGGTCACTCATACGAGCGCTGTGTCCTCTTCAATGTTTACCTGAATACAGTCTCCCCTGTGGGGGCAATGCAGGGTAATTACAACTGTTAGTCCCATTCACTTGAATATGATAGGAAGCTGTAATTACACTGCTCTGCCACTACAAGGGAGACAGGTTGCATTTAAACACCTTCAAACAGCTGATTGGTGGGGGTCCCGGGAGTTGGAAGTCCTGCATAATCTTAAGTGATATTTGACTTTATAGCTATGGGGGTAATTACTTTTTCACATAGCGCCTGGTAGGGCTGAATGTCATTTTCCTTCAATAAATGAAATCATCATTTTGTGTTTACTTGGGTTAACTTGATCCAATATTAAAAGGTAGTTTGATGATCTGAAACATTCAAGTGTGACAAATATGCAAAAACAGATGAAATGAAGGGGGAGCAAATACTTTGTCACAGCGCTGTATATGTGCAGATACGTTGAGTGACATGTGAAAGGCTACGCAATGCATTCCTATGGAACGGTGTGCTGTGTGACTCCAAAGTAATGCAGCAGTCATGGTTCTGACGTCAGCCTCTAGCCCAGAGCCAATACAATCATTTAAAAGACGGGTACACTTAATTAACAAGAAGGGTGCCTTCACATATTGCAGTCAAATTGTGTTTTTCTTTCTCTACAAAATGACAAAAAAAAATATGACCGTAATGTGTGAATGCAGCCCACAGAAAGGCTGGTGGTGCTAAACAAAATGTATATTGCTACATTTTCATTAACTAGTTTGCTAGATTTCACAATGTCTAATATGTGTACTAAAAGCAATTATTGTGCAATAAATCACAACACTAAACTCTGAATAATTGATTGAAGGTGTAACCCAAATGGGTAGAAGACGTGCAAATTATTTCAGCATTTACATGAGTTGACAGCCTGACACACTGGAGGAAATTATGCAATATCTAAAAGGTCAGAGTCACCGAGTTGAAGTTGTAGACTAACTTGTAGTCTTCATAAAAACCCTGCAAATAAAAGTCTCTAAGTTGCCATCTGCTCCTAGGGTGTTTCAAAGTCTCGTGGATCATCTTTTGGTTTGGGTGTCGCCTAATATACCTATTAGGAGGCAGCTTTCCAAGTGTCTAGTGGTCTGATTTGGGCATTTTTTTTATTCAGAAGCATGAGGTTTTTAAAATCGAATGTAAAAGAAGGGAACGATACAAGTAATATACAATATTTACATCTTGATGTGATGGTCATTTGGGATAAGAACGCTGGAATTCCCACAGATCCACGCAATACCACTACAAATATTAGGAGACAAAGGGAAATAGCTAGGCATACTCTATTGGCTGTTATCTCACATGGCATTAGGAAAAATTAAGATATTTAATATGCAAAATCACTTGGACGATATGGAAAACAGAAATAGGCGTCACAATCTCTGCATCCGAGCCTTAGTGAGGAGGTAGGTACCTCCCAGACTGACCTACTCCTCTCAAGCCGCCGTCTTTGCCTCAACAGGAACAATGGCAGACAGTGGGTCCGAAGGCGCAGAGACTCTCAAGGAAGCAAAGAACATCGGCTCTCTGACTCCTGCTCTGAACTGTGCCAGCTACTAGCAGCGTTTTAACCGTTCAACGTCGCTCTGCTTGGTCCTCGTGCTAGACATCCTACTGTGTACAGTTATTACCTCTTACTGTTTCTCCTATCTGGTTTATATATTTTCAGTTCTTCCTTTGTTGCCTATCACATTAACACGGATCCTCAGGTCTGGGGGAAGCTACTCCCGTCATCGACCTCCTCTCTCCCCTCCTAGGGTTGCCGACTCTGGTAATCGTCGGAGACGTTGGTCCCTTACTTACATTTTTTTGTACTATAACATTATTTGTTTACTATGTTCTTCATGTATTTGTCTTGTGTGTATTTCCCTCCCCACCACTCTTGTTTTCCCCTCCCCTCCCTCCTTCAGTCCTGTAGGTTTCTCAGTATCCGGATTCTGTGCGTCGACTCTCCTGCACCATGGCCGCCTTAACATTTTGTTCCAACAACGTTCGGGGTCTAAATAAAGCTTAAAAAAAAAAAAAAAAAAAAAAAAAAAAAAAAAAGAGATGGATAACATACCATCTCCACAAACAGAGGGTGATGGTGGCTATGCTGCAGGAGACTGTCATGTTCGGGTGTGAGAGGTAAACACCACACCGAACATAGGAGGGAAAGGGGTGAGGGAATAAGGCCTGGAAACTAGGAAAAGGAGATGGACACCTCCTAGTAAAACCCTAATCAAAGTCCTGACTACCAGTATGAACAGACCCCAGAGGTAGGCGAGTTCATACACAGGAATAACTAATGTCCTAACTCACCCTATAGGACCCTGGTACTAATGTCAGGACTGAGACAACCTGTTCACTCAAACAGAAGGAAGAGGAACAGGAGTCTCCTTCAGGCCTTAATACAAATGACAGGGAAATGCAACACACAAAATAACCACTTAACTTCAAGTGGCTATGGCACTACCAGGAACTCGGCCGAGATCCACACACCAGCTATCCACAACTCCATAGTGGGAGAAACAAGGTTAAATGACCATAATAGCCACACCTGGGGAAAGAAGGTGTGGCAAGCACCAGAAACAAGGACCTTATTTGATCTAAACGGAAAACATGTCAGATCAAACCACATGTTGCCAGTCTCACCGATCTCCTGCCACCTGCGGGAACTTCTGTGACAGTACCCCCCCTTCTACGGGTAACCTCCAGACACCCAGGACCAACCTTATCCAGATGAGACCTGTGAAAGGCTTTCACCAAACGACTGGCATTCACATCAGATGCTGGTACCCACATCTTCCCCTCTGGTCCATAACCCTTCCAGTGAACAAGATACCGAAGAGATCTACGGAGAACTCAAGAGTCAATAATCTTGGCAAACTGGAATTCCAAACTGCCGTCCACCATAACAGAAGCGGGTGGCAAGGAGGACGACTGCAAAGGTTCAACATATCTTTTCAACAAAGATTTGTGAAACACAATATGAATTTTCAGTACCTGAGGAAGTTCAAGACGAAAAGCTACAGGATTAATAATGGCAGTGATCTTAAATGGACCAATAAACCTTGGACCCAACTTCCAAGAAGGAACCTTCAACTTAATATTTCTTGTGGACAGCCACACAAAATCACCCACACTTAGGTCCGGACCATTCATACGTTTCCTGTCAGCCACACGCTTATACTTGTTGCCCATATTCATCAAGTTATTTTCAATTTTCCACCATATAGAAAACAATGATGACGAAAAACGTTCCTCCTCAGGGATAATGGAAGTATTTGAACAAGAGAATGTGCCAAATTGCGGGTGAAACCCATATGCCCCAAAAATTGGCAACTTACCAGTGGACTCCTGTCTACGATTAGGCCATAAATACTCTGCCAAAGAGAAAAACGAGGATCATTCCTCCTGGTTCTCAGAGACAAAACATCTTAAAGGGGTTATCCCATCATAATGATCACTGTTAAATCTGTTAATGATTTGACAGTGATCATTTTTGTAAATATACTTTATTAACAAATTCCCACCGATTAGGAGAAAATTCATCCCCACTTACCTTATTGTTGTGACTCGGTCTCCCCTGGTTACGACCACCGCTCTTCCGCAAAATCCCGATGGTCGCGCTTGCCCAGAAGACTTCTTTTCTCCCGGCCGGGCCACTCGCTGTCCTGAACGCGCACGCTGCCGGCTCTGTACTATACTGGCCAGAAATAAGTCACATTGCGCATGCGCGGCAGCGTGCGCGTTCAGTCCAGCGCGCGGCCCGGCCGGGAGAAGACTTCAATCAAGATGAAGCCCGCCCCCAGCCAGAATCCAGGAAGTGAACGCGCGGTGGCAGCAGGTAAGTATGAAACTGCTAAGTGGGATAACCCCTTTAAGTAAGTCTCCAGACTCCGATTACTGCGCTCCTCCTGTCCATTCGTCTGAGGATGAAAAGCAGAAGAAAAAGACAGTTGTACCCCCAGCCGAGGACAGAACGCCTTCCAGAATATGGACACAAACTGAGTCCCATGATCCAAGACCATGTCAGAGGGAATGCCATGAAGTTTCACAATGTTGTCAACAAACACTTGCGCAAGGGTTTTAGCATTAGGTAGGTCCGGCAATGCTATAAAGTGCACCATTTTACTAAAACGATTAATTATCACCAGAATAACTGTCTTTCCACACAAATTAGGCAGATCAGTAATAAAATCCATAGACAAGTGAGTCCATGGTCTGGACGGTATGGGCAACGAAAGTAGAGATCCAGAAGGTCGAGTATGTGTCACCCTACTCCACCCTCCTCCTGAAGCATCCGTGTTTGGTCTCCACTCCAGCTTTTGCCTCACAATCACTGATGGAAATCACTGATCAAACACTGACGAGTACATAAGGCTTTGTTCACATTTCTGTATCCGTTTCACATCCGTGAAAGAAAATCAGTCTTTGTTACATCCGTGAAGAAGTCCTGAAGCATCCACGTTTGGTCCATGTGTCTGTTTTTTACCCTTTGTGTGTCATACATATTCCATGGATGCTGCTCTGCTGAAAATTTATCTCCAGAGAATCTCCTATCAGTGGTCAGTGAAAAACAGATACAACACAGTGTCATCCGTGTTGGGTCTGTGATTTCCACGGACCTATAGACTTCAATGGGCACGTTTGGTCCACAGTAGGGACCAACATAATGCAGGTCAGTATAAAAATACTGATGTGTGAACAAACACATTAAAATAGTTGGGTACGTATGCTGTCCGTGGAAAATGTGGACAGCACGTCAGTGAAAAATGGAAATGTGAACGAGGCCTAAGGATAAGGGTTCATGCACAAACTGCGGATTCGCAAAACACAGATACTGCCTCTTTGCATTCTGCATTTTGTGGAACGGAAGTTCTTGTTCCAAATAGAAAAGTCCTATCTTTGTCTGTAATGCGGACAATAATAGGGCACTTTTTTTTTTTTTGCGTAACAGCCATGCGGACACGGAATGCACACAGAAAAAAAAAAAAATACATTCATGTGCATGAGCCCTAAAAAGGGTCCATCCTGGAAAAGAAAATGATGACTTATTTTTAGCATAGGTCATCATTATCACATCAGCGGGGGTCCAAGTCTCGGCATCCACGCCGATCAGCTGTTTCAGGAAGCCATTGCACTCACTGAAGCTATGGCGAGTGATGCAGGCTGCCGGCTGTTTTCCAAGGACAGTGCCGTACATTGTATAGTGGCATTACTTGGTATTGCAACTCAACCCCATTGACTTGAAGAGGCTGGGGCGCACAAGGCCTCTTCGAACAGCTGATCTGTAGGGGTCCCGGATGTCGCCCCCACGCAGACATGATACTGATGACCTATCCTGAGGATAGGTCATCAATATCATTTCCAGGATAGCGCCTTTAACAATCCTAGAATAAATGGAGGTCGCAACAGTCAGGGCCCAACGGACCTCTTCTGACTTTTGACATATCCGATAAGTTAGGTCTTTCTTGGGAAACCTCATAAATTGTGCCCTAGAAATTAAAATGGCTTGCAGTATGTTCTAACAGAGACCTTACATTATGGCTACATTACTTTAATGGTCAAAAAACAGTGTTCTCACTGGGAACAGAAAACTGCTTGTAAAGTGACACATATGGAGATTCTCCTCTAAATACGCCAGTGTGCTAAATAAAGGCAAAGTGTAAGACGAGCCTCCAGTTCCCAGCATTGCTAGGGGCTCCATGCCAGCCTCAAACCTCTGGCCTCACTACCCTTTGTAAAGATATTGCATAGTAATGGGTCCAAAGGGCACTTCTAACAGAGTCATCTCCATGTGCTGGGGACGGTCATTTAATCACCCTTCACCACCCTCCTAGTCGTCTGGTGTGATAAGGCTCACAAAACCCAAAGATAATGCTGCCTCAATGAGGGCAAAGGTTCCCAAAGGTTAAAAAAAAAATGACAGTGTAAGGCCTCTTGCACACGAACGTCGTGCCCGTGGCCGTATTGCGGCTCGCATACGGCAGGTCCGCAATACTCCACTCCGCATCACGGATGCGTACCCATTCACTTGAATGGTTCCGCAATCACGGAGATGTGGAACGGAAGCACGGATTGGAACTCCACGGAAGCACTACAGAGTGCTTCCGTGGTGTTTCTGTCCGTGCCTCCGCACCGCCAAAAAATAGAACTTGTTCATCATTCGTCTCGGCCGCCGCACAGACGTTGCCCGTGCATTGGGGACCGCAAATTGAAATTGCGGTCCCCAATGCATGGAACAGAGGCCTAAAGCCCAGGACTGAAGCAACAGGTCACTTATGTCTTTCACTGCGAAAAAAAAACGCTAGAGGAGCAGGCATTGTCTCGTACGTAAGGGCGGCGCGGCTACTGCGAATGGGATGTGCTGCTGTAAGAGGTAAAGCCATCCACATAAATGAGGCACTGTGCCTGTAAAACAACCCAAAAAAAAAGGTCATATGGCGGCACCCTGAAAAATATTTTATTTGCTTACATGCAAGACTTTCACTATCTGCGAAATGAACACACCATTTACCTGGTTTATCTGGTTAGGGTGGGTTAACCTCATGTTTTATGCCTCCATTTGACGTATACGTTAGAAAAAAAAAAAAAAAGGATACAAAAACGCAGCACTCCACGTTCTTGTATCCTGCAGAGTCCAATAAAAAAAAAGTATGCTTTTTTTTACAATGATAAAAAAAAGTATATATATTATATATATATATATATATATATATATATATATATATATATATATATATTTTTTTTTTTTATTATTATTTTTTTACAATGGAACTCTATGGTGAATGGATGTCACTTTATGGCATCAGTCTGAGGCATCCGTTTAATTTAGGCACAAATGGGCTCATTTATCAAACTGATGTAAAGTAGAACTGGCTTAGTTGCCCATAGCAACCAATTAGATTTCATCTTTCATTTTCCAAAGGAGTTGTCCAAAATGAAAGGTGGGATCTGACAGGTTGCTATGGGCAACTAAGCCAGTTCTACTTTACACCAGTTTGATAAATGACCCCAAAAATGGGCCCCCACCTCTCCCATGAAGCACCGCCAATTTCCACTAAGCCCTGACCCTTTTTTTTTGACAATGATATAAAAAAGTGTAGAAACTCTAAATGCGCCAAATTGCACTATTTTACACCACTTTTTTTAGACTAGATTTTTGCCACAGATACATTAGTAAATCTTTGCGCTGACGAACTGCTCAGTGCTATGCCAGTATTTGTGCACGGCCACACATGGCAGGTCTGCTGCAGAAAATCTGACTGAAAATACGCAGCACCTCTTCCGATATTCTGCAGCGGCAAAATCTCAACCCAAGGGCTCATGCACACAAGCATATTTTCTGCCCACACCTGATCCGCAGTTTTTGCAGGTGCACATGTAACAGGTCAGCCGGTTTCATAGATACAAATCTGCTGACAGATGCCCTTTAATGTTTTTTTTCTCATAAAATAAGCTACTTTCACACTTGCAGCAGGACGGATCCGACATTCCGCTATTTCGCCGTGCCGCCGGACCGCCGCTCCGTCCCCATTGACTATAATGGGGACGGGGGCGGAACTCCGGCGCAGCACGGCGAAAGCCGCCGGACTAAAAAGTCCTGCATGTCCGACTTTTTAGTCCGGCGGCTTTCGCCGAGCACCGCCGTACTGCGCCGGAGCTCTGCCCCCGTCCCCATTATAGTCAATGGGGACGGAGTGGCGGTCCGACGAAATAGCGGAAGGACGGATCCGACATGGTGAACAGCCTGTCGGATCCGTCCTGCCGCAAGTGTGAAAGTAGCCTAAGGTACATGGGTAAATTTGAAAGTGCTGGACGTGATTTCTTGAAGGTTTATTATGGTTTCAGCAGACAGATACATTTCCCAGACTCCTGGAAGGAAAGTGATCTTTGATCTCCTGTTATCACCCAGAAACAGATGTTAGCCGGCATTGCGGCAAGGCCGGTATTTTAGTGGCCCTGCCGGTGCTGGTAGTTTTTTTCTAACGGCAATGTTAATTGCCGGTATTTTCCTACAAGGACTGTTGCTTCCATTGCGGAGCACTCATTAGTGCAGCCTTTACCTCCCCCACCAACTTGTGTTAATAAAAAAAAAGCACTCACCTCCTCCATTTGCTTGAGCAGCTGCTCCATAGCTGCTCAAGCAAATAGAGGAGGCGAGTGCTTTTTTTTTTTTGCAGAAGCAGAGAAGAGGACACTAATGGGGGGCATTATTCTAACTAGGGGCACTAATGGGGGGCATTATCTAACTAGGGGCACTAATGGGGGGCATTATACTAACTAGGGGCACTAATGGGGGGCATTATCTAACTAGGGGCACTAATGGGGGGCATTATTCTAACTAGGGGCACTAATGGGGGGCATTATCTAACTAGGGGCACTAATGGGGGGCATTATTCTAACTAGGGGCACTAATGGGTGGCATTATTCTAACTAGGGGCACTAATGGGGGCATTATTCTAACTAGGGGCACTAATGGGGGCATTATTCTAACTAGGGGCACTAATGGGGGGCATTATTCTAACTAGGGGCACTAATGGGGGCATTATTCTAACTAGGGGCACTAATGGGGGCATTATTCTAACTAGGGGCACTAATGGGGGGCATTATTCTAACTAGGGGCACTAATGGGGGGACATTATTCTTACTGGGGCACACTAATGGGAGCATTATTCTTACTGGGGGGCACTAATGGTGCCATTTCTCTTACTAGGGGCCTCTAATGGGGGGGATTAATTCTGGGGGGCACTAATAGGGGCATTACTATTACTCGACGGCACTATTGGGGGGCATTACTATTACTCAACGGCAGTAATGGAGGCAATATTAATTTTGGGGGCGCTAACGGGAGCCAGGGCCGGCCTTTGGGGTGTGCGGGCTGTGCGGCCGCACAGGGCGCCATAGTAACAGGGGCGCTGGGCGGCCGACAGCTCGCAATGTAATCTGCGGCAGGCGAGGCGGCACTTGTGTTCTCCTTCGGGGCGCCCCCTCCATCTCCCCCTCCCCTGTCTGACCTGCCTGCTGCCCCCGCCGCTGCCAATAAGAAGAGAGACAGGAGGAGGAGGGGGGGAGGGGCTGTGGCCACTGCACCACCAATGAAGAAAACTTACCTGAAATACAAATACAGGAGGCGGGTGCCGGAATCAAATAGCAGGCACCCGACCTCTGTGACAGGGAGCTGCGATCAGCTGCAGTTGAGTTAACCCTTCAGGTGCGGTACCTGAGGGGTTAACTGCCGCTGATCACAGCTCCCTGTCACAGAGGTCGGGTGCCGGCTATTTGATTCCGGCACCCGCCTCCTGTATTTGTATAAGAAACGTTGGTGGCACAGTGCGCCCCCCCAACACCCCAGTATAAGAAACATAATTGGTGGCTCAGTGCGCCCCCCCCTAGTATAAGAAACGTTGGTGGCACAGTGCGCCCCCCCCCCCCCCCAGTATAAGAAACATTGGTGCGGTGGCTCAGTGGGAAGAGCCAATGAGGGTTAAAAAATAATAATAAAAAATTAACTCACCTCCTCCAGTTGATCGCGTAGCTGCCGGTCTTTCTTCAGGACCTGTGGTAACGTCACTGAGCTCATCACATGACCATTACCATGGTGATGGATCATGTGATGAGCACAGTGATGTCACCACAGGTCCTTTGACAGGTCATAAAGAAAGAACAGAAGACGATCAATTGGAGGAGGTGAGTTAATTATTTTTTTATTTTTTAACCCTCATTGGCACTGCCCACTGCCCACTACCAATGTTTATTATATTGAGGGGGGGCGCACTGCGCCACCAATGTTTATTATATTGAGGGGGGGCGCACTGCGCCACCAATGTTTATTATACTGGGGTGTTGGGGGGGCGCACTGCGCCACCAATGTTTATTATATTGGGGGCGCACTGCGCAAATGTTTATTATACTGGGGTGTTGGGGGGGCGCACTGCGCCACCAATGTTTATTATACTGGGGTGTTGGGGGGGCGCACTGCGCCACCAATGTTTATTATACTGGGGTGTTGGGGGGGCGCACTGCGCCACCAATGTTTAATATATTGGGGGGCGCACTGCGCAAATGTTTATTATACTGGGGTGTTGGGGGGGCGCACTGCGCCACCAATGTTTATTATACTGGGGTGTTGGGGGGCGCACTGCGCCACCAATGTTTATTATACTGGGGTGTTGGGGGGGCGCACTGCGCCACCAATGTTTATTATATTGGGGGGGCGCACTGTGCACAACGATGGGTTAGGGAAATTTCACAGCAGAGTGCGCATGCGCTGGGAGCCTCGCCGGCGGTTAGGGTAGGGAAAAATTATGGGCCAGTGCACAGGTGCGGTGATCGGATGGATGTTCTCAGCAGGACACCGGCCGACACTGCGCATGCGCTGGGAGCCTCACCAGCGGTTAGGGTAGGGAAAAAGCACTGGCCCGTACGTAATTTTTCTCTTCCCTAACCGCTGGTGAGGCTCCCGATGCATGCGCAGTGTCGGCCGGTGTTCAGCTGAGAACATCCATCCGATCACTGCGCCTGAGCACTGGCCCATAGTTTTTCCCTACCCTAACCGCCGGCGAGACTCCTGGCGCATGCGCACTCTGCTGTGAAACTTCCCTAACCTGACGTTGTGCGCCTGCGTGGCGCTGCACACCTCCTCACGTCATGTCCGGTGTGACCGGAAGTGATGAGGGTAGGGAAATCTCACGAAGTAGGGAAGTATAACATTACACCGGCCTTTGGGGTGTGTGGGCTGGTAACTACTTGGTTGGATAGTAAGCCAGCCTATGCCATGATGCCAGCAACAAGCGCCACAAGGTTAGCTCACACAGGGCGCCTGGACACCTAAGGCCGGCCCTGACGGGAGCATTACTATTACTGGGGTACCATTAATTCTGGGGGGCGCTAATGGGGGCATTATAATGACAGTATGAGATTATACACCCAGTGTTAAACCATGCCCACAACCACACCCCTTTGGGGTGTGGCTTAACGGGGCCAGATTTTTGAGGGGAAAGGTGGCAACCAAACATACATGTAGCATTGTAGAGTATGCCCCATTATTAGGATTGCAGTAGGTAAACATACATGTAGCATTGTAGAGTATGCCCCATTATTAGGATTGCAGTAGGTAAACATACACGTAGCATTGTAGAGTATGCCCCATTATTAGGATTGCAGTAGGTAAACATACACAAGGCATGTCACAGAGGGCACTGTCACTGACGTCTGTGCTCTAGCACCGATGCACACACACTTACTGGTCTGGACCGCTGTTACCATGGAGACCTCCTCAGCCCTCTGTTAATTGAAAAGTGTCACGCCAATCACCACAGGGAGAGGGAGGGGCATATGTCTAATCGCACAGGGTCCACTTACGGGGGTGGCTAGAGGCGTGCCACCTACCGTTACCCACCTGGATCTCGCTGTAATGCTGCTGCAGTTCTTCCCACTCCCGCACGCAGTCAAGCAGCGCCGAGGACGTCATATCGTCCTCACTGGAGACTTCTCGCTTGTGTGCAGCTCCACTTCCTGCTTATTGTTTGGAACCAATAACAAGGTCGGCCACGCCCCCTAGTTGATGGCCTATCACGAGCTCCGGTGGAGGGGGCTCGCATGTCACGTGATGTGCTACAGCTCTGTGGGCGGTTGCGTTTTGCTACCGCCTCTTCCGCACTGTGTGAAGAGGGAGCTGCAGCTGGAGGAGCAGACGCACTGCTCATATTCTTCAGCGTTCTGTAATGGCCCTTAAGTATTAGCCATTAGGGCACCCTTGGGAGTTTCAGGAAATGTTATATGCAGATTTTGCTGTGGATTTCTTCTTTTCAGTTAAAGAGGCAGTCACCTCTCCCCATACCAAGATCCAGGGGTCTCCAGGCTGAATCTACTGCTCCACTCAGAGACCTGGCCCCTCATTCCCACAGGTGGGCCCCATGTTCCGATACATGTCCTGTGGATAGGTAACTTTTTTAATGGGTTTGTCCAAATTTAGGGGCTCTTTTACAGGTGTCTGAGGAACGTTGTACCTGTTGAAAGCCTCAGTTACCTGCTGCCTGTGACATGATTGTATTCAGGGGCTCAGTGCAGGGACAGGTCAGACATCCAGACTGGAGAGGGAACAGAAGCACATACAGGAACTATTGCTGGATACACAGACAGCACATAGAGCTGAGCTCAATAGACCAAAGCACCCGCAGGTACAAACAAACAGAAAGATGGATTAACCTCTACATGGAGCAGAACACACAGCAAGCAAGGGCAATTAACCCCTGCCTTGCTGAACAGAACAAAGAGGCAAGACACACCACAAAGTATCCGCGGCCAGTACACACGAGACAGAGGCAGGTGTACACTGCCACATTGACACATGGCCCTAGATACATACCACCAGTATCTATGTAGCAACCATCCTACATGGCATACAATGGGACACCACAAGTATCCGAAGCCAGTATGCATGAGACAGAGGCAGGTGTGCACTGCCACATCGACACATGGCCCTAGATACACTCCACCAGTATCAGGCAACCAGCCCACGCAGCATAGAATGGGACACCCCCAGTATCCGCAGCCAGTACACATGAGACAGAGGCAGGTGTACACTGCCACATCGACACATGGCCCTAGATACACTCCACCGGTATCTAGCAACCATCCTACATGGCATACAATGGGACACCCCCAGTATCCGCAGCCAGTACACATGAGACAGAGGCAGGTGTACACTGCCACATCGACACATGGCCCTAGATACACTCCACCGGTATCTAGCAACCATCCTACATGGCATACAATGGGACACCCCCAGTATCCGCAGCCAGTACACATGAGACAGAGGCAGGTGTGCACTGCCACATCGACACATGGCCCTAGATACACTCCACCGGTATCTAGCAACCATCCTACATGGCATACAATGGGACACCCCCAGTATCCGCAGCCAGTACACATGAGACAGAGGCAGGTGTACACTGCCACATCGACACATGGCCCTAGATACACTCCACCGGTATCTAGCAACCATCCTACATGGCATACAATGGGACACCCCCAGTATCCGCAGCCAGTACACATGAGACAGAGGCAGGTGTACACTGCCACATCGACACATGGCCCTAGATACACTCCACCGGTATCTAGCAACCATCCTACATGGCATACAATGGGACACCCCCAGTATCCGCAGCCAGTACACATGAGACAGAGGCAGGTGTGCACTGCCACATCGACACATGGCCCTAGATACACTCCCCAGTATCTAGCAACCATCCTACATGGCATACAATGGGATACCACAAGTATCCGCGGCCAGTACACATGAGACAGAGGCAGGTGTACACTGCTACACCGACACATGGCCCTAGATACATTCCACCAGTATCTAGCAACCATCCTACATGGCATACAATGGGACACCACAAGTATCCATGGCCAGTACACATGAGACAGAGGCAGGTGTGCACTGCTACACCGACACATGGCCCTAGATACATACCACCAGTATCTAGCAACCATCCTACATGGCATACAATGGGACACCACAAGTATCCATGGCCAGTACACATGAGACAGAGGCAGGTGTGCACTGCTACACCGACACATGGCCCTAGATACATACCACCAGTATCTAGCAACCATCCTACATGGCATACAATGGGACACCACAAGTATCCGCGGCCAGTATGCACGAGACAGAGGCAGGTGTACACTGCCACATTGACACATGGCCCTAGATACATACCACCAGTATCTATGTAGCAACCATCCTACATGGCATACAATGGGACACCACAAGTATCCGCGGCCAGTATGCACGAGACAGAGGCAGGTGTGCACTGCCACATTGACACATGGCCCTAGATACATACCACCAGTATCTATGTAGCAACCATCCTACATGGCATACAATGGGACACCACAAGTATCCGTGGCCAGTACATATGAAATAGAGGCAGGTGCAGTGGCGGATCCAGAGCCTGGTCTCGGGAGGGGCACTTCCAGATTATTTTCTGTCCTCCGCCACAAAACAATAGTGCTTATAGAACAGACTACACAGTATAGCGGTATATTGTGTGGCACAGTGTAGAGGTATACTGTATATTGTGTGGCACAGTGTATGCTATATGTGTATAACCAGGGGCGGACTGAGAACCCTCAGGGCCCCCGGGCAAAATAAATCAAGGGCCCCCTTACAGGCCCCACCCATGTTCTGCTGCAAGCCCCACCCTTGTCCCGCCTCCAGCCACACCCTACACAATCTTTAATAAGATTTCAAAGTTAAAGTGACACAAAAGGCACCCATACCACTTCAGCTCATTGAAGTGGTCTGGGTACAGTGTCCCTTTTGCAAATCGAGCTGCAATGTTCTAGAGAAACTGCATTGTTTCCGTTCCAGCAATAAGTCAGCCTCTAGTGGCAGCCACCTGAGGGCTTCCTGGAGTAAAACAGACCTTTGGTCCGGTATCTGACGCTGGACGTCCTCACACTCTGCATGATGACCTCCAGGGTCAGATTTTTCCCCATAGGAAAGCATTGATTCAATGCTTTCGTATAGGGTGATCTAATCTCAGCGTCCATTAGTGAGCCTCTGTTAGAAACAGTCCCCTCCACCTTGTACTTGTTCCACTGATCTGCTGCTTGCGGGCTACGTGGGCATGAGTTCAGTCACTTCGGTGCGTGATCCCGCGAGACCCGTGACCTACAGCGGCGGGTCTCGCGGGATCACGCGCTGCAGGACGGGATTGCGCACCGAAGTGACTGAACTCATGCCCGCGCAGCCCACAAGCAGCGGAACAATTACAAGAGGGGTGGGGAATAGCCAAATTAAAAAATATTTTGAACCAAAAGGTTTTGAACTAATGGTGGTCTGTGGATGGCACTGTTGTGGGGGCTCTGTGGATGGCACTGTTGTGGTGGCTCTGTGGATGCCACTGTTGTGGGGGCTCTGTGGATGGCACTGTTGTGGGGGCTCTGTGGGTGACACATATATAGCACCTTATGCTATATATGTGTCATCCACAGATCCCCCCATAACAGTGTCCCTGTGAGTGAATGATCCCCAATACAGGGTCTGGGGGCCGGCATCTGGTGTTGTAATGGCAGCGGGGCCCGGTGCAGTCACTGTATTCTATCGCACCGGGCCCCGCTCACTGTAATACTAATTTTCATATGTGAACAAGAACAAGAGAAATCCTCTGCAATCCTCTCCCTCTCTGTACTCACAAACTCAGTAGCAGGCAGGCCGGGCGGCAGCGCAACTCACTGACGTCACGCGCCTGCTCCTCCCACTTTATGAATGAAGCAGGCGGAGCAGTTACGCTGCCGTCCGGCCTGCCTGCTACTGAGTTTGTGAGTACAGAGAGGGAGAGGATCGCAGAGGATTTATATTCTTGTTCACATATGAAAATTAGTATTACAGTGAGCGGGGCCCGGTGCGATAGAATACAGTGAGTGCATCGGGCCCCGCTGCCATTACCACCATTACCAGGCCAGCATAACACATTGTTATTCTGCGGCGGGCCCCCATCCCGGCCGGGCCCTCGGACCATGTCCGAAGTGCCCGACCGGTCAGTCCGCCCCTGTGTATAACATAAACATATTCCACATGAAAACTTACAATTACTTGGCTTGGCCCTTGGGGATCTCGGACACCACTTCAACACTTTGGCCGGGGGCTCGGCGGAGCTGATGTGTTTTATCCTAATGAGAAAGATTTCATAATAAGGATTTGGAGAAAGGGCAGAGGGATAGCAGAGCAGGGAGAGGCTGGTGCTGCTACTAGGGGGTCATACCATGGGGGAGTAATAAAGCCCACCATAATGCACCCCCAGTAGAAATAATTCTCCTTATAATGTATAGTGTGCAAAAAATACCCCCTTGTAATGCCCCCAGGTGAGCTAATGTCCCCATAGTGCCCCCATAATGTGCCAGTATAAAATACCCCTATATAGTGCCCCCAGTAAATGCCCCCATAGTGCTCCACACCCTCCTTCCTCCTAGTGCCCCCCATAATGTACCAGTATAAAATGCCCCAGTAGATGCCCTCAGTGTCCCCTATAATTTGCAAGTATAAAATACCCCTTCTTAGTGCCCCCCGTAGATGACCCCATAGTACTCCTCTCCCCCCTTCCCCATAGTACCCACCATAATGTGTCGCAGTATAAAATTGTACTGTGCAGAGCGCCCCATATAAAATACCCCTTCTTTGTGGCCTCAGTAGTTGCCCCTATAGTGCCCCCAATAATGTGCCAGTAACAAGAGCAACCCCCCAATCATGTGCCAGTAATAACAGCCCCCCATGTGCCAGTATTACCATAATAACAGCCCCCCCATGTGCAAGTAATAACAGCCCCCCCATGTGCCAATAATAACAGCCCCCCCATGTGCCAGCAATAACAGCCCCCCATGTGCCAGCAATAACAGCCCCCCCATGTGCCAGCAATAACAGCCACCCCCCCATGTGCCAGCAATAACAGCCACACACCCCCATGTGCCAGCAATAACAGCCCCCCCCCCATGTGCCAGTAAAAGTATTGTATATATAAAAAAACAAACACATACTTACCTCTATGTCAGCGATGCGATGCAGGCCTTTTCCGGCCTGTGTCCCGCGCTGTACGGCTCAGGCCGCGCGATGACGTCATCGCGCCGCTTGCGCCAGCCTCTGATAGGCTGCAGGCACTAGGCCGGCAGTCTATCAGAGGAAGGGAAAGGGACACGCCTCTCCCTCCCCGTCTGTATCGCTGTCCTGAGGATGACTATATGGAGATGAGTGCTTCCACAATGGAAGCACTCATCTCCCTGTGCCCCACCGCCAGCTCGGGGGGGGGGGGGCAATTGCTCCGTTGCCCCCCCTGGATCCGCCACTGGGCAGGTGTGCACTGCTACACCGACACATGGCCCTAGATACACAATACCAGTATCGGGCAACGAGCCCACGCAGCATAGAATGGGACACCCCCAGTATCCGCAGCCAGTACACATGAGACAGAGGGAGGTGTGCACTGCCACACCGACACATGGCCCTAGATACACTCCACCAGTATCGGGCAACCAGCCCACGGAGCATATAATGGGACACCACAAGTATCCGTGGCCAGTATGCACGAGACAGAGGCAGGTGTGCACTGCCACATCGACACATGGCCCTAGATACATACCACCAGTATCTAGCAACCATCCTACATGGCATACAATGGGACACCACAAGTATCCATGGCCGATACACACCTGAAATGGTTTTCACTTCACAGGTGTGCCCTGTCAGGTTTAATAAGTGGGATTTTTTGCCTTATAAATGGGGTTGTGACCATCAGTTGCGTTGAGGAGAAGTCAGGTGGATACACAGCTGATAGTCCTACTGAATAGACTGTTAGAATTGGTATTATGGCAAGGAAAAAGCAGCTAAGTAAAGAAAAACGAGTGGCCATCATTACTTTAAGAAATGAAGGTCAGTCAGTCAGCCGAAAAATTGGGAAAACTTTGAAAGTAAGGGCTATTTGACCATGAAGGAGAGTGATGGGGTGCTGCGCCCAGGGCCGTCTTTAACAAGGGGCAAAAGGGGCAGCTGCCCCGGGCCCAGTTGCTCCTGGGGGGCCCAACTAGCCACTGCCCCGGGTGTCAGGCTGTCAGCTACACAGGGGGTGCTGCCATGCCATGCCTGCCGGCACTCCAGGCAGCATACTGTGAGAGCTGTTATTCTCTAGGACCTTAGATGACATAATCACCATGTGACCAGTAACCTAGCAATATTACTGGTAACATGGATATGAGGTCATCAAGGTCCTACCAGGAGTGTTGCTGTAGAAGTTTGCCTTAACTGTGGAGCTTTTTTTGTGAAGATTACATCAGAAAAAGGTGACAGGGGCTGTTATGCTAATATACTGTAAACTACTGTATAGTGGGGTGCTGTATACTGTGGGGGCCTGTATACCGTGGGGGGCTGTATACTGTGGGGGCTATATATTGTGGAGTGCTATACTGTTGTACTGTATAGTGTGGGGGGCTGTATAGTGTGGGGTGCTGTATCGTGTATAGTTTGGGGTGCTGTATACAGTGAGGTGCTATACTGCTCTTCTGTATACTGTGAGGTGTTGTATACTGTGGGGTGCTGTATACAGTCGTGGCCAAAAGTTTTGAGAATGACAAAAATATTAGTTTTCACAAAGTTTGCTGCTAAACTGCTTTTAGATCTTTGTTTCAGTTGTTTCTGTGATGTAGTGAAATATAATTACACGCACTTCATATGTTTCAAAGGCTTTTATCGACAATTACATTACATTTATGCAAAGAGTCAGTATTTTCAGTGTTGGCCCTTCTTTTTCAGGACCTCTGCAATTCGACTGGGCATGCTCTCAATCAACTTCTGGGCCAATTCCTGACTGATAGCAACCCATTCTTTCATAATCACTTCTTGGAGTTTGTCAGAATTAGTGGGTTTTTGTTTGTCCACCCGCCTCTTGAGGATTGACCCCAAGTTCTCAATGGGATTAAGATCTGGGGAGTTTCCAGGCCATAGACCCAAAATGTCAACATTTTGGTCCCCGAGCCACTTAGTTATCACTTTTGCCTTATGGCACGGTGCTCCATCGTGCTGGAAAATGCATTGTTCTTCACCAAACTGTTGTTGGATTGTTGGAAGAAGTTGCTGTTGGAAGGTGTTTTGGTACCATTCTTTATTCATGGCTGTGTTTTGGGGCAAAATTGTGAGTGAGCCCACTCCCTTGGATGAGAAGCAACCCCACACATGAATGGTCTCAGGATGCTTTACTGTTGGCATGACACAGGACTGATGGTAGCGCTCACCTTTTCTTCTCTGAACAAGCCTTTTTCCAGATGCCCCAAACAATCGGAAAGAGGCTTCATCGGAGAATATGACTTTTCCCCAGTCCTCAGCAGTCCATTCACCATACTTTCTGCAGAAGATCAATCTGTCCCTGATGTTTTTTTTGGAGAGAAGAGGCTCCTTTGCTGGCCTTCTTGACACCAGGCCATCTTCCAAAAGTCTTCGCCTCACTGTGCGTGCAGATGCGCTCACACCTGCCTGCTGCCATTCCTGAGCAAGCTCTGCACTGGTGGCACTCCGATCCCGCAGCTGAATCCTCTTTAGGAGACGATCCTGGCGCTTGCTGGACTTTTTTGGACGCCCTGAAGCCTTCTTAACAAGAATTGAACCTCTTTCCTTGAAGTTCTTGATGATCCTATAAATTGTTGATTGAGGTGCAATCTTAGTAGCCACAATATCCTTGCCTGTGAAGCCATTTTTATGCAACGCAATGATGGCTGCACACGTTTCTTTGCAGGTCACCATGGTTAACAATGGAAGAACAATGATTTCAAGCATCACCCTCCTTTTAACATGTCAAGTCTGCCATTTTAACCCAATCAGCCTGTAATCTCCAGCCTTGTGCTCGTTAACATTCTCACCTGAGTTAACAAGACGATTACTGAAATGATCTCAGCAGGTCCTTTAATGACAGCAATGAAATGCAGTGGAAAGGTTTTTTTTTTTGGGATTAAGTTAATTTTCATGGCAAAGAAGGACTATGCAATTCATCTGATCACTGTGGGGTACTGTATAGTGTGGGGGTGCTATACTGCATACTGTGCGGTGCTGTATACTATAGGGTGCTATACTGCATACTGTGGGTTGCTGTATACTATAGGGTGCTGTACTGTATACTGTGGGGTGCACTGTAACACTAGGGTGAGCCGAGCCCTGGTCTCCTTCCTGCAGAGCGGTGCCCACTTCCAGCCTGAGCCCAGCTGCCCAGAGCACTGATCCTGAGCAGCTGGAGTCTTCAGAACTGGAAGTATTTACAGTCATTCACTGTACTCAACCAGATGTGTGGATTTTTTGTGTGTGTGTTGTGGTGGAGGGCGTGATTGCCTGCTAAGGTGTGGGAAGGCAGGATCCAGGGGGCCCAAGTAAATTTTTGCCCAGGGTCCAATCAATATTAAAGACGGCCCTGGCTGCGCCAGATGACCTGGCCTCCACAGTCACCGGACCTGAACCCAATCGAGATGGTTTGGGGTGAGCTGGACCGCAGAGTGAAGGCAAAAGGGCCAACAAGTGCTAAGCATCTCTGGGAACTCCTTCAAGACTGTTGGAAGACCATTTCAGGGGACTACCTCTTGAAGCTCATCAAGAGAATGCCAAGAGTGTGCAAAGCAGTAATCAAAGCAAAAGGTGGCTACTTTGAAGAACCTAGAATATGACATATTTTCAGTTGTTTCACACCTGTTTGTTATGTATATAATTCCACATGTGTTAATTCATAGTTTTGATGCCTTCATAGTCATGAAAATAAAGAAAACTCTTTGAATGAGAAGGTGTGTCCAAACTTTTGGTCTGTACTGTATTCACACCAGGAGCTTTCCAACACATACATGAAATGGATCACTTATATGCAGTAAGAAAGGTGCCTTATACAGTATATTACTCGTGTAGAACTCGTGTCTGATGGAACCGTACAAAAAAAGGTAATTTAGAAAAAAATAACAGTAGTTCCTGCCATAATTGGTAATGGTGAACTCATTAAAACTTCGGATCAGATATGTCAGTAAGCTGGTGCCCTAAAACAGTCTTTTCCCATTCAGACAGCTGCTGTACAAATCCTCTGTTCGGCCTCATATTGGTTTTACATTTAAGAACGTGATTCCAAGCTTCCTGAAAAACCCAAAAACATCAAGTTAGATGAGACAGAGGATCACGTTTTCTGCTTGTTTGGCCTCATGCACGCGACCGTTGTGTGCATCCGTGGCCGTTGTGCCGTTTTCCGTTTTTTTTCGCGGACCCATTGACTTTCAATGGGTCCGTGGAAAAGTCGGAAAATGCACCGTTTTGCAGCCGAGACCGTGATCCGTGTATCCTGTCCGTCAAAAAAATATGACCTGTCCTATTTTTTTGACGGACAACGGTTCACGGACCCATTCAAGTCAATGGGTCCGTGAAAGAACACGGATGCACACAAGATTGGCATCCGTGTCCGTGATCCGTGGCCGTAGGTTCGTTTTTATACATACGGATCCGAAGATCCGTCTGCATAAAAGCTTTTTCATAGCTGAGTTTTCACTTCGTGAAAACTCAGAACCGACAGTATGTTCTAACACAGAGGCGTTCCCATGGTGATGGGGACGCTTCTAGTTAGAATATACTACGAACTGTGTACATGACTGCCCCCTGCTGCCTGGCAGGTGCTGCCAGGCAGCAGGGGGCAGCCCCCCCCTGTAGTTAACACATTGGTGGCCAGTGTGGCCGGCCCCCCCTCCCCTGTAGTTAACTCATTGGTGGCCAGTGCGGCCGGCCCCCCTCCCCTGTAGTTAACTCATTGGTGGCCAGTGGGCCCCCCCCCTCCCCTGTAGTTAACTCATTGGTGGCCAGTGCGGCCGCCCCCCCCCCTCCCCTGTAGTTAACTCGTTGGTGGCCAGTGGGCCCCCCCCTCCCTCCCCTGTAGTTAACTCGTTGGTGGCCAGTGGGCCTTCTCCCCTCCCTCCCCCTCCTAATTAAAATCTCCCCCCTATCATTGGTGGCAGCGGAGTGTACCGATCGGAGTCCCAGTTTAATCGCTGTGGCTCCGATCGGTAACCATGGCAACCAGGACGCTACTGCAGTCCCGGTTGCCATGGTTACTTAGCAATTTGTAGAACCATTATACTTACCTGCGAGCTGCGATTTATGCGTCCGGCCGGGAGCTCCTCCTACTGGTAAGTGACAGGTCCGGCCGGGAGCTCCTCCTACTGGTAAGTGACAGGTCCGGACGGTAGCTCCGCCTACTGGTAAGTGACATGACCTGTCACTTACCAGTAGGAGGAGCTACCGGCCGGACCTGTCACTTACCAGTAGGAGCAGCTCCCGGCCGGACCTGTCACTTACCAGTAGGAGGAGCTCCCGGCTGGACGCAGAGATCGCATCTCGCAGGTAAGTATAATGGTTCTACAAATTGCTAAGTAACCATGGCAACCGGGACTGAAGTAGCGTCCTGGTTGCCGTGGTTACCGATCGGAGCCCCAGCGATTAAACTGGGACTCCGATCGGTACACTCCGCTGCCACCAATGATAGGGGGGAGATTTTAATTAGGAGGGGGAGGGAGGGGAGAAGGCCCACTGGCCACCAACGAGTTAACTACAGGGGAGGGAGGGGCCCACTGGCCACCAACGAGTTAACTACAGGGGAGGGGGGGGGGGGCCGGCCGCACTGGCCACCAATGAGTTAACTACAGGGGAGGGGGGGGCCCACTGGCCACCAATGAGTTAACTACAGGGGAGGGGGGGCCGGCCACACTGGCCACCAATGTGTTAACTACAGGGGGGGGGGGGGCTGTCATGTACACAGTTCTTTTAGTATATTCTAAGCTGAAGCGTCCCCATCACCATGGGAACGCCTCTGTGTTAGAATATACTGTCGGATTTGAGTTTCACGATGTAACTCAAATCCGACAGTATATTCTAACATAGAGGCGTTCCCATGGTGATGGGGACGCTTCAAGTTAAAATATACCATCGGATTGGAGAAAACTCCGATCCGATGGTATATTAACTCCTGACTTTACATTGAAAGTCAATGGGGGACGGATCCGTTTGAAATTGCACCATATTGGGTCAACGTCAAACGGATCCGTCCCCATTGACTTGCATTGTAATTCAGGACGGATCCGTTTGGCTCCGCACGGCCAGGCGGACACCAAAACGACTTTTTTTTCATGTCCGTGGATCCTCCAAAAATCAAGGAAGACCCACGGACGAAAAAGCAGTCACGGATCACGGAAAAACGGAACCCCGTTTTGCGGACTGCAAAAAAATACGGTCGTGTGCATGAGGCCTTTCTCTAAGTCTACTTTCACATTGGCGTTTTGGCTTTCTGTTTCTGACATCCGTTTCAGGGCTCTCACAAGCGGTCCAAAACGGATCCGTTCAGCCCCAATGCATTCTGAATGGAAAAGGATCCGCTCAGAATGCATCAGTTTGACTCCGTTCTGTCTCCTTTACGGTTTAGAGGCGGACACTAAAACGCTGCTTGCAGCGTTTTGGTGTCCGCCTGACGATTGCGGAGGTGAACGGATCCGTCCTGACACAAAATGTAAGTCAATGGGGACGGATCCATTTTCACTGACACAATATGGCACAATAGAAAACGTTTTGCCTTGTTAAAGATAATTCAAACGGATCCGTTCTGAACGGATGCAGACGGTTGTATTATCTGAACGGATCCGTCTGTGCAGATCCATGACGGATCCGCACCAAATACGAGTGTGAAAGTAGCCTTAGTGCACTATAATTTCATCCAGATCTCCATCTACTTCCATGTCAACACAGATGCAAATATACAGGTATCACTGTTCAAAACAGGTTAGGGCTCATTCACACAACCGTAGTAAATTGCGGATCCGCAAAACACGGATACTGACCCGCCACTATGATAGAAATGGCTATTCTTGTCCGCAATTGCATACAAGAATAGGACATGCTCTATATTTTATGCAGGGCTGCGGAACGGAACTACGGATGCGAACAGCACACGGTGTGCTGTCCGCATGTTTTGTGGCCCTATTGAAATGAATGGGTGCGTACCCATTCTGCAAAATTGCGGAACGGATGCGGACCCGTTCATACGGTGGTGTGAATGAGCCCTTAGATGTAGATATTTGAATCGGTTTTAGTAGTAACATACAAGTATTGACTCATTACCTGGAGCGGGCATCTTCTGGAATGGACGATGTATGCTATTAACACAGCACTGCTGCGGCTGATCCCCAACGTGGAAAAGACAAGAACTGCACAGTTTGTTGCCATGTGAGCATCTAGGAAAAGAGATGAAATGTGTCAGGATGCATTCCTATTATTCAGAAGAAAACGCAGTATCCACCACGCCTTCCTCTGGTACTTGAAGATTATCTACGGACACCTTACATTATATGTATATTATCTCCGTTTCATCAGAAGAACAGAAAAAAAACCAGGATCCTGTAAAACAACGGATCCTGTGCATCAGTTATGCACAGGATCCGTTTTTTACAGGAGCCTGTCAAAAACAGGTCCTGTTGCACATTTGGCATCCATTTGAGCCATTTCCTCCCGAGATCCTTTTTTTAGACGTAAAAAAGTACTGTATGCAGAATTTTTTTTTTTCCGTCTAAAATAACAGATCTCTTACGGAAATGGCTCAAACAGGTGCCAACTGAGCATAACTAATGCACAGGATCCTGTTTTTCCGGAAAACGGAGCTGTGAACGTACAGATATTGTTGTGTATATACTACTATAGTCTCTACTTATGTAGCAGCATCATATTCTTTACAGTGAAGAAAAGCAAAGCAACAGAGGACACTGTACATTACAGCTGACAATCCAATGTGTATGGGGAGCTCCTGACTCTTCCCCGACTTATGATATTGGGAAAGAGAAGGATTAGGTACGTTACATTTTAAAGACTGATCCTTTTGGGTTTGGCAGCAGCTTTCTCCTCCCTCCGCCGCACAGGAATCGCATACAGGTAAGCAGGGGGAGACGACTGAGCGTGTAGGAGCATACAGTGTCAGCAGAGGTATTAGTGCGGAGATAAGAAGTGATTCATAGAGCCGCCATTATTGTTTTAGCGGTGTCATCCATGAGATAAGGACAAGAGCAGAACACAACGCTGCAGATTTAATGGAGTGTATCTATATGTATCTTGTGATGTCTCCATCCGTCTCTATGAGCCTATCATGCCAAAATCTTTACCTAACTTGGTCTTGTGTAGCTTTTTCTTTAACCCTTAAATCCCAGGCCGATTTTTGCAAATCTGACATATCTCACTTTATGTGGTAATAACTTTGGAACGCTTTTACTTATCCAAGCCATTCAGAGATTGTTTTCTCGAGACACATCGTACTTCGTGACAGTGGTAAATTTGAGTCGCTATAGTACACCTTTATTTATAAAATAATCCAAAATGTACCAAAAATTTGGAGAAATTCACTTCATTTTCTAAATTTGAATTTCTCTACTTTTAAGGCCTCTTGCACACGAACTGGCCGCGGGGCAGCCGCATGTGGATCGCGGACCCGTTCACTTGAAAAGGGTCCGAGATCCGTGCGTTACGCAAAAAGATAGAACAAATTCAATTTTTTTGCGGAACGGAAGCACGGAACGGAACCCCACGGAAGCCCTCCGTAATGCTTCCGTGGGGTTCTGTGCTTCCGTTCCGCTCCGCATCTCTGGATTTGCGGGCCCATTCAAGTGAATGGGTCGGCATCCGTGCCACATCGGGGCAACGGCCATGTGCAAGAGGCCTGAGACAGATAGTAATACCTCATAAAATAGTTATCAGTTATCATTCCCCATATGTCTGCTTTATGTTGGCATCATTTATTATATTTTTTTTATTCCATTTTATTTTGTTTTCTTCGTAATACAAAACAACACATATTATAATAGAAAAAACTGCCAATACAGGGTAGCCACTATAAAACAATAGCCAACTATCCTATAACATATCACAAAATCCTACAAAGATTATAAATAGGACTGTAAATTCACAATTACTACACACAATAAGACTATAACCATCCCCCCCTTCCCCCCCAATTGGCTGTCGTCACTTCAACTCTAATAAAAACCGACACAGTTTCACTAGTAGCTATGTCTGAACAGTCATACGTGCCGCTCTCCGTTTCCTTTCCATATCCTCATAAACTTTAATTTGTTGAAGGTACAGAATCCATTCATTTAACGAAGGTGGGGAGACACAACCCCAATATCTAACTAAAATAACTTTTGCCACCATCAAACCCCTCATCCAGATCTGTCTGACCCGGGCCGGAACTTCCATAACTAGAGCATAATCTCCCATCAACACTGTCACCATCCCAGGGCTATATGTCGAAGAGGACTCCTTGTTCCCAATACCTTTTTATTTTACTACATTCCCAAAGTAAATGCCTGAAATCCGCATTCACATATCCACATTTAGGGCAGCAACAGTCTCGGCCTTTATTTTGGGCAAAAAAATTTTGGGCGTATAGTACAACCGATGGATGGATCTTGAATTGGATTAATCTATGGGCATTAGAAAATGTAGCATTTCTTACATTCCTATTGGAGTGCCAAGGTTAGCCATCACTGTACTAGACCATTGTAGTGGGGAGCAATGCAACTCTTGCACCAGGACCACGAGAACCCCACCAACTCCTGTCACCTACCGGAGGTGAGCGACTGTACTTCAGCCAATCCAAGCCACGGGCTCTGTCTCTTTCCGGCTAGACAGGGTAAGGGTATGGCCACAGCAGTTAGGGCACCGTCTCAGGGCCCACGCCGGCTCCAACTTTCAAACCAGCGCTACTACGCTCCACAGAGGGCAGATCCCGGCATACCACAGACGGCCGCTCCCGGCAGGTCCCAGCTGGGCTTCACTTTCCACATCAAAGCGGGAGAGAGGGGGGAAGTGGCGGAAGGAGGAGGAGCGCGGCATGCACACCTACGTCATGCTGCTTCGTCCACGAGTTATAATACGAGGCATTATTTTGTTAATGTCATTTTATTTTTTTAGGACGTTAGAAGGCTTAGAAGTTTAGAAGTCATTTTTAAAATTTTCAACATAATTTACAAAACCATTTTTAAGCACCAATTCAATTATAAAGTGATTTTGAGGGGCTTACGTAATGGAAACCATAGATTTCCAGAAATGAAGAGATGAATCCAGCATCGAAGTTAACAACGTTGTAGGTTCCTTTATTGGTCTTACAACGTTGTTAACTTCGATGCTGGATTCATCTCTTCATTTCTGCAAATCTATGGTCTTACCAAGGTTTCCGTGCATCAAGGAAGTCAATTCAAGGGATAGAGGCAGCAGGTGAGCTGGATACCGTCCACATTGCTATTAGTAATGGAAACCACCCATAAATGACCCCATTTTAGAAACTGCACCACTCAAATTATTCAAAACTGATGTTACAAACTTTGTTAACCCTTGAGGTGTACCACAAGAATTAAAGCAAAATGGAGGTGAAATTTCAAAATTTCACTTTTTTGGTAGATTTTTTATGGTAATCAATTTTTTCTTGCAACACAGCAAGGGTTAACAGCAAAATAAACCTCAACATATATTACTCTCATTCTGCAGTTTACAGAAATACCCCATATGTGGCGGTAAACTGCTTTATGGGCTCGTGGCAGTGGTCAGAAGGAAAGGAGCGCCATATGGATTGTGGAGGCAGATTTCGCTAGAATGGTTTTTAGGCACTATTTTGTATTTGAAGAGACCCTGACCCTGGTTTCCTACAGTGGAAACCCTCAAAAAGTGACCCCATTTTGGAAACTACACCCCTTAAAGAATATATTAAGGGGGTAGTGAGCACTTTGACCCCCTAAGCGTTTTTTTATGGAATTTGGAAACACTTGGCTGTAAAAATGAAAAGTTTTGTTTCTTCCAATAAAATGTTGCTTTAGCCCCAAATTTTTCATTTTCACAAGGAGTAACAAGAGATAAAAGCACCCCATAATTTGTTACCCATTTTCTGCTGAATACAGCAACACCCCATGTGTGGTGGTAAACTGCTGCTGCTTCGGAGCAGAAGGAGCGCCATATGGCTTTTGCAGCGCAGATTTTGATGGATTGGTTTATGGGTGCCACTGGTTTTTATTTTTTAAGTGATTGTCTTATGTGGGGGCTCATTTTTTGGGGGGTGATGATTTGATTTGTACTATTTTGGGGTACATGAGACTTTTTGATCACTTGGTATTACACTTTTTGTTAGGTTAGGGTTAGACCAGGTGACAAGGTGACCAGAAAATGGCTTTTTTGACACAGTTTAAATTTTTTTTTACGGTGTTCACCTGACGGGGTGGATTATGTGATATTTTTATAGAGCCGGTCGATACGAACGCAGCGATACCTAATATATATACTTTTCTTTTTTCCCTATTTTTTACAATTTTTTATTTATTTTTTGGGGAAAAGGACGCTTTTTTTTTTTTACTTGAAACTATAATTTTTTTAGTAAAACTTTCTTTTTTTAACTTCTTTTTTCACTTTATTTTTTGTCCTACTCTGGGACTTCAAGTTTTTGGGGTCTGATTCCCTTTAAAATGCTTCATAATACTTCTGTATTGTAATGCATTGGCTGTAATTGTATTACAGACTGTAATACACTTACAGCTTCCTGCCTATGAGATCCAGGGGGCTGGATCTCACAAGCTGTCACGGAAGGCAGCCACGATGCCTAAGGAAGACATGCCATCCCTGCCCTCGACTCACCGTCACAGCAGCGCGGGGACCCAATGGCCAACCCGCACCCGGAATGATACCGCACGTGCCGCGGTCAGCGCTGACCGCGGCAGTGCAAGGGTTAATGCGTCGGCATCTGTGTTTTAACGGCGCTGGGATTTGTGACCCTGATACCAGCGCCGTATATGTACGGGTTAAAGGGGTTTTCTAGCTTTTACTAATTTCATTGAGGAAAGGCCATCACTTAATAAAAGCTGAACAAGCCATTAAAAGGTACTCATACATGAGATCAGGTGCACTGATCATTTTTGGTTGGGTCAACAAACTAAGGCTAACTTGAACTTGCGGCAAAACTGTCTGGCAGAGAACAGCCTGCTGTGTTATCTGGATCCGGCACAGCTGGATAGTGCAGCGTGCTCTCCGGACCCTATTGACTATATTGGGATCTGGTGGGGATCCGGACGCTACCCGGCAGGATTCGTTGCGTGCAATGATTTTCTTTTTTGTCCGTTCGAATCCGACATCTATGCCGGGGAGCGTTCGTATCCCATAGTCAGTGAGGCACACGGCACTATAAGTCACTGCCAAACAGCCTGCCGGATAGCTCTGCTGCAAGTGTGAAGTTAGCCTAAGGCCTAAGACCGTATGTATTTTGGGGTCTGCAAAAAACGGATCCGCAAGAAATACGGATGACATCCGTGTACATTCCATATTTTGTGGAACGGAACAGCTGGCCCCTAATAGAACAGTACTATCCTTGTCCGTAATGCGGACAATAATAGGACATGTTCTATTTTTTTGCGGAACGGAAACTGAATGCACACGGAGTACCTTCCGTTTTTTTTTGCAGACCCATTAAAATGAATGGTTACGTATACAGTCCGCAAAAAAAACGGAACGGACACCGAATGAAAATACGTTCGTGTGCAAGAGGCCTAAGGCTGGATTCACACCAGCACTAGCAATTTCCATTGTTCTCCTCCGTTAGAGGAGCAGAACAACAAAAATAATGTAAGTGGCGGATTCGGGTCATAAATGAACCAAAATAGTGCTGAACAGACCCCACTGACTATAACGCAGTCCATATGGCTTCCATTCGCTATGCCGATTTTTTTTACTGGACATAAAAGTCCTGCATGCAGGACATTTTTGGTCTCCTGTATATGACGGAATGTGCAACAGGGACTCCAATCGGAGCTTCTAACGCAGATGTGAACAAACCTCTATCTGTGTTGGTGTGTTCCAGTCCCCTACATGGGGTGTTCCAACATGCCTGAT